>NC_044325.1:53270458-53581291 GCF_007399415.2 Gopherus evgoodei
GGCCATTCTTAATGTGACTAGTGCCTCTAGGTGCTACCATAATGCAAGTTTTAAACAAAAATTATTATTAATAACACAACAGTCACTGACATGAGTGGAACTTTGATGATCCTGCTTGCATTCTGGTAAAGGAACTGACTAGATGCAATGACCTACTACTCCATTTGCAAACCGGTGTGAGTCTCCACCCTCAATATCACATTTCCATAGGGCTATACAAAAAGGAAACCTATAGAAATTACATTTCAATGTCTGGCAATGTCAACTAGATGAAATTATTTAGCATTCTCAAAGATATGGGACTGCTTTCTAGAAGGGAAATGCTTCAGATAAATCATAAAATTATGGTTATCTATTCACTAGTAGCTGAGACAGTCATTGCCGATGTGTCTATAACATTGAGAACCACTGGCCTTAGTTGAAACCTGGGGGTCCACAGACTATGTCTAAGATTTCCAAAGGGATCTGCATCTCCATTTGAAATTTTTTAGGGGTCTGCAAATGAAAAAAGGTTGAAAACGCTGGATGAAACCATGTTTCAGATGGAACATATCATAAGTTCACTACAATAGATCTAGAGCTTGTTGAAGAATGAGGAAAAAAACTTTGAAAATTTCCATCTTTCGTTTTCATTGAAGATTTTGTTCTCATTTAAATTCTTTGACCAGCTCTAAATAGATCCCTACTATAAATTTTTTTTATATCCGCATATTCATATATTTTAAAGACCAGCAGGAACCATTGTGATTGTTTTGAATGAGCTCCTGTATAACACGAGCCATAGAATTTCCCTGTATTTATCAGGCTTCAAGTCCAATAGCTGTGCTTAAACTTGACCATATGTTTTACAAAAATATCCAATCTTGACTTTACAATTTCCAGTGATGAAGAATCCACCTTATTCTAAGGTACATTGTGCCAATGATTTGTTTCCCACCACCACCTACCCACCCGCTCACACAGAGTTAAAAAATTGTGCTTTTTTCTAGTCTGAATTTGCCTCGCTTTAGCTTCCAGCCATTGGTTTTTGTTATACTTTGTCCTAGACTGAAGAACCCTTTACAATCAAATTTCTGTCTCCCTTGTAGATACTTATAGACTATGATCAAGTCACCCTTTAACCTTCAGATTTTGCTTCTTGAGTCTATCACTAAAAGGTAGATTTTCTAATTGTTTAACCATTCTTGTGGCTCTTCTCTGAATCCTCTTCAATTTTTCAACATCCTCGCTGAAGCGTGGACATCAGACCTGGACATAATATTCCAGTAGCAGTCACATAAGTGACTGATACAGAGGTAATATAACCTCTCTTCGCTTTCTTGATACTCCTCTGTTTATGCATCCAAAGATCATATCTTTTTGGCCACAGCGTTGCACTGGAAGCTCATATTCAGTTTTTTGGCGACCATAAACTCCAGGTCTTTCGGAATCACTGTTTGCCAGAATATCCTGAAAATATAGCCTACATTCTTTGTTCCTACATATATGACCTTACATTTGTCCATATTGAAATGCATCTTGTTTGCCTGCACCCAGCTTACCAAGTGACCTAGATCTCTGTTTTAATAACCTATCCTTTTAATTATTTACCGCCCTCACTTCCCACACACCAATCTTTGGCTCATCTGCAAACTTAACCAAGAATGGATTTTATATTTTTTCCAAGTCATGATTAAAATAATTAAATAGTGTAGAGTCAGAATCTGTCCTACTAGACACATGCACTAAATAATGGGTCCCCATTTATAATTACACTGAAACCTATTTAACCAATTTTTAGGTCCCTTTTAATGTATGCCATATTGATTTTTTCTTAATCTAGTTTATCAGCCAAGATGGCATTGCCATACCTTTGTGGTAGATTGTAGATACAGTTTCTTCCTATATTTTTCCAACCACCACAAGAAGTACCTACTATACTTCAGATTTCCCACTATAGCAGTATGTGTAACTATAATCTCTTACTCAAGCAAGAAGTCTAGGAACTGAAACCATGGCTTCTAAATAAACACCTTTTACTTCCTTCAAACCATGCCATAATCCACAGGAGACAGAGAAAAATGACAAATTCTTTTCCTTAATTTTAGGGGTTTTTTTTATGTCTCTATAATCATGGCAGTATTGTGCAGGCAGCCCTATCTACAGCAAGCATATGTTCAAAGATGACCAAGTACGAGAACCCTTGTTCTGGTTTTATGTTCCATCCAGAGTCCTGGAAACCATTTCTCCTGAGTATATGTATGTTGTTGAAACTCTCTTTATTCTTATGGAGAGGGAACTCCCATCTCTCCTCTCCCATTCACACTGAAGTGACATGGGCACGCTACTGCCTCCAGAAGAATGGAATTAGTCCTTTAGCATATGCTGTGGAGGCTCTCGCTTGAAGATCCAGAAAAGTACTGCTTGTAAGGATAAACCAGGGGTCGGCAACCTTTCAGAAATGGTGTGCCAAGTCTTCATTTATTCACTCTGATTTAAGGTTTCACGTGCCAGTAATGCATTTTAACATTTTTAGAAGGTCTCTTTCTATAAGTCTATAATACAGGGGTAGGCAACCTATGGCACGCGTGCCGAAGGTGGCACACGGGATGATTCAGTGGCACTCATGCTGCCTGGGTCCTGGTCACCGGTCCAGGGGCTCTGCATTTTAATTTAATTTTAAATGAAGCTTCTTAAACATTTTAGAAACCTTATTTACTTTACATACAACAATAGTTTAGTTATATATTATAGACTTATAGAAAGAGACCTTCTAAAAACGTTAAAATATATTACTAGCACATGAAACCTTAAATTAGAGTGAATAAATGAAGACTCGGCACAGTACTTCTGAAAGGTTGCTGACCCCTGCTATAATACAACTAAACTATTGTTATATGTAAAGTAAATAAGATTTTAAAAATGTTTAAGGAGTTTCATTTAAAATTAAATTAAAATGCAGAGCCCCTGGACCGGTGGCCAGGACCCGAGCAGCATGAGTGCCACTGAATCAGCCCGTGTGCTGCCTTTGGCACATGTGCCATAGCTTGCCTACCCCTGGGATAGACTAAGGCTATTATTCTGAAGGAGAAGTAGACTCAAATGTTTATATTGTCCAGGTTTTAGAGGGTTTTATGTGCTTTGTGTGTGTAAATGACATCAAACTTTAATAAAAAGACAAAACAAAAGCTTATATACAAATACCATTTGGCTTCTAATGTTCTCCCATAGACAAGAGGCAAGTGTATTTTCAGAATGAATAAATTATAGAATCCTAGACTATTATGGTTGGAAGGGACCTCAGAAGATCTAGTCCAACCCCCTGCTTAAAGCAGGATCACTCCCTAGACAGATTTTTGCCCCAAATCCCTAAATAGCCCCCTTAAGGATTGAACTCATAACTGAGTTTAGCAGGCCAATGTTCAAACCATTGAGCTATCCCTCCCCCCAACTTAGTTTAGATTGAAGGAAACAACAAAGAAAGAAAGGACAAATATAAAGTTTCCACCAGAGACTATAATATGACTCACTATCTCAAACCAACCAACAGTGAGTGTACTCTGTGGATTTATCAGGGACATTACTCTGAAAGGTGTAAATTCCACTCCTCAGCCTTGGAGTCCTGTAACTACCTATGTCACCAGAATGTTTATAAACCAGATCAGCATGTTTGCAGCTTGAGTCAGTCTCTAACTTTAGCAATTGATTTTTAAAAACCAGTTAGTACATAAATGCTCTTTAAAGCTGTTCAGTTCATAAGCATCATATGTTCCCGAAGTATATACTTAAGGCTGAGATTTGTTAGTAAGTCTTTTAATAATAAACATTGCTCATTGTAGATATGAATATATCATGTTAAAATGAAGAACTCATTCCTCTACATCAATAATTTTCCCTTTAAAATAATGTTCTTTCCTACCAAGGGCTTGGGAAAGCTTGTTATCAAATTTTAGAGTATTGTGCTGTTACAAATTCATTGTGCAATGTGAGAGTTTTATTAGTAAGGATTTTTGAAACCGTGCTGAGTTTTCTGAATTGTATGTGGGGCAATATGCAACAAAGAGTTAAAGCACATAGTATTGTAAATTAAAGGAAAGTGGTTATTAAGACAGTGCTTTAGGTAGACCTCCTAGCAATACCATTAGCTACCTATTAAGCCCTTCTGTAATTAATTTGCTTAGACTATAGGGATAGCCACAAATATATTTTACCTATATATGAGGATGTGCAGTTCTTGTTTTAGGGGAGGTCTACACTCCCAGTTAAGTCGCTCTAACTTATGTGTGAAAAAGCCCTCCCCACCGAGCGATGCAAGTTTCATGCTGCCCACACTGTTGCCATGTCAGCAGGAGATACTCTCCTGCCGACATAGCTTATGTTTCTTGCAGAAGTGGAATAATTATGCCAGTGGGAGAGCACACCACAGAGAGAGTTTTACAAACAAAAGTTGAAAGCAATCTATGATTCTTGGTCTTTCTCCTTTTAAAGCTTTTTTTTTTTAAATTGCCACTCATCTTGTCTTTCAGCTAATTAAGCATCTGATACCCCAAGATAACTAAGACAACTGCACTAGATGAATGAGCCAGAAGAAAGAGCAAAGTGTTTATACTGTCACAATAAGTAGGCCAGTTCAAAGAATCTAAGACTGGCTGACACTTGCAGTGGTAAGCCCTGATGACTAGCAAGACACTGCAAAATTTATCATAAGGTCTGCAGTGCAATTTCTTGGGATCTCAAAGTGACTTAGAAAGAGCTCTAGTTCTGAAACCGGTAAAAAAAAGTAATTTCTCAGAGTGAACGCTAACTCCATCATTAAGGGACAGATTGTTCCAAGAAGCTGGAGCAGAGCAGCATCAGCATGAATTTCAAAAACTTGCACAGAGCTATAAATATATTGTGCAATATTTTGCAATATCTAAAGTGTTTTTGGTCTAATGTTAAACATGCTCCATTGTTAAAAGCAGCTGTGTTCTTTCACTTCTTCATTTCTATAAAGCTATGATAAAGGCTGTCAAAGCAAACCCTGAAGCACTAGCCTTTCTTGATAAAAGTTCTATGTACATAGTACATAGTAATCGCAAGATGGAACTTTGTTTCAAGCCAGAACAAAATCATTGGCTAATTATAAGTGAACTATATTAAGCACAAAAGGCAATTTCAATTTATACTGAACAAAGTTACATTTTACTCTTGCTTTCAAAATGCCTCTCTCACAATTTCTGAAACTAATTGCAAATTCATTTTGCTTAATTTTCTTAGGTTATTTCTTTTATTGCTTTTAAGTACTCTACACATGTATCCTCTATAAAAAAGATTAGTGGGGCTTTTTTGTTAATTTGTATTTAAAGCAGTAGAATAAGAAATGAATCATTCTTTTCATTACTTTATATTAGTACAGCAACTACTAACCTAGCTCCAGTTATTATGAATACATTCAAGGTACTTGGAGAAAAATTACCACCCAGAAGTACTACATTAAAAAAATAGATCTTGTGTTTAAAGAGAAAAAAGAATAACAAGTAAAATTGTAACTTAAAGGTGGCCTTGCTAAAGAAAAAAGAACTGGGTTGCGTTTAACACCCTGCTTATTTTTTATATTAGAAATGTAGGTCTAGTCTACCTCTTTTCCAGGAAATAATGGACAATCAGACTACTGACAGATTTAGGATATCATAGATACCAAGTGAGTGATTAACTGAGCAGGGAAGGGATTTGCTTGCAAACTGTTCAAAGCTCCTGGCTTTGTGTGTGGTTTTCTTAGCACTTAGATATTTTAAATACCTAATAAACAACTGGGAGAAAAGCTCTTTTTGTTAAAGATTTACATTCCCATCTCTTCAACTAAAGAACGAGTCCTTGATCCTGCAAGGCAGTGAGCTTGCTAGCTTAATGCTTAACTTTAACCACATTAATAGTTCAACTGAATTCACTGGGACTACTTACATGCTTACTTTTAAGCATCTGCTTAAGTGCTTTGCTAGAGTAATCAGCCCTTTGAAGGACAGCTCTCAGAGAGACCTCCCAATCCACTTACTTGGTCTTGCAAAGGAGCCCTCCAGCAAAAATAAGGAAGACCAGCAGTGATATTCATAAGATTAAAAATATAAGGGGTATATGTAAAAAAACCACAAACCTTTAAGCCCCCCTCCAACACGCACCCCTAACCACTTTGGCCTTCTTTATACATAAATGCTTTTTATGGGCATAAATCCATTATTTTTCCTTTGCAGGTTACTTACACACTCTGCACTGGGAGAAGACACATTAGATAACCTTCCTAGGATTTGTCTAGACTGAAAAAAAGGTCAAAGTTAGGTCAGAATTAGATAACATGCTTTACCTACCGCTGACTTTTCCCCTAGTCTACAGGCAAGTCAATACCATTTAGCATAATTTACTAGCCAGGGTAGACCTAGAACAGCTAAAAGGTGCTAACTTGATTCTACACTAGGGAAAATGTTGAAGTTAGGACAAGATTAGTGGAAACGCAATAGCTAATCCTGACTTAGACTTGACAGACTTCCACTGTATATCAGGCAGGGAAAATGATTTATGGTCAAATGAGATTAGGCTGCAATAGATTGACTTCTAACTTTCAAAATTTTATTTTTACCCCATTAGGGGAAGTTATGCCAATATAGATGAGTCAGATTCTCTCTGACACATCACTTGTGATTTTGGCTCTGTGATGATGGTATACAACCCAACCCCAGGGGAAGGAGTTAAGGAGCTGCTTTGGGCTCGTGTGGCCCTACCCCTCTGCAAATCATGCCAAGACTGGAGAAGTTAAAAGGAGAAAACTCCATTCAGATGGGGGGTAACCCTGGGACGGGAACAGGCTGTTGTAGTCCCAGCTCCCAGAGCGGGTTCTGACAGCCAACAGAGCCTCTGTCCTTGCAGAATGGAGAAAATGGATCCCCTGGGCTAAGAAAGAGAGAGACACTGAGGCTTGTACCAGAGACCCAGTGAACTCAGGAGCTGACTGAAAATTCCATGGACCTTTGAAGTAAGAAGCATGAATATCCTGACTGCAGGTGCCTAAAGATTTTCTTCCTTTTCCTTTATGATTTTTTTTTTTAAAACCTCATTTGCTGACTGAACCGTTTTGTTTGTTTCACCTGGGACCCTGAGAGGGGAAGAAATGGTCAACAGGCCTCAACCTAGAACCCTGTTAGACTGACACATCCTGCAGCACCAGCTGGGGTTGGGCAATTGGACCCAGTCACTGGTGCTCCCTGCCCCATAGCTCCCAAAGGTGGTGCTCTGCCAAGGAAAGATTAATGACTGGCCCACTGAGTCTAAGGCCTTGTCTACACTAGAAAGGGGTTGCAAGCAAATCCTCTTAGTGTAGACACAGCTTATACCAGCTTTTAAGAACGCTTTTGATAGTTTATGCCAATCCCCTGAACAAAGTAAGTTATACAGGCAAAAACACGTTTTTGCCAGTATAACTACATCTAAGCTAGGACTTTTGCTGGTATAAAAATGTAATTAACAAATCATACCCCAAGTAATATTATTATACTGGCAAAAGTTTCTAGTGCAAAACACAGCTAAACATGTCCAAGGGAGTCTTAAGCCAATTATATCTTACATACCAGTAGAGTGGAAAGAGGGATATGGCAGGAAAAGCAGCTAAGGAAAATGGCAAGAAGATTTAACTTAAAGGATTCCATCCTGTTCAAGTTCTTATATCACATCCATTGTTGTGGTACAGTATCTGAACAGAGGGTGGCTTCTATGCTGAGATGGATGGAACAAAGCGTGAACACCAACTTAAATTCCATTAGAGTGACATCTGAATTTGGTCCAGTGTTTCTCGGAACACTATTTGAGGGTGGGCCTATGTAGCCCCTCTTAACAAGCCCCTTTATATGGTACAGTACTCACTTTCCTTACCCCATTCCAGCTTTATGTGGTAGAGTGAGCAGGATTGCTTAGGGAGCCCAATGCTAAAGTTGGTATTAGGCTCTCCCCCCCTTACACACGCATACAGAGCTAGGCATACTCTAAACCTGAAAAACATTGCAAATTTGCCTGGGTGGTAATTTGATAGCATTTATATCTGTATGGTTGTCAAAATATTTGTTGTGTTGTGTACTGCCTTCTAATAATCTAAGGAAAAACACCCTCTCACTTAGGCTGGAGACTGTATGTCACACTTTTCTTCAGGTCTATGGAATGAGTGTTCAAAGATAATGAATATGGTTATTAAAGCACAATAGCACAACCATCAATTAAACAATTCTACTGACAGTTGGATCAGGCTTTTCTCCAGACCTGGGTGAACTACCTTGCAGTAGGAAAAGCTGAGCTTGCAGGATATGCTGATGAATCCTAAAACAAAGTTTATAAAACAACAAGAAGGGGCAAGAGGGATATGCACAATCTTTGTCTGAACCACTTTTGGAAAGGTGGGATGCTAGGTTACTGACAGGAAAGTCAGACTCTAGAGTTTGCTCGCCAAGACAGACATGAGTTGTTAAATGGTTTACTGTAATTTAAATTTAGATTTGAACAATATACATCTAGTTTTGTTAAGACCCTGTTTATTTTTATTTAAATCCTTTCATCTGGTTATCTTATTTTAATACCTTATTTTAATAAAGAATGTGGCTCTTCGGCTGCGATGTTCATGCAGTTCCCTCTCTGAAGAGGAAAAAAATGCAGGTAACCTCATTAAACATGTTTGTAAGCAAGAGAGTTCTGAGACCCGGAGCACTCCGCTCTTGTCTAGGCCCAGTGGCACAGATGGAAGCGCTCTCTCCTGGTAAAGTGCATTTCAACAGGCTAAACAGCACATAATGCTTAAAGCGGAGACACCAAACCTAAATTTTTTCATACTGAACTCATTTAGCAGTGTTGTGAATTTCCCTTTGTTTTCAATTACAGTGCAAGCTCTTGTACATTATTTTTCCTAAATATAGTGATGTGTTCCTCTAACTCCAGAAATTACAAGTGATAAGGAAGTGTTTCTGCTATGTCCATCTGCTATGGGACACCATATCAAGTTTACAGGAGAAGAGTTATGGCATTCAAATATTGGGAATACTCTGAAGAGGTCAAGGGCACACAATTATCAAAGTAATTTTTCTGTAGTTCATAGAGCCCATAGATCCAGTTGCAGCAAAGAATGTAAGCATGTGCTCAACTTTAAGCACATGACTAGTCTCATTGATCAGGAATACCCAGATGCTTAAAGTATGTGTTTAAACGCTTTGCTGGATAGGACTGTACATGTGAGGCAGAACTTCTTTGCCAATTTCTTTTTGGTGTCCCACCCTGAATATCTTCTGTGAATTTTTGGCTCTTTACTTTCAATCTGCCTATACTGATGGGCAAAACTCACCTCAATGGACTCTTTCAACCTAGAGTATATCGGAAACGCTTCACTTTAAGTCTTTTCATTTGACTTATTTTGGTACTGGTTTAATAGCATTAAAAAGAAATCATTTGCTATTCACATGGATGGCACATTTACTCCTGTGTATTTCATAATTAAGCATTAGCTAATGGACTGTTATGGAAAAGTTCAAGCCCAGATTCTGATTTTTCATGTGCAAATAAAAATGTATCTATTTTCTGCCTCCAAATACGGGTTTTGTGAACAATCAGTTTTAGCTTAAGAAATTGTGGTCCTCACTGTCCATTAAGATAACAAAGCAAATATAACTCCACCAAAACCTCAGCAAGTTGGACACCACCTTAACTCTGAATTCTTGAGACATATTCCTCTTACATTTTTGTTCACTGCTTGGAAAGAAACATCTATATAAAAATTAGAGCAGTTTGAATAACTGCACTATTTTTAAAAACAAAAACCACTAATTGGTTTCAGATGCTGAGCACTTCAACATATTATGGTGATGTATGTTTATGCAAGTATGTAGCCTTTCAAGTTTGGATGTTTAATTATATTTTGTGCAATTTAACTTTTTTTTGTAGTGAATAAGATAATACATGGACAAAATTTTTCATCTGAAACTTTTTTTTATAACAATGCAGATTTGGCAACACAAACAAATTCATGTTGATTTCAATAAGTTGTTCATGTAAAAGAAAAGTCCAAAGAAGTTAAAATATTTTGACACTGAACTAAAAAAAAAAATGAAAATGGTTTTTTTCCAAAGTTAACTGAAATAATTTTTTGTTTCCAAAGTTGCCAACACGCTGAAAAAAATTCTTTATATGCAAGTCGGATTTTATACTGGAAATTCTTGACTAAGAAATGGGATTTTATAATCTCCTGGTAATTTGTCATTTTGACCTGGGCATATGTTTTTTCGAGAAAAAGTTTGGCATCTAGTTTAAGTCAGGTGTCAAGGTCAAGGATTTGATGGCAGTGAGGAATTGGCTAGGTCCATTAAATGTTCCTTTCCAGACACTGACATTTTTTTAAATGGGCAGAACATGGATCTGAGGAGACCTATCAAAACATCACTCTCCTTCTGCAGATTTGAACAGTCCGTAGCAGGTGTCGGTGGAAAGTGAAGGGTTTATGCCTGTATCAAATATAAAGGAAGTATACACAGGAGAATAGAAAGGAAGACTTACAGTTTACATTAAACGTTTTTAAAGTTTGTATGTTGAAGATTTTAAACAGTGGATAGAGTGTACTTCCCTCTGCCTCCTCCTGTCCTTTGGACCTTTCTTCTGTTCCTTCCCAGTTTTGGGCACCCCCCTGCACCTTCCTACACATCTTCCATGACAGAGAAATAGATTGGATGTCTCATCCATCTCTCTGAAATCTGTGATTCTGTATCAGTTTTCATTATGTACAAAGAAAATTGAAATCTAAACATAACCCTTCTGCTAAGTAGAGCCAGCAGCAACAAGGGGTGATTTTAAAATCTACATGTTCCTTTTCAACAATACAACACTCAACTGGTTCGAGCCCATATCCAGTAACCTGGGAAAGTTACACACCACCCCTGGGTGCCTCTGAGAGGCAATACTTCTCCACTCGCAAGCACAGAGTCTAAGTGTAGAAAATAAACTTTTAATGAAAGGAGGGAAGTCACCTGACATTAATTAGGGAAAAAGTCATAAGCAGGATTCATAATAATAAAACTATGAGCAGGACCCCCACCCCAGAGTGCGTGGAGCAGTGCCTTCTGCCTCATGTTCTTGAGTTCTACAACCAAAAGATCCTTTTCTGTACCCCTTTCTGCTCCCTCACCATACCCCACTCATGGACCAAGGGTTCAGAGGTGCATCTGTGAGAGTTTACCTCCCCACTGGGGAAGAAGGCACATTGCTTGCTCCTCTGTGCTGCCCGTCCTGCCAGCTTCAGCTCCCCTCTGCCAGCCGTCCCACCAGCAGCTCATTCTGCTCACCGCCTCAACCAGCTGCTTGTTCGACGGCTGACTGTCAGTCACCTTCTGCTGCCACCTGCCTCTCTGCTGGGACCACTGCACATCAGTCTCTTAGTGATTTTCAGGTCTTTACAGACTGGACAGAAACACTTCCCCACCACAAGTCCTTTCAGCTCTCATTTGAGCATTTAAAAAGTAATAAAAGACTCCTAATAAAGCCTATTTATCTCTGTCTTTGAACAGTGGGGAGGAACAGGTTAAACCAGACTGGGGACCCTTGGGGAGACGCCACTGGGGACCCTTGGGGAGACGCTACCTGGACACCTATCCTCACCCCTTACTTTTACAGGGACCTGGCATTTTAGACCCTGGCTTAGTGAGTTCCTTTCAGCTGAGGGTGACCCCTCAATCAGGACAAGCTCAGCACAGTTCTGCTCCCCTGTAGTCATACAATGAAGATAACATTTCACTACCCCTGCATTCAATATTATTAAAGTGATTTGTAACCCTACACCAGGCAAAGCTGATCTCTTGGAGCTACACAACTCCTGTCTGCTAGATAGCTACACAGAGTAGGTGAGTTCACGGGAATATAGTTTGCTCCTGAAGTCTTTCCCCTTCCAGAACTAGCTGTCAGGGGATACTTCATTCAGATTCTGCTTACATATACAAAATTTAAGAATGCAAAACCTAATCAGTGTTTTCATGGTTCCTACAAATTATGTCAAACAGAGTTAAAAACAAAAATTACTCTAGAATAAAGTATTGGACAGCATCCTTCTAGAATCTCTCTAATGGAAAGACAGCATTAAGGCACCTGTTCAATACCTCTATATGTACTCCCTTGAGGGCGCAGTAAGATGTGTGTTTGGCACAGATGCCAAATCTTCAAACTAATTTGATTTGGGATTCTGTTCCCAATTCAGAATTCAATGCTTATGGAACTTCTTGCTTTATCATATTTTCAAATGGTAAATAAATTAATGCTTGATTAGTATATAATTAATATTCATAATTTAAACTAAACAACGTACCCGGTCATCACAGATTCATAAGGAGAGTATTTAGAGTGAAGTTCTCTCTCCAGTAACATTATATGTTCAGAGCTAAGAGGCATTCAACAGGAGCAAAAAAAAAAAAAAAAAAAGTTAGAGGACCTATGGTTCCCAGTGGACAGAAAAAAATCCACAGATATCTTCAAGTCCCATTGAAAAAAATTGCTGTTCATGACCAGCACCAGTAAGTCTAGCACACTCACTTTCCCCTCCCTTCTTTCTTTACATGGTCTCATTCCTTTATGATCGACAAGTTTTGTGTAGCTAGGAAAACAGTTATTCTCTAATCAGCTTCTGTTTGAGATGACTGGAGCACAGCTAATGTAATGCTGATTTTTTAAAAAAGGCTCCAGGGGTGATCCTGGCAATTACAGGCTATTATCATTCAAGAAAGATCTTGAAGTCATTGAGGACAGATCTCTGAAAACATCTGATCAACATGAAGTGGCAGTCAAAAAAGCTAACAGAATGTTAGGGTACCATTAGGAAAGGGATAGATAAAACAGAAAATATCATAATGTCACTATATAAATCAATGGTACACCTGCACCTTGAATACTGCATGTAGTTCTGGTTGCCCCAATTCAAAAAAGACATATTAGAATTGGAAAAGGTACAGAGAAGGGCAACAAATTATTAGGGGTATGGAACAGCTTCCATATGAGAGAGATTAAAAAGACTGGGACTTTTCAGCTTAGAAAGTAGATGAATGAGGTCTATAAAATCATGAATGGTATGGGGATGGTGAATAGGGAATGTTATTTACCCCTTCACATAACATATGAAATAGGCAGCAGGTTAAAAATAAACATAAGGAAGTACTTCTTCACACAACACAGACAACCTGTGAAACTCATTGCCAGGGGATGTTGTGAAGTCCAAAAGTATTACTGGGTTCAAAAAAGAATTAGTTAATAGAGGGTAGGCCCATCAATGGCTATTAGCCAAGATGGTCAGGGATGCAATCCCATGCTCTTACCCACCTTCTCCTAATTGTTGTTTGAGATGTGTTGCATGTGTCCATTACACTGTAAGGGTGTGCGTGTCCCATGCAACAGTGCTCAACAGTTTTCCCTAGAGGTACCTGTACGGGCAGTCTTGTCCCCAGGCAATATCCCCTTGCTTCATAGTGAATCTATAAAGAGGGAAGAGGATACCCAGTCTTGCCCCTTCTTCAGTTTCCTTGCACTGGATGTTGATGATAGACTGATGAGTTGAGAAAGGAGGGTGGCTCATGTAATGAACATATGCAACACATCTCGAAGAATATAGTTACAAGCAGGCAAGTAATCATTTCTTCTTTGAGTGCTTGCATATGTCCATTACACTGTAAGTGACTCCCAAGCTGTTATGCCAGGCAGATGGGCTCAGAGTCTCATTGGAAGATGGCCCATAGGGCTGCTTTGCCTACATTTCATCTTCCCTTGATGCAGCAGACAATGCATAGTATCTGATAAATGTATGAATGGAAAACCATGTCATTGCCCTGCAAGTATCCATCATGGGGACGTGTGCCACAAATGCTGCAGAGCTCATATGTTCTCTGGTTGAGCAAGCTGAGAGTTTGTCAGGAGGTGTTACCCTTTTGGCAGTATGACACATTGCAATGCATCTGGTAATCCATTCTGGGAGTCTGAGTTGTGATTCACTGAGCTCTCACATGATCTGTGTAAGAAGCACAGACCTGTGAAGAAACTCAAAAGGGCTTTGTCCCACCTAGGTAAAAAGCCAATGCTCAATAAATGCTGAGGGTCTGGAGTCTTTGCTCATCCTTGTGAGTATGCAGCTTTGGGAAGAAGGCTGGCAGACAGATATCTGATTTCCACTTGAATCAGTCTACTACCTCTATGAGAGGCTTAGGATGTCGTCTAAGAGGAACCACATCCTGGTAAGGTACTGTATAAGGCATATCAGTGACCAATGCATTCAGTTCACTTTAACAGAGTGAAACACTGAGGTGGCCATCAAATGCACTTTAATGGAGCTGAAGGCTAGACCTGACTCCTTAAGGTGCCAAAGATAGTCCAGTAGACATATTATGGCCATCCAGATAGAGAAACACTTCCATTTATTCAGGTAAGTAGCTCTTGTGGAAAGATTTCTGCTGTTAAGAAGAAGGCTCTGGACCTCCACTGAGCAACATGCCTTCTCTGCATTCAACCACTGATGAACCATGCCAACACAAGCAACACTTGAGGATTCACGTGCAGCACACAACCATGGTTCTGTGTTACAAGATCTCTGGTTATTGTAACAGTAAACAGTGTGCGGAGGTCTGAATACCAAAACCGTCTGAACCAGGTTGGCACTATAAGGATCATTCTGCCATGACCTTGCTTGAGCATGAGCCTGAGATTCAGGGTACTGGTGGGTGTGCAAAGCGCAGGGCCTTGTCACATAGAAACAGGATGTTGGTCTGGGCCTGTGGCCACTCAAGAACAAAACTGGAGACACTTCCTATTCTGTCAAGTCACAAGCAGATCCATCAATGGTAAACCCCCTATGTGGAACACTCATGTGAGAACGTTCACGTTGAAAGACCATTGTGGCCAAGTTGAAGGATCTGCACAGAGGATCCACCAGGCAATTTTGAACTCCTGGCAAATGAGACTCCTTGAGAATGAGCACCAATGCACCAGTTCCACAACTTAACTGCCTCCCAACAGGCTGTCTAACCTAGTGCTCCCTTATTCATTCACATAAAACACCACAGTGGTATTGTTGGTGAGAATCTGGACAGTCTTGTCCTGAATATGAGGCAGGCTGACACAAAATACTATGTGCAACTCAAGAATGTTTATGTGAAGCCTCACCTCTTGGGCAGTATACAAACCCTGATCTTAAAGGTCACCCAAGTGTACTTACCAATCCATGGCTGAGGCATCCATTACCAGAATCATGGACAGGAGAAGGAAGGAAGAAAGGTATTACCCAGCCTGCATTGTCTTGCCTCATCCACCAGTCTAGGATGCATGCCAGCTTGTCTACATGGTGAAACTGATAATAGAGCAACTTGAACCATGCCTGTCCTTTCCTGAGGTGCAGCCTGTTAAGTATATTACCATGCAGCCATATAACCTAGGAGCCTCAGGCAATTCCTCATAGTGATCTGAAGATGATTGGGGGTGATACAGAGGTTCCCCAGAGCCTGAAGCCTGGAAAGAGGCAGGAATTCTCCTGCAGAACTCAAAATGAGGCAGCCCCAACTAATTATATCCTTTGCAAAGATGACAATGTTAACTTCTCTTTGTTTAATTTCAGTCCTAAGATGTTGAACAGACATAGCATTTGATGAACAGCACCCTGTGGCTGGTGCCTGGAATGACCCTGAACTAAGCAGTAATCCAGGTAAGAATACCTGTAGACGTGTCTCTTGCAGAGATAGTTGGTCACTACTGACATGCACTGGTAAAGATCCTCAGTGCTGATGACAGAATTGGTAATGGTCATCTCCTATGAAAAGCCTCAAGAACTTCCTGTGGCCGAGATGGTTTGCCTCATGGAAGTAGGCATCCTTAAGTTGAGGGCATTATCTCCCAGATCTAGGGAAGAGGTAATTCTAGCCAGTGAAACTACACAATTTTTTTTCTTGATATATTTGTTCAAGTTCCAAAGATTTAGGATGAGTCTGAGATCTTCTTTGGCCTTGGGTATTAGAAAGTATCAGGAATAAACCCCCCTGCCCCAAAGAAGAAGAAACGCCTTTTCTATGGCTCCCAAACAATGTACAGTCTGCACTTGTCTTAGCACAAACTTGTGAGGGGGTCCCTGAAGAGGGACTGGGTAAAGGGTCCAATGAAGACTGAGTACTCTGGGAATCAGGGCAGCGTGGTACCAGGAAGGGTCCTCAGTGATAGAGATCACTATTTGCTTCATGGACATGGCACTTGAGAAAGTCAGCTTCCTAGCTTCCGGTAACATGCAAAGCGGAGACACTGGCCTTGAAGAGGAGACAAGAGGCAATTCTAAGCCCAGAGCTGGTAGTCCCAGATTACAAAGGTCTGGAGCGGATAGTCTCAGCAGCTGCACCAGGCCTGGACAAGGATCTTCAGCTGAAGCAAGACTGACAGCAGTACTGGGAGGAACAATCACCTGCCCATGGCATAGGTGTCTGGCAGAGTTTGAATAGACATGGGATGCTATCCTGAAGTAATCATAGATGACTTCAGCATTGTAGCTGAAGAGGTAGCCAGTCTTAATGATCCCAGGGAGGGCACCAGTGTCAATTGCTCAGGCCTGTCTGTATGAGCCAGTACTGGGGAGCAGCAAGGTGAAGGACAGGCCCTACCATTGGTACCAGACTGACCTTCAGAAGAGGAATCCTGCACTTTGGACTTCAAAGAGCCTCTTATCAACTTTTTGTGTTTCTGAGACCTGTACTGTTCTGAAGTCCCAGCCCTCAATACACATAGTCCATAGGGATCTCCTGTGGCTCCCTTCAGCGGGCAAAGCTGGAGGAGCACTTAAGAACTTTCCTTGGGTGACTAAGGGTGTTCTGACACTTGTTTAAGGGTAGCCTTCATGAGGATGTAACAGATGTTCCTCCTTCAGTGTCTTGTCCTGGTCTTGAAACCGTGACGAATGGAGCACCTATCTCTAATGTGTCCATCACCTAAGCACTTGAGACAGTGCGAAGGAGGGTCACCCATAAACATAGGTTTTCTACAGCCTGGGCACCGTGAACCCAGGAGACCTGGGCAGATGCTCCCTTGGTACTAGGTAGGGCCTGGAGTCCACCCTGATTAGGAAAAACAGCTAACACTAAAATTCTGAAATAAAATGAAAATAAAAATTAAGATTTTAAAGTATGACAGAGAAAAGTGCCACTAGGTGGTAGTGCTAAGGTTTTGTTCACAGGAACACAAATAGTCTGACCACCAACCACTGATGGTACTGAAGGAGGGGCAGGGCAGCTGCTTATTTTACATGCTCACTTCAGAGCACGAGGACCTTGCCTGGGGCCACAACTATGGGTATTTCTGTGGAAAACTCTCTGGCACCAGTGCCTAGGACACACATGCATCTACAGTGTAATGGACATATTTAAGCATTCAAAGAAGTATTAAAAGCCTCATGGAAGTAGAATTGCTGATTTATGGGAGGAGCTGACTGAATATCCTCAGTTTCTTGGATATTCCACAGACTGGAATATGCTAATCACAAACACTTGGGGCTCCTCTGGGCCACCTAATTTCTTAGTGAGCCAGGTGGGTGCTGAGTTAGTATCCAGTCTTTCCAGACTGCAGAAGTTGGGAAAGATTAACCTCTGAATAGAGCCCCATTACTTAGCTGTCCTCGGCTATTTGCACTGCAGTTTCAGAGCATGCTTCTCATAGGAAAGTGTCTGTTACTGGAGCAGTTTATAAAAATTAAACACTTGCCGTTATACAGTGCAACATTCATGAAGCAAAATGAGTATCTTCAGATTTAACATATGTTGCATCTCAAGGATGCTTAATATCAAAAGATCTCTAGAGAAATACAGCTCTTCAACGATACCTTGAGACAAAGCTGGGATATTATATATCTGTCTATCTATAGATATATATATATCTGCAGTTGCCACACTATTCCTTATATTCTGCTACTTGCCAGAGATTATGGTGCCTGATAGGGAGGGGCTTTTCTCTGTTAGGGAAAGGGAAAAGTTGTCATTATGCTCTGTTGAGCCTGGTGTGCATTATTATAGCTTGCATGTTTTAAACTGTCTTGAGAGAGTTGGTTTTCATGTGAAAGCTTTGCATTACCAACAAAGGGTGGGTAGAAGGGAAAGGTGGAGAATCAGGTAGATCTTTTCTCTCTAGAAACAGTGACTTGTGAAGACTATTTGTATAGCTTCAGCTGCTTTGAAAAAAGACCATCCATTTTGCATCTTCCCCTGGAGCAGAGGAGGTGTGGGAGCCAATCAATCCCTCCTGCTTGATGATCAATGAATGAAAGACTCAGACAAAATTATTTTAGGCTGAAGATTAACAGAAAATGGACTTAAAACTACCTAATTCATTTAACTTAGTTACATTTATATGGCTTTAAATACAAGTTGCATTTGGAGAAAATATTTATTCTAACCAAATTCTTCAAGTAAATATCATTCTTCATTTAAAAGAATAAAACTTACTAGTGTATTATGAACTGTTTTGTTTTGTTGTTAAAATACAATAGGCACCAGATTTTGTTCCTAAGGATTATGTGTAGGGGAGCAATTCACTTTAAGAAATGGGGAGAAGAGTCAGAGAAAGGAAGCTTCTGAGACTAGGGTTTAACAGCACTCTCTCTGTGAAATGTAGGCCTAAATAAAGCCTGGAAACAGATTTTTTGGTCTTAGACTGCAATATTTCCCTACCACTATACCTACAACCTCAAGAGTAAAAGGCCAAAAATTTGTCCATTTACATACAGCAGCTATGATATTAACTTTGAAAAATATCAATGTAAGGCATTTTCCACAGGGAAGGTATTCTACCTGGCACCACTTTATCCATTAAAGGATTGTTTACTGCTTCAGCTTTAGAGCCAGGAGCCTTTGACTGAATTAAATAAAACACAAGTATTCCTGTGTTGTTGAATTACCACTAGATGTCAGCACAGGACATAAATTCAACTCAGCAGCAGGGCAAGCCTCTGGAATTTTGACAGCTAAAACCCTACCTGTGGTTTTTCTGTTTAAAACTGGCATAAAACTGTTTGTACATTTAAAAAAATGTAATAAATTAAACATAAGGGGAAAAGGTTGCTAATAAATACAGCGCCAGACTGCTAATTCAGTACCAGTTTAGGCAGATGGGCATTCTAACCTGATTGGTATCAAGGGGGAATTTTATCTGCAAAGTATGGATTTTGTATAGCTTGTGGAAGCTGGTGACTGTCGGTTTTGGGATTTTAAAGTTATCATTGTTTCATGTTATCATTTTTCAGTACAGAAAAGTATAAACTAAGCAAGACTGAATCAGGCAGTGACACCACTGGAAGTGGATTGTCATTCAGGGATTTATTGGAACATCACAATATTTACTATACAAACTGTTCGTTATTTTCTTCAGAGCTGGTGGATAAATATTATGTAAGTACTTAACTCAGTGAACTTAACATAGCAGATATTAGTCGTGTTTCTTTATTCATTATTAGAAAGAGGCCGGACACTACAATGATGCATGGAGTTCAAGAACCTAAACAGTTATTTTTCCTTCATGAAACATTAAAAGTCCATTCCAGTTCTGGGGAATAAATTCATTACAAATGAGTAATTGGCAGTTTAAGGAGTATTCACAAAGTATTTAATTTTGCCATTCGGATCTCATGCTTCAAACTGGTTATTCAAGTGACATAGTTTACTTCAATGGTTTGCAAATGCCATCAGAACAGAGCCTTGCATTCACATGAACGTTCATGAATATGTATTTTTGTTGTTCAACCATCTGTAATGTTCTTTCAGAAGTTATTTAACTCATTATTTTAGTGGCTCTCTGCACTTCTATTGTTCTAAATGCAACATTTGACTGTTTGAATAAAAACAGACAAATTAAGGAAGTTTTGATGTTCACACTATTTTTAATTGGATTTCCCACCCACGAGAGTTATGGTACATTTGCGGGGCAGGAATAAAATATACAGTACCTAACCACTGGCTTTACAATGTATATGAGTGTGGTGAGGAGGTAAATCAGACCATGCTGGGATGGGAGCATCCCAGTATAACCAGTGGCATGTGGTACATATGTGCAAATGCCAGTGAAAGGGAGGTAGGATCTAAGGCTAAAATAGGGAAAGAACAAGTTAAAAGTTAGATCTCTTCAAGTCACCAGGGCCTGATTAAATACATCCTAGAATATTCAAGTGCTGACTGAGGATATATCTGAGCCTTTAGTGATTATCTCTGAAAAGTCATGGAAGACAGGAGAGATTCCAGAGAACTGGAAAAAGGCAAATATAGTGCCAATCTATAAAAAGGGAAACAAAGGGTACATCTACACTACAGGATTATTCCGATTTTACATAAACCAGTTTTGTAAAACAGATTGTATAAAGTCGAGTGCACGTGGCCACACTAAGCACATTAATTCGTTGGTGTGCGTCCATGGTCCGAGACTCGCGTCGATTTCTGGAGCGTTGCACTGTGGGTAGCTATCCCGTAGCTATCCCATAGTTCCCGCAGTCTCCCCCGCCCATTGGAATTCTGGGTTGAGACCCCAATGCATGATGGTGCAAAAACAGTGTCGCGGGTGATTCTGGGTAAAAGTCATCACTCATTCCTTTCTGCATGAAAGCAACAGACAATCATTTCACGCCCTTTTTCCCTGGATTGCCCTGGCAGACGCCATAGCATGGCAACCATAGAGCTCGTTCAGCTTTTTTTTACTGTCACCGTATGTCTATTGGATGTTATTAACAGACACGGTACTGCAGCGCTACATAGCAGCATTCATTTGCCTTTGCAAGATAGCAGAGATGGTTATCAGTTGTTCTGTACTGTCTGCCATGCCATTGTAAATTGGCGATGTGATGACGGTTATCAATTGTTCTGCACCAACTGCTGCTGTCATGGGTGCCCCTGGCTGAGGTCGGCCGGGAGCGCAAAGACAAAAATAGGAAAGGCTCCCCAAGTCAATCCCTCCTTTATGGTATCTAAAAATAGAGTCAGTCCTGCCTAGAATATGGTGCAAGTGTACTAGAGAACCAGTGTACCAGAGAACTAGAGAGCACAGCTGCTCCATGTCAGATCCCACAGAAATTATAAGCTACATGCCATTCTAGGGGATGTCCCTGCAACAACCCCACCCGTTGCTTCCCTGCTCCCCCAACCCTCCTGGGCTACCATTGCAGTGTACCCTCATTTGTGTGATGAAGTAATAAAGAATGCAAGAATAAGAAACACTGACTTGTCAGTGAGATAAAATGAGGGGGAGGCAGCCTCCAGCTGCTATGATAGTCCAGGCAGTACAGAATCTTCTCTTTCATGTGTAAAGGAGGGGGCTGATGGAGCTCAGCCCCCAGTTGCTATGATGAAGACGGTTACCAGCTGTTCTGTACCATCTACTGGGAATGACTGGGAGTCATTCCTATTTTTACCCAGGCGCCCCCGGCCGACCTTACCGAGGCCAGCCAGGAGCACTCATGGGCTGATGATGATGACGGATAGCAGTCATATTGTACCGTCTGCCACCGGGAAGGGAAGAGGAGAGGATACTGCTGTTCACTGCCGCAGCATCACGTCTACCAGCAGCATGCAGTAGACATAGGGTGACATGGAAAAAAGTCAAGAAACTATTTTTTCCCCTTTTCTTTACAGGGGAGGGGGGAAATTAACAAGCTATACCCTGAACCACCCCAGACATTGTGTTTGACCCTACAGGCATTGGGAGCTCAGCCAAGAATGCAAATACTTTTCAGAGACTGCTGTGGACTGTGAGATAGCTGGAGTCCTCAGTACCCCCTCCCTCCCTCCATGAGCGTCCCTTTGATTCTTTGGCTTTCCGTTACGCTTGTCACGCAGCACTGTGCTGTGGACTCTGTATCATAGCCTGGAGATTTTTTTCAAATGCTTTGGCATTTCATCTTCTGTAACGGAGCTCTGATAGAACAGATTTGTCTCCCCATACAGCAATCAGATCCAGTATCTCCCGCACGGTCCATGCTGGAGCTCTTTTTGGATTTGGGACTGCATCGCCACCCGTGCTGATCAGAGCTCCACGCTGGGCAAACAGGAAATGCAATTCAAAAGTTCGCGAGGCTTTTCCTGTCTACCTGGCCACTGCATCCGAGTTCAGATTGCTGTCCAGAGAGGTCACAATGGTGCACTGTGGGATACCGCCCAGAGGCCAATACTGTCTATTTGCAGCCACACTAACCCTAATCCGATATGGTAATACCGATTTCAGTGGTACTCCTCTCATCGGGGAGGAGTACAGAAACCGGTTTAAAGAGCCCTTTATATTGATATAAAGGGCCTCGTTGTGTGGACGGGTGCAGCGTTAAATCGGTTTAACGCTGCTAAAAATCAGTTTAAACGCGTAGTGTAGACCAGGCCAAAGACAATCCGGGGAATTACAGAGCAGTCAGTTTAACTTCAGCACTCAGAAAGAGAATAGAGCAAATAATTATGCAATCCATTTGCAAACACCTAAAAGATAATAAGGTGATAAGTAACTGTCCCCATGGATTTGTCAAGAACAAAGCATATCAAACCAACCTAATAGCTTTCTTTTACAGGGTAACAAACCTTGTGGATAGGGAAGAAGCAGTAGATGTGGTATATCTTGACTTCAGCAAGAATTTTGATACTGTCCACATGACCTTCTCATAAACAAACTAGGGAAATACAACCTTGATGGAGCTTAAAGGATGGGTGCATAACTGGTTGGAAAACTGTTTCTAGAGAGTAGTTATCAGGGTTCACAGTCAAGCTGGAAGGACAAGAACATATCAAGTGGGATCCTGCAGGGATCAGTTCTGAGTCCAGTTCTGTTCAATATCTTCCTCTTTGATCTAAATAATGGCAGAGAGAGTACACTTATAAAGTTTGCAGATGATACCAAGCTGGTGGTAAGTGCTTTGGAGGATAGGATTAAAATTCAAAGTGATCTGGACAAACTGGAGAAATGGCCTGGAGTAAACAGGATGAAATTAAATACAGACAAACGCAAAGTACTGCGCTTAGGAAAGAACAATCAGTTGCACACACACACAGTGGGAAATGACTGCCCGAGAAGGAGTACTGCAGAAAGGGATCTGAGGATCACAAGCTAAATGAGTCAGTTCTGGATGCCACATTTGACGAAATGGGCATGGAATCCAGAGAACAACAACAAAAATGAATAAAGGTCTAGAAAACATGATCTATGAGTAGTGTGACCAGACAGCAAGTGTGAAAAGTCAGGACAGGGGGTGGGAGTAATAGGCTTCTGTATAAGAAAAAGCCCCAAATATTGGGACTGTCTCTATTAAATCAGGACATCTGGTCACCCTATCTATGAGGGAAGATTGAAAAAAAATGGGTTTGTTTAGCCTGGAGAAGAAGACAGAGAGGGGACATGATAACAGTTTTCAAGTACATAAAAGGTTGTTACAGGAGGAGGGAGAAAAATTGTTCTCCTTGATCTCTGAGGATAGGACAAGAAGCAATGGGCTTAAATTGCAGCAAGGGCAGTTTAGGTTGGACATTAGGAAAATTTTCCTGTCAGGGTGGTTAAGCACTGGAATAAGTTGCCTAAGAATGTTGTGAAATCTCCATCGTTGGATATTTTTTAAAAGCAGGTTAGACAAACACCTGTCAGGGATGGTCTACATAATACTGAGTCCTGCCACGAGTGCAGGGGACTGGACTAGAAGACCTCTTGAGATCCCATCTAATCCTACAGTTCTATATGGGGACAGCTAAACCTAACCAGTGGTATGACAGCACATATACTGATGGCATGGAGGGGAAGGACCAGCTAAAATGAATTAGTGGCATTACAACGTGTATAGGCATATTTATGTGAGGGGACAAAGCTCACTAGTGGCATCACAGCATGTGCATTCTTAAGAGAGTGTAGGAAGCCACTAAATCCAAGCAAGCATATGTGAAGGGATTAAATGAAACCAATGAAACTACAGTGTATGTTTGTGGGGCCAACAAATCTCCCTTCCCCCGAGAAAAGGGGGATTACAGTACATATGAGAGAGAATTGGCCATAGCTGTTTGGGGAATGGTGCGTGTATGTTTCAGGGTAATCTAGGGACTGTCCAAGACCAGTGGAAATGAGGTTATGGTGGTTAACTGTGTGTGTTTGGGGGGTTAGGGAACACTTCCTAAAGAAGTTAAACACATGTAGCATCAGTGGGACAATTTAAGAAGAAATAATGCCTAATGGAAAAGGCACTTGACCGGGACTCTCAAAAACTGAGTTCTATTTCTAGCTCTGCCACTGTCCTCAGCAGCAGCTCCAGGCACCAGCACTCCAAGCATGTGCCTGGGGTGGCAAGCCACGGGGGGCGCCCTGCCAGTCCCTGTGAGGGCAGCAGTCAGGCAGCCTTCGGGAGATCTGCCCGGTCCTGTGGATTCAGCGGCAATTCGGTGACTGGTGCGCCGAAGCCACCTGACCTCCCGCAGGCGTGCCACCAAAGGCAGCCCGACTGCTATGCTTGGGGCAGTAAAAATGCTAGAGCCACACCTGACTGTCCTGCTGGGTGACCTTGGACAAGTTACAGTATCTCTGTGCTTCAGTGTCTCCCATCTGTCTAATGGGGATGAGGATACCTACCTCCTTGGTAATGTACTTCGAGATCTATGGCTGAAAGACCTCAGTAAGAGCTAGTGCTATTTTATAGGAAGGACTGCTTTGTGCATATTTTAAATTTTCTCAAGAGTGCAATTACTGTATTCCCTACTGACCTTCCAAAAGTATAGGTTTTTTTTTTAATGACAATATTGGCTCAAGTTACTGGTTGTTATCTCTCTAATATCCTGGGATTGACACAGCTACAAGTGGGTGAGGTAATATTGTTTATTGGACCAACTTCTGTTGGGGAGAGACAGAAGCCATTCCAAGCTCTTCTTGAGGTTTGTGTGGCTCCAATAGGGTGACCAGATAGCAAGGGTGACAAATCGAGACAGGGGATGGGGGGTAATTGGCACCTATACAAGACAAAGCCCCAAATATCAGGACTGTCCCTATAAAATCAGGACATCTGGTCACTCTAGGCTCCAAAGCTTCTCTCACCACCAGAAGTTGGTCAAATAAACAATATGTCCCCACCCGACCCCTGGTTGTGCTGGAAATGAAGTTGAATGGAAATGTGAGAAGTTTGGTTCTACTTGCTGATTCAGCACCATGCAGCTGTACAGTGTGCTAGGTAACACTATCAAAAGTGTAGGTGCTATGTTCTACAAACTGTAGGTTCTAGCCTAGAGAGACAAGAAAGATTCTTCAACAACCTGTACAAGATGATTTTTTTAAAAAAATTAAGTGTTTGAAGAAATAAAACCAAGATACTTTTAATTAGCGATCACCACATTGGGACTCACCATGTATCAAACAGCTCTGAGGCTGATGTCCCGTCTACATCTCAGGGGTATGTGCATCTGAGAAAGGGCCTTCCCCCTCCCCCACCTTAAGCATCCTTTGGAATCAAGGGAGGCAACTAGACTAGGGACCACATTTGAACTAAAGTTCAGAGTTATATGCAAATTTTCAAAATGCAAAATAGATCATTTTTATAGAAGTATGGAGGTGCATAAAATTTAGCAGCTATACCACCAAGTCCCAGTTCTGTCTACAAAATGAACTTATTTTAAAATAGTAACTGGTTACCTAAAAAAGCATTCATAAGTACAACATTTTAATTTTCAGTTGATTGTATGTAGGAATCCTATTGTGTGTGTGTATATGTTTGGCGGGAGTGGGGGCAAAGGGGAAATAGAGGGTTGTTAGTTTCACAAAAAAAATAAAATTTATGCATTTTTGTCTTTGGTGTGTGTGCATAATACTCATTAAAGTTAATAGGAATGATGTTTATTCTCCCTTCAGCATGCATACATTTAGGAAACAAACAAAAAAATCTTTAAAAAACCCCAAAAGAATCCTCCAAGCTGAGGGCAGGTCTAATAGGTAACTGTTTAACATTATGAGCTTTAGTGGAAAGTTAGTTGTCATTTTAGCCCTCAATTAATTTTTCATTACCCCAATTAAAAGAAAATATTTGTTCCCTGAATCTGGATTTCATAGCAGCTAAATCAGTGCCTTTTAGATAAGCAGACACTTGCCTTAATAAAGTAGATGTTTTATGAACACATTTAATGAGGCCAGGTAAAGAGGAGATCTGGACACTTTGCCCTCCATTGCACCTTAGCTCTCACACCAAGGACAATGCTTGTAGCCAATCCTATAGCAAACTATTTGAAGATTTATTAAATACCAAAAGGAATTTAGAGAGCTATTTACAAGGTTAAAGCAAACAGATTTAGGAATAAATTACAGTTTTAAGTTTCAAAAGGTAATATAGGTTTCAATAATCAGCAAGCTCTATTTGTCCTTTAGGGCTAATCCCAGCTAAGCAGTTTCGGATCTCTTACTTGTATCTAGAAACTCTGCCTTCCTCAGAGTCCAAGCAACAGAGACGCCCTTAGTTCCTTTGGTTGGGGGTTTTATCCTCCTCCTGCCATGTGCTTTGAGCTGCAAAACTACTGATGGGAGGAGTCCACTTGCATGGCTCATTTTCATGGGGAGGAGATCATAACAACAACAGTCTTTAGTCAATTTGCCGATGGTTTCTCAATCCAGACATAGGGAGTCTCCAGTTGCAAGATCCAGTCATAGCCCAACTGGTATCAATGGGTCTCTCCTCTTTTTTGAGAAGTCATAATTTATGTAGAAGAGTAGCTCTTCATATTAATTAAGATCTCTCTTTTGTATGGTGGTGCATACAGTCACAGAGACTCAACACGACCACTCAAATATTACATTACAGTATGGAACACAGAGGTAGGTACGATCAATACATGCAGCAACTCACAAGCATTCAACAGAGTCTAAACACCTAAACACCTTATAATTTTATTTTATCATTATTAACCCACAAGTGAGCCAGACAGATTCCAGCTATGTATGTCAGTGTCAGGCTGTGATATGGGGACCCTTGCCAAGAGCTGGAAACTGACCAGCCAGCATCACACCCAGCTGACACTTTTCTGGTTAGAAATAATTTCATTCTAACTCAGGTGTGGTCAAAGCATGATCCAAAAGCAAACAGGCAGATGGGAGTGTCAACAATATGACTAGCCTTTGAAAAATAAATAAATAAATAAGGCAGAGCCCAAAAAGAATGTGATTTCATAGCACATAGCAATTCTTCTGTTTGAAGACCAGTGAAAAATACCATTGACACAGACGGGGTCTATGTCAACTTATGAATTCCTTTTTGTTGTATGAATTGCATTTATGGTTGTAACCTTAAATGTGGATTAAAACTTCCATTTTGCAGCAGAAAACAGACTGTCTAGGAGGTTGAAATAGGGCCATGATGGAGTCATCAGTGTTGACTTGTTCTACTTTGGTAGAACAATGAGGTTGCTATGGACATTACCACTGAACTACCAACTCTTTGCCAGGAATTCCACACAAGGATGGAGCATGGGAAAACCCAGAGAGGAGGGGAAAAAAGCATGCTATGATAGGTTGTCTAAGAGAAACAAGCTCTCTAAGTAAGCAGAACAGTAAGACACAGCTGGGTGGACAAAAGAGGTTTTACCTTCCCCACGCCCACTAACAATAACTCAAGTGTTCTCAACAGTGATGAGGACTGAAGGGGGAAATTGCGTTCAGGTGCTTATTATTTTGCCAACATCTGTAACTCACATGCCCGCTAAGAATAAAATGACTGTGTTTAAGAAGTTTCTTTGCTAAGCTTGTGCTTTAGTTGACCTGCCATGTGTCCCCAGAGAGTTGAACTGTAAACCAGAGACCACCCACAAAAGATGAAGTATGCGTAGGTGACTGGAGAGATTTGAGAGGTTCAGCACTGGTTTCAGGGCCTAAAGCAGTTGGACTTCTGAGTCCCATATCCCGAGGAAGGGTTGCCAGACAGAGTCTACACCCTGGAAATGTGTTTCAGAGGCCAGACCTACAGACAGTGGCTGTACTCTGCCCATACCCAACTGGCTTGAAAAGCACATGGTACCCAACTGTTGGGTCTAGTTATAAAAAGCTGAATCCCCTCGAGTGGACAGTCACCAGGCAAGGGCTGTAACAGCCATAGCTAAGAACTTGCCTACATAGGAAAAATGGAACAAAATAGCTATTGTAGAATAAGCTATCCGGCAACAGATTGATTATACTATTTCCCCATGTAGACAAGCCTTAATTAACATTGTAGGGGAGCTTTAGGTAACCAACTTAAAATTTGACCTAAAATAGGCTAATCCAAGGAAGATATTCAAGAGCACAAGTCCCATCGACTTTCAATCTCTTACAAAAAGTGCCACAGGATCTTTAATGGAAGAGATTAGTTCAGAATTGACTTAGGGTATATGTCTGTCTACACTAGCACTAAAAGACGTAAATTCTGGCTCAGGAAAAAATACCCATGCAACTCTGATCAAGCAAACACTAAAAATATAAGTGTACCAGCAGTGGCACGAGCAGCAGGAGGGGCTAGTGGCCTCAAGTCTGATCCCATTCAAGACAACAGGGCTCAACTGGACTTCTGTTTTTAGCACAATTAGCTCGATCACAACTAGTGTGGGTATGTCTCCTTAAGTCTGGAATTTATACCTTCTAGCTCTAGTGTTGGCAAACTGCTAGACAGAAAAGAACTACTTAATCACCAACACCACTTCCACCATTTCCTGTAAATCATGTGCATGCATGGCTGGACAGCAATTTTGCTTATACCACACAGGTCTCAAACTATCTCACTCCATCTTCCTGTTTCCAATTCTTTCCCACTCCCTGATTGCCAGTGGCCAACTATGGGAATGACTGGATTGCTGCAAAGAGATTCTGTGGGAGGAGGGGCACCTGTTGCACTGCACTGAGGCAGCGGGGACCTAGCCACATTGTCCATCTGTTCCTCTGAGCCATACCTATCCCTGCAGTGTCTGCACACAGGTCTGGGAGAAAGGTCAGGTTGTGGGATTGATCCTGCCTCAACAACCCTCTTGCCTCTCAATTTCCTGGGGCTAGGCAGGGAAGATGCCACCCTTATGCCATTAGGCTTTGCCCTCACCCACAGTGATGGTCAGGCTCCCGTGCTCTCCCCACAATCTGCACCACACAATACCAGAAGTTCTGGATTTCTAAGGTAGGTGAGAACTTGATCTTCCTCATCCTGCTAGGGCTGCTCATGGATCAGGTGGGGTGGCCAGTGTCAGCCAGAGGAATAGATGCTAGGAGTGGAGATGGCTGGGTATGGTGTCAGCCAGGGGAGCAGGTTTTGAGGATGATAGTAGTTGCTGGGTATGGTGTCAGCCAAGGAAGAAAGGGCAGTTACAATCTCAGCAAGGGAGGTAGGCATCATGGGGCAAAAGTGGCTAGGTAGGATGTTGACCAGTGGCACTAGAATGTCTCTTCTCAAGGGCATAGTCTCAGCCTCAGCAGAGTGGCGGCTGTGTCACACAGTGGCTCCCTGTGGTGGAAGTGTTTGGCCCTCTTGGATTAAATCCTGTCATAGAGCCCCATCCTTGTCTGTACCCTCCCTTTTCCTGGGCTTGTGTGCTGCACTTATCAGAACAAAATTGCTTTGCCCATAGTGAAGACTTAGGTATCCAGTTTCTGAAACTGGATGAAGTTCTCCTGCTCCTGGCAAGCTGCCAACGTAGCTCAGCAAGGCACAAAATGTGGGTATTCTGAGTCTAGTTCATCCACCCACAACTACGTGAGTGAGTAGTGGGGCAACTCCCAAAGCTGGGAAGTATGTACTGGCAAAGAAGGCCTTATATCAGGCCTGCACAACTCATAAAGCGGCGAGGGCCACATTACTCCAAAGAAAACAGCTGAGGGCCAAAACCCCCTGGCCCCGCGGAAACCCCTGCCCCCAACACCTCCGGGCCCTGTGGAAACATCCCGCCCCCAGCGCTGCCCAGCCCTGCAGAAACAAACCCTCCTTCCCCGGCGCCACCCCACCAAAACAGTTGTGGGCCAAAAAGGAAGGTTGAGGGTGGGGAGGTGATACTTGATTTTAAATCAACCAGGGGCTCCCAGCTGAAGAGGTGGCTGGGAGTCCTCAGGGGCAAATTAAAGGGCCCGGGGCTCCAGCAGGTGAGGGAACCCGGAGCTTTGCAGGGCTGGCGCAGGAATTTAAAGGGCCCAGAGCACCTGCCGCTGAGGGGAGCCCAAGCCCTTTAAATCCCAGCCCCAGCCCAGCCGCTGGAGCCACTGCCGGGATTCAAAGGGCTCTGGGCTGCCTGCAGCCGCGGGGAGCCCTGAGCCCTTTAAATCCCAGCCACAGCCAGGATTCAAAGGGCTCTGGGCTGCCCGCAGAGCACCGTGTGCGCAGGATTTAGAATCCCCCCTCAGGCCACACAGTGAGCTTCCGTCGGCTGCATGCGCCCGCAGGCCGTATGTTGTGCAGGCCTGATTTAAATAATAGTATGGCATCTGCTCTGCTGCGTATAGTAATGTACACCTGATGTTATTTACACTTTGATGTCCTTTTAACAGCAGTTAAGAATTGTCTTTAAAAAAAAAAGACCACAGAAGATGTGTGTAACAGCAACCAAATTTAGTTATTTGTTTTCTTGTTAACAAAAAACAAATGGGAGGAGAAAAAAATCAGCATAAAGCCTTAAGTTACTCCAAAGCCAAAAAATAAATTTTACTGTTAGACAAAGGATATAACCCATAAGACAATACGTTGACCAGCTGCCATTCTGTTGGTTTTCATTATGAACAGAATGGCAAATAATATCAACATCTCTGTTCCAACAGCTTCTGTGTCTGTGCTGTGTAAACTCTGGTGTGAGACAGACTATGCCATGTTACACAGAAAGACCTGTAATGCATCTTTTGTTTCACAATAGCATGAGGTCTGTGCATTGACAGGGCACTGTACATATGGCACAATATCACAGAGATTCACTTCTTGTCAAAATGCTGATAACCTAATGTATGTTAAACAAGACCAAATCAAATTGATTAGTTAAAACTGAGTGGAATCTTCACAAAAAAAAAAAATCTTTCAACATGCTCTGTTAATCACAGCCAAAAAATTGAACATAAAGTTGCTATATTTTTTCATCAGTATATTTTTAAAGTCAAAAACAGAATATTAAAAATGCAGTTATCTTTGGTGACCTGAACGAACTTTAAATTTAGATCAATAGCTCAAATATTATTTAGCTTTAAGACAAATAAGAACCGGACATACAATTCACAGAAAAAGAACTGAGAGGTTTACAGTGCTGAAAATTAAAGAAGAGAAAGTTTATATATGTTTCATGCATTCACTTTCATTTAAAACATCAGTTAGCATGAGAACATTCTAAAGGTCTCCAATAAAATGCACCAGAGAAAACACTGTAGCAACATGTCCCTCAGTTACATACCATTTTGCATAGCCATTTTCACACAGGGTCAGTCTTAGAGATTTTGCCAATTTAGGCCAGTAAGGAAGTATCCACCTCAGTAATGTGAAGTCAGTACAAAGTTACTGAATGTCTTGCTATTTTGGATACTTTACTCCTCTAGGCAACCAACTGTCATGCATGTATGGGAGAGCCCATACTCAATAGTTACTAGTCAAATATGTTTAAGCCCAAGACTTGCAAAGAACTGAGTAAAAATGGCTCAAATGGCTCTGAAAGAGAAAATAAGAGACAACATTTAAGAGAATTTCATGATCATACTGAAGCCCTAAAAGTCTGACCAGGTAACTACTGCCAACCCTAACATTTAAAAAATTCTGAATCAAAGTGCAGTGTTTTGACCTGTCTTCTACACTGCCCCCAAATTCCTATGCTGTCTGCACCCTTCTTGCTGCTCTCCAAAATTCTCTTCACATCCCTCATCCCCATCTCCTCCCCCCACCATTCTCCTCCCCCTTTCAATTCCTACTTCTCACATTCTCTTCACCCCCACATCATGTCACTTCCTTTGCCTCCCAGCCTCCCTCCCTGCTCCCTGTGCCCCCCCTCAGTTTCATTTTCTGCCTCTTCATGTTCCCTTGTCCCCTGCCTGGTCCATGTATGATGAAGGGGCCACTTTCTTTGATACCATGTTAGCTTCAGCACTATTGAAAACAATGGAAGGTGGTGAGCATTTAAAGTCTCACTTTCACCCTCTAAGACAGTTACAAAATGGCATCCATGGTCGCTGAGGGCAGTCTATACTTTAGCCCCATTGACAGTAATGGGCAATAGTGGCATTATAAATAAGGAGAAATTTCATGAGTTAGAAACTTCTGATATCTGGCTTTTGAGACATCTTAAAAAACCAAATATCACTAGAACTGGAAACTCTACCTAGCCAGAGTAATCTTAGATCATGGCAAAGACTCTACGCTAACATGTAGACTTTCTGTGGAATAGTGACCAAGCTAGTCACAGTAGCCAACCCCGAGCATTCAAAAATCAAGTGTCATGCCACAAAAAGGTAGAATGTTTCATTAAATATTCTCATGATTTTAAGCCATTCTACACTGAGGTTTCTTTTTCTGAGCTTTCTGAGACATTTAGGTTGCACTTGGGTCACATTTTCAAGCCCTTCTCTGAAACCATGAGGGCTAGAAATGTACTTTTTTAAAACATGAAAGCTGAGATTCCTCATTCCTCCAGGATCTGAGACCTTAAGAAAAACCACCAAATATCATGAGACTCACACTAAAATCATGGTTGTTGGCATCACTGCAATCATTACTAATGTTGGTAGCAAATCCTAGACTGCCATGTAATGCATATTGTGGGCCGTCCTGATTTAGTGACAAATTGAAACTAAAAGGCCTCAGGCTTACCTCATCTGCTTTGGCTGGGCCCAAGTATGGTACATGGTATACCTGTTTGGCCTACTTATTGTCCTACTTGCTTATTATCTTCTCATTTACTGTGCATAGGGGAGTGCCTGAAATATACGAATTGCTTTGTTTGGAGCACTCCAGATCATTCCTGCTCCTGGAGAAAAGGTACAAAAAGGTCAGAGAGATCTGGTCTTTTGGTGTGAGCATCTGAGCAGAGCAGACATGAGGTAACTAGTGGGAAGGAGAAATAGATCCTTTTCATTGCACAGAAGTAAAAGGAGGTAGTAATTTCAGTCCTCTTTCAGGGTCTTGCTGTATTTTTCTGAAGTGTAATTGCTTTATAAAAAAATAGCTAGATTTATTAATAACTGTATCTAAATTCACAACATATACCAGTGCTTAATTGTCAGTCTTAACAAGATTACATAGCATAGTTTTACTGAACTAAGTAATCTTGACATAGTGAATGCATGTCTAGTGAATGGCTTTGAGAGTTTATTGCATTACAAGCATGTCAAAAGCATATTAATGTGACATTTACCACAGATTGCCATATCTGTGCCCTTCATTTCCAGAGTTATGCCTTCTCATTGCCATGACAATTATGGGCTATGAGATTGTTTTAGTGGCTTCCACGATCGGTGTAAGAAGAAGGGAAAGACTATTGAATTCTAATAAGCTTGCCAACAGAACAGACATAATGCTAACAAAGATGCTTAAACAGCACTGTGTAAAGATGTTAAGAAAATATTTGTAGTGTTTCACACACACCTATAGACAAAAAACAGTTCTTGTTGCTGTAGAAGCAACAACACTGTACAGCCTTAATTAAAGCATCATCTGACCTGTTTTTTTATGCTACAGTTGCAGAATCCTGCTAAAGAAAAAGGATTAATTACAGATGGGCTGTGTGTGTCATGATAATTAACTATTGCCGCTTCTCCTATTTGTCACATTCTAGTACTTTTTTTTCTGCTTTAGTAGGTACAGGGAATAAGAATTTTTATCACATTTCATGCCTGCACTCCCTGATGGAATTGTCACCCATAAATTTGCACAGCATACACAAATATTGAGCCATCAGCATTTTTATACCACACCCATCAGAACATTTCTTGTATGGGGAGTGCACTGTATTTAGGTGAAAAAAATAGTCACAAATCCAATGAAAAGGATGATCAAACATGAAAATCTTATTACGAAATTAACACAGGACACTGCTTACATGATCCACTGCATTCCTGAACGGTTACATAAATACTAGTTAATATAATTAAATGAAGGGGAAGGACTGCGCAATGTCACTTTTTTCACTGTTAGATTAGTGATGGTGATTTTTCCTCCCATAGCAGGTTAAGTGGGAAGAGGTTAGAGATGACACAGATCTGGTCACGACGTGCATGTGTTTACATGCAAGCTAGAACTCCAACACAAGCCATATTCTCAAACTGGAGACTGAAGTCTCAGGATATGTGTAATTTGCTTCTTGTTCTATTTCTATCATCCTGGGCTTCCTCAGGCATCCACGCAAATCCTAGCTCACATGCTATCAGACTTGGGCTATCAAGCAAAATTGCCTCTCAAAGGATTTTCTCTTTTCTCACTTTATATTATTATTTACAACCCTCGAATTTCACTACCTTAGAAATAGAACTCCAGCTTAAGTTAGTTTAACAGCAATACCAGTACAACAGATTGATCGGTCCCCATTGTTGTCTTCTGCCACTGTTATTTGTTCTATATCTGAAAAGATACTGTAAATAAAGGCCTGCTTTCCTGATGTTTTATGTACTGTTGTCAAAACCTACTCCCACACTAGGTAATGAGGGTTGAACTTCTATAGAACTAGGCTTAGGCCTCTGATCATTAAGTGCTAGGAAGAGACTAGTAACTGCATGCCTACTGAGATGCACTCTTCACCTTTGTATTACATTAAAAGTCATATTACCATTTTAAAGATTTTCATAGTTAATAGTTCTAGTTTCCTGGAAATTAATGATCTGCTGGGGGTAAAGGGCCTAACCTGAATGCAAGGGCCCTCCCTTCTTCAATCAGTCATTAGCTGCCAGGAAATGCTCTCTTGGTCATTATTTCTCAGTTAACAGAGTACAATATTACATACTTTATGTAAACATTTAAACGTTAGTTGTGGTCTCAGTTACATACACGGACTGCAAAAGATGTAAAACTTGGAACAAAGTCCAGGCAATGAACAAAATATTAAAAGATTCCCAGATGTGGCTACTTAGTATAAAAAATCTGGTTAATTTTGGTAAAGTTAACTCAACCCTTCATTCTGCCAATAAACTGAATTAAATGTGGTTTATGCTGAGAAGGGGTTTTTTGGATGCAACTTTGACTGGATTCACTCTGCTTTCTATGGACATTAAAGACCTCATTTTCACTAATGTCTTGGATTAAAAATCTCCCATCCCACACTGTTGTGCCATTTGCTGGGTGGTTGTCTCCCCCTACCCTCGAAGTGGTTGCATTTCAGTGCAGCTATCTCTAGATAGTGGGCAAACTTTTTGGGGTGGAGAGGAGAGTTCGGAGGGGAGATGATAGAAGCTAGACCTGGTATACGTAAACTATTATATTTGATTCACTTATGAAAAAAGTTCTAGCTCTCTCTCATTATGGCTTCACTCATATATTAGAAATAACCGCTTTATTTAGGGATCCCTCTGGCACAAAATCCATGCATTTTCCCAATCTCAATATCTAACAGAGTGCTGCTATTGTTACTAATCCAGAATGCTCTTTGAGTTTTTCGTACTTCAAAGTATTTTGGGGTTTTGTTCACTTCGTTGACTAGCAAGGCATGTAGTGTCTTTACATTAATGACTTAACTGTTTTTTTATTTGATTATTCTCACTATGAGGAGTCTTCTTTTAGGTTCCCAAGTCAAGGCATTGTACAGTTAGCCAGAGTTTTCCCAGCAAGGGGCAGCTGTCGGACATGTCAGGGCACCAGACTATGAGCCAACATCTCCAGTATTAATTGTGATGCTAGCACTGAATACTCTTAGTTGGGTAAACTGAACATTTCAGTCAGTTGGTCATGTTCCTCTGCATTCCCTGGCAATCTTCAGATCACTCATTTCCCAATAAGCACTTTGCTTGACATTTTGACTTAATGAGTGAGGTTAACAGTACTTAGAGAAAGACATGGAATGGAAAGCACTTAAAAATCTTTGCCAAAAATGAATTCCAAAGCATTGCTTTCTCTGACACTGATGATCCCAGAAGTATCCTGTAGTGCTACCCTGTTTCTTTGTCACACTGATCTACTCAGGGATGCTCTCTTTGCCAGTGAGGTCTCTTTGGGAGAAAGAGATTGAAAGGGGTCATGAGAACCCTTTTAATTGTGACACCTTTTAAGCCTCACACTACCTAGGTCCCTCATTCTAGCTGCATTCTCTGGCCAGGACTAGACTGAGAAACTCTGATTGCTATCTTCAGACTCAGTCAGCAGGGGCCCCTACATAGGGTAAGTGATCCTAATTTACTCAAGACTGCAGCAGTCCACAGCATACTCAGTCCCCCTAAGCCCAAAGAGAATGAAGGGTCATAAATCCCTTTGAGTCTCCTCCCTGCATTGGCCAACCCATATTTCATGTGAGCAGAAAAATCTCTGACTTTTCCAGCTAATCCACATTTTTCCATTCCCCAGCAATATTGCTGGCATAGCTAGCCTTGCCAGCTGTAATAAATAGTTTGACTATACTTGCTGTATAGTGTTGTCTCAGAGACGAGCTGGGCCTCTGTTCTGTAGCTTTGGTTAAAGTTTCAGGGACAGTAATTATAGTAGTTGTGCACTATCAGCACACTGCACAAGAATTACACAGACATCTACTGACATTTATTGCAGATGTAAGTCTCTGTTAATGCCCCTCTTCAAAACGCACCCTATCTTAGTGCTCTACTTCTGCTAGATGTTATAGTGTTTGCACTTGTTGCCCCCTTTGTGAGTAGTAGAGAATGCCTCTCACTTCAATGCAGCATCATTCCCAAGTGAAAGATACATATCGCCACTAATCAGGCAATCATTCTTGTTATGAGCAGTTCTAACACCCCTCCTTTGTATGCCCCAGGGCAAATGGTCTCATTCTGTCTGATGGAGATCAAGTTGCATATTCTTTAGGTCAAGTTGTTGTAACTGCAGATCAATTTGAAGTCAGCTAGTACACTCCAGGACACGGAGTCTATGTCTACCACTACATGCTCACAGAGACCTCTATTGGATGATGAGATTGTGTGGGTAGCTTCCCCCATCAGGCCCTATGCCAGTGTGGTCTTCCATTGATGGTCTTTAGGCTGCTCAGAGCTTCCCTTCATCCTCAGATTGCTCCTCCCTTTCTTGCAAAGCACCAGGAGTGTGCACATACACCACAACACACCAGCAGTGGGAAGGGATTCTGGTATGTCTGAGGGAAAATTAGTCTCACTATTCCAAGGTGGAAAACCAAAGACATTTTGGACACTGGAACCATCTCTCATGCATCTCTTTGGAAGGTCTGTATCACAGGACCCTGAAAAAATAACTTCAAGACTCTCAGCAAGTTGACTGGAGAAGTATAAAGGCTGAAACAATCAGATTTCTTTAACTGTAATGTTGGAATCAATTATTAACTCTAAAATTATATGAAGCAAACAGTGTTGCCACCACCTTGTCCATCATTCATATTATTCTGAGTTTTTCAGCTAAAAGTGTTCCCTTCACCTTAATTTTTCTTCTCTCCTTCCCTAGGATTTTGATCTTTTCCTTACTGTTGCCCTCTCACCTTTTCATAAGCAAGGGTTGGGTGGAGGGTGCTAGAGGTAGAGTTAGTTGGAAAAGTCCCCCACATGGAACTTTCTTTTTTTCCCAAAAAATATTCAAACACCCACATTTTGGGCCAAACCTGATTATTTTTTGGCAGAAACTTTCACGTTTGATTTGGAAATGCCACTGTTGTGCCTCATGGCTCCATTCTCTTCTTACCAGCTGGACTTCATCTCCTATTATGTGCCACAGTCCCTCCTCTTGCTGATGAATCAAAGATTTAGTTCAACAGGGTTCCCCAGCTCATACAGGAGAAGTCAGGCAGCTGAACTATAACACCCATGAAATAGCATGAAAAGAACTTTCTGAATAGAACCTTTTTGGCTGAAACTGTCAGTTTTGTTGGTTTAAGAAAAGTCAAAACCTTCTGCAGGAAACAGATACTTGTCAATCAAAACACTAGTTTTCTGTCCACAAAAAAGCCAGTTGCAATGACAAATTTCAACCAATCTGACTTGGCAGCCAGGAAAAAAAAAACAGCAGACACTCCATTCTACACACACAAAAAGGATTGAATATGGGGCACTGCCAGCTACCCTCCCTCATGCTTGAGTTCTCCTGAAGTGAAGACAGTTTTCCCTGTCCTTAATGATCCCACTGTTAATATGGAGGATGGTAGGGACCTCCAGATGAATCCACAGGGCTCAAGTGCCCCACTCATCAGCACTCATTTATCAGCAGTTTGGCATTTGTCTTTCATAGAGGTGGTAGAGATCTTGTCCCCTGTAACCTCTGAAGGGGGCTCAATGAGGTAATGCATGGGCCTACTTCTCAGCTTTTTCTTTTTTTCCTCCTTCTGCAATTTCCCTTCTCTTCTTTCATCCTCTCTCCACTACCATCTATTCATCTCCTGCACTGGGATGAAGTTGTAGAATGGTTACTACACTAGATATATCCAACAGAAGTTTAGGTTTCTCACAAAATGAATTTCATTCATCCATAGACCCATGTTTTTTCTTTAAACATGAATTATGAACATAATTTTACTTGCATGGAGATTGATGAAAAGTGAATAAAAAGGGGTATGAATGTCTTTAATTAATTCTGAATTCACTAAACACTTGGAAGTATTTTCCCCCTTCCACTATCCACTCAATTCAAGTTATGCATCAATCAGTTTCATTTGGTGGGTTGCACATTCAATGCCTTCTGCTAAAATATCCAAATATTAAAAAAAACTTATTCTCTTGTAGAAGAGAGACTTACCAACTAGTGCACTCTCTCATGGTTGGATATGGTGTAGCAGGCTGTCCTCCTGCAGCATCCCCTGCCAACAGCTGCTCCAGTTCTGCAGCATTCTGCTTCTTCTAATGACTCAACCTTCTGGTCAGGTCATATTCAGTCATGCCCATTCCTTCTGGAGTATCAGAGGCCCACAAAGCAGTAGTTCAGTGACCTGACACCAGGTCTTTGGCCCAACTTTGAGCTTAATGATCCTGCCACCCTTTATATAAGGGGACTTTCTGGCATCTTTCTCAGTAGGTAGTAGGGGAATCCAGGCCCTTCTCTGAGTTCATCCACATTTCAGAGTTCCAGTCCAGAAATCTCATATCAAGCAGATAAGATCTGCTTTCTCAATCTCCTTGAGGCCTTCCCAGACTACTCCCTACCTCAGCCTGTGTCTAGCCCCTTTCTTTCAGCCTTTCCTGGCCTCACTCCTCCAGAGACTTCACCTCTCCCTGGGCTCTGCAGAGTTCTTCCCTGCTCTTGTACAGAGCACTGCTTCCTAGGGTTTTCTTCTTGCTCCTGTCTGCCACTCCCAGTACTCTGTGTGTATCTTTCCTGCAGACACCCAACCCACGGATTGCCTCTCTCAGGGGCATTGCCCTTTTGTCAAGGCTCACCATAAAAGCTTACTCCACCCTGTCATAAACAGATAGCTAAGGGGTAATGTCTCTTTCACCTGAAAAAAAAGTAACCTGAAGCACCTGACCAGAGGACCAATCAGGAAACCGGATTTTTTCAACTCTGGGTGGAGGGAAGTTTGTGTCTGAGTCTTTGTCTGTCTGCCTGCTTTTCTCTCAGCTTTGAGAAGTGATTTCTGTTTTCTAATCTTCTGTTTCCAAGTTATAAGGACAAAGAAATCAAACAGTGAGTTATATGATTTCTTTTCTTTGGTATTTACATGTCTATAGTTGCTGGAGTGCTTTGATTTGTATTCTTTTTGAATAAGGCTGTTTATTCATATTTCTTTTAAGCAATTGACCCTGTATTTGTCACCTTAATACAGAGAGACCATTTGTATGTAATTTCTTTCTTTTTATATAAAGCTTTCTTTTAAGACCTGTTGGAGTTTTCTTTAGTGGGGTACTTCAGGGAATTGGGTCTGCAGCTCACCAGGGAATTGGTGGGAGGAAGAAGTCAGGGGGAGGTCTGTGTGTGTTAGATTACTAGCCTGATTTTGCATTCCCTCTGGGGAAGAGGAAAGTGCTTTTGTTTCCAGGATTGGAATTACAGAGGGTGGACTCCTTCTGCTTAGATTCACGGAGGTTGCTTCTGTGTATCTCTCCAGGAGCACCTGGAGGGGGGGGGAAGGGAAAAAGGATTATTTCCCTTTGTTGTGAGACTTAAGGGATTTGGGTCTTGGGGTCCCCAGGGAAGGTTTTTCAGGTGGACCAGAGTGCCCCAAAACACTCTAATTTTTTGGGTGGTGGCAGCAAGTACCAGGTCCAAGCTGGTAACTAAGCTTGGAGGTTTCCATGCTAACCCCCATATTTTGGACACTAAGGTCCAAATCTGGGACTAAGGTTATATGACACACCCCTATGACTTCTCAGTGGCTATCCTAACCCTTTACCAGAGCTCTCTTCTCAGAAGAAGAGCCAGACCTACTCTCCCCTGTGCCTCCCTTCTCTTAACGTGATGTCCTTCCTTTATTAATTGTCACCCCACTCATCTCAGGTGGGACTCATCCTTAATATAAACATCCAGCTCCTCCTCAGCTGAGCCTAATGCTCAATTGGGCCCAGTCCACTCTCTAGGTACAATTGGGTGCACTGATTGTTTTCTGGCTCCACTTAACTCACTCTCTGCTACTGTGAGATATGTACCCTGCCACATCTCTCTGGATTTAAGTACTTTTGTGGCTCCTCCAGCACTGTAATCTGTTGTAGTTCTTTCAATTTTTTTTAAACTCTTTCTTCCTTACTGGCCTGTTTGAGAATTAGGTGGGTTAGTTTAGAGTTTGTCTAAGTAAAATTAACTGAGGGAAAGCTACATTGAGAAATAAGTTTTGCAATTCATTCTGAAAGCAATGAGGTGCATGGTCATTATCTCTTTTGGGAGGGAGTTCCCTAGTCTAGTTCTAGCTCCTTTGAAAATTCTATCTCCTCCACTCATGGGTCCTGTGACCAATGCAATTGGTCCAGTGGGATGTCACAGCCACAGAGGGAAACGTGATCTCTCAGGCAGGTAGGATCCATCCTCTGAAAGCTGTTTATATTAGGACAGATAGCTTGAACTGGATATGTTATTCAATAGGAAGAACACAGGAAGAGTGGCAAACTGCAGTGATGTGTTCATGCTGACCTGCACTGCTAAGCAGATGGGCTTTTATGTTTTGTACCAACTGCAGCTTTTTATGGATGCTTGGCTTCATTTCTAGATATAGGAAAATGAAATAATCAAGCTTACAGGTCATGAATGCAAATATCACAGTAGTCTGGTCTGCCAGCCTAATAGCATGGACTTCAATCTTTTTGTTAATTACAGACTGAAGTAGGGAGGTTTCCCTGCATCCAGTCCAATTGAGAAGTCCACAAGGACCCAAAGGCACAGGGTCAAGGGTTATCTTAACAGTGAGGGTAGATGCCCTCAACAGTGGAGAGATAGAAGTTATTCAAAAGCAGCAAAGGGTCCTGTGGCACCTTATAGACTAACATCCCATGCAGCCGACAAAGTGGGTATTCACCCACAAAAGCTCATGCACCAATGCATCTATTAATCTATAAGGTGCCACAGGACTCTTTGCTGCTTTTACAGATCCAACACGGCTACCCCTCTGAGACTTGAAGTTATTCAAAGTACTTTGGTTTCCCTACCAGCATCAATCCTGGGCCTGCACATACTGGAGATTTCAGACATCAATGGTCAGCCACCACTGGAAAGCCCTAGGATAGGAAATCAAGCCGCTATAAGTCATAATTTGCACTAATGGAGCTTAACCCTGATGAATCAAGGGCAAGTGCTCCAATGCAAGTCATAGCTCATGGCAGCATTGTCTGTCTTCATTAGGGGTTTGCACTTGTGCAGCTGTCACAGTGGCTGAAATCAGGATGAACACCGCACATAGACAAGGCCTCAGTCTTTACAGGTTCAGGTTTAGCCAGTTATTCTTCAGCCAGTTGTTGCTGAATTCAGCTGAGCACCAAACAAGCTGGGAGCTGGCACTGTTTGTTTGACAAAGAACCATGTGGCTGGCTCCTGTCTGCCTGCTGCTGCCATGTCTGCCTGTGTTCTCTCTCCAGCTACCCCAACAACTTTATAAAGACATTGAATAATGTGGGAAAGAAGACTGAGCCCTCTGGAACACTGCAAGTCAGAGTTTTGGAGGGGAGTGAACAGTTTTCCATAACAATACTATGGGTTTGGTCTAAGAAAAAGAAAGAGAGCACTTTGGGACAATTCCCACGCATCTTGGCAGGTTCTTGGAGATAGACCAGGAGCATCTGATGATCATAGGTATCAAATGTCACACAGGAGTCTAGAAGAATGATTATGGAGGTACTTCCCTCCTCTGTGAGCAAGAGGAGATCATTCACAAGAGCAATAAGTGCAATCTCTGTACTATGCCTGGCCTGGTTCCTGACAGAGAGATCCATCATACTCACAGCTGACAAATGACTGTTTGCAATTGTTTTTTCTTTAGCTTCTCATTTTGATTCCTCAGACAAGGGAAGTTAGGCAATGGTTTAAATGGTTTCCAGCAGTGAGCAAAGGTTTCTTGTCTGTTGCTAAATCAGGAAGAAGACCCTGAATCTGCTTAGACTCAGGCTATTTATCCAAAAGTCTTTTCTTTGTCTGTTGGTCTCTGGAGAATCCAGTTTGAACCAGAATATATGTATCTCTTGCGGGGGGAGTACCAGCTTCAAAGTACATTAGCATCACCCCCTACTAGAGAAGATACATACAGTGCCAAAATAACACATACACAACTGAATTTTTAATACAATGTACCCCAAAGTTACTAACACGAATTCCATAAATTTAACTTAATTCAGTAACATTCATCTTAATTCCATAGGGTTTGTTCAGGAAATTATCCATCTGTTGGAGGGGTGGGGGAAAGATTCTCCTTCCCTTTGTGCTCTTGCTGCTAAAAGGGAAGAAAAAGATGGGAGGTTTGTACATCTGCTCATGCATAGAGGGAATGGGTTGTACTTTTCTTCATCTAAATATTAAATTTCTTAAATAAAATTGACCAGTGGAGGACATAAATATACATAGATATGAAATGTACTAACCAAACACACCTGATGTTTCACAGGGCTGCTGTGAGATAAGTACACTCAAAGACTCCAGTGATATTCTGTGCCCGCTGCCCATAAGAGGAACAAGAGAGAGCATTTGAATTTGATCCAAATGACTGAGTTTAGCTGCTGCACACACAAATCAAACAGACAAGGTAAAGTCATTTAATTAAACAATGTTATTATTCTGACATGTTTAATTCAACCAACAGTAATCCGATCATCCCTCTGAGTGTAGAAAACCTGAAGCTGACTTGGTTTCATCTGTTTTGGCACTTATACTGTATATTAATTAATGATGTGACCTCTGAACACACACTGCGGCATTCAGCATATGCTAACAAGCAGTCTTAAACTGTCTCCTCATCAACACTAGCTTGATTTTCTACTTCCGTAACCTTTCCAAGCGTTTTTAAAATGACACCTCAGGTTCCTTTTACTTCTCCCACTGAACTTTGCTTTCATTGGGATCTGTAATGAATGCAAGAATGAATAATTAGCAGCCTTTTGTCACTGTTGATAACTTCTTTGAGCTTACAGCTTATTAGTAAAGATTTTTAGCAGCAATATTTAGTTTTGATACTGTTGTGGAAATTTTCAAATCACACAAGTGCTACATACATGGTCTCAAAAGCATTATCTATCAAGTTTGTAACCAGGTTGCATCACTGTTAATTTCACACATTACTCATATCAACACACAATATAGTAAACACAAGGTTCCCAACTGTGTGGGCTGTTTTCACTCTGCTTATAGGTACAGCCCTGTGTAAATCACTATTTTTTTTTTAGAAATTCACTTCTATGCAAATAGCAAAGTGTTGCATTTGAGAGTTTGCACAGAGTGAATTTACAACTATTGTGAGTTCAAATGTAAAAAGTAGTTCATAAAATGCTACACTAACCATGAAAATTAGGATAAGCTTTGTTTTCCCTTGAGATGTGAATGTTGTAGCAAGTACAAGAAAACCAGACAAAAAATTGGATTAGTCTAAACCAGAAAGACCACATTGATATAATCCAAAAACTGTTGAAATTATACTTTGTAAAAACAGAAGAATTGGAAACAGAAGTTAATAAACCAAAATTGGTGTGATGAATATTAGCCCTAGTTGATGAACAAAATAATAAGGAGGATGAACTATGATGCCCACTTTTACCCTTGTGGGGATTCTTAAAGAGACTGAAAAAAAACATTAAAAATTCAGTTAACTTCAACTCTGTCTTTTCACCTCCCATCCCACTCTGAATCCCAGGTCATCTTGTCTCATCTTCATCTTCCTCCAGTTCATCCCCAACCTACCACTAGTGCAACTCATATTGACTCATCTAAAGGACTTTCTTCCTGAGAGGAAGGTTCCCTGGCCTTGCTCTTGTTTAAGGAACTTTCACCTGTGAGTACTGAAAGTCATCACATTATCATGACATCCATTCCTCAAGCCCACCAGTGGGGATATCTAACTATCAGCACCACAAACACACATAAGATCCTGTACTGTATTCCCTTCCCTGGTTGTGTTAATTTCTGCCCCACTGTTTCTTTCTTTCTGTTGTACCTCATTCTCTTGGCTTTTTATCCAATTAGAAAGTCAATCATATTGCATCCATCCAAACCTGCCTGGTCTAAGGAGAAAGAATCCAAACAGCTAATAGCCCTGATGAGATCATAACTAACCAGGGTCCAAGCAGCAAGTGAGATGATCAACTTGCCAGCCAACGCATCCACTCCTAACAAACTATTGGTCCACAAACATCAGCAAAAGCCACATTTCACCCATTTTCCCTATTCTGCCTGTCCTCCATCTTGTGTCTGTCCGTTTGTTAAGAACAGGATGACTGAATGCCTTTCACATCAGGATTGAGAGTAAGATTAACCTTATCATTTTCAACAAAGGTTGCTCTGAAAATAAGAGACTGATATTTTGACTCCAAAAGGAGAAATAATTTGATAAAGTCTGACTAAATTTGTTTTGCATAATCACTCAATCACAGTTTCAATATAAAAGTCTGTTTTATTTTGTTGTTGTTTCTTGTGTTGAATCAATAAACTTTTAATGTTGGACAATGGGAGAGTTTATAAACATCTTTAACTCTTTGGATCTTTGAGATCGATATCCATACAAGAGCATCCCTGGCTCGCTCTCGTGCATGCTCTGGATTACTGTTTCACCCTTTAGGGATTTTCTGACAGTTATGAAAAGGAGACACAAGTTCTGCAAAGGAATTTCTAAACCACACCCACACTACTCATAGAGAAAGCACAAGTGATATACAGAGCTATAGAAAAATCACATGTATATGCAAGAACCTGTCTCAGTTTCCTCATCCTTCCTAAGAGTCCTTTTGGGTCTTAGTGCCTTTAAGGGAATTGAGGATTCTTCTGCATCCCTTCTCCTACTGCCCAGTCTTCTTTTTCTTATCTCCCCTTGACAGAGAGAGAATATGTCATTTTAAAAAGTAGATTTTAACTTTTGTGTCATTCCCCAACATTTGGTGGTGGTTGTTTTTTCATTCCCCAATCCTGTATGGTTTGTGGCCTCCAGCCAACTGTCTTCATTACCACAAATAAGAGACATTATTGGCCAGAGCTTATTGACTTGATAGTTTCCATTGCCCTACTAGGGAAAGTTTATTCAATTGCTGATGGCCCTTAATGTCTGTTCCATTCATGGACAGACACCCAGATGCCATATTTCCTTCCCTTTACACAAGATGGATGATACAAGTGTAACTCACATGCTTTATATTATACTTGCAGTGTTTCACTTTGTTTCTTCTGGGGAGGGGGAAAGAAGCAGTCAGAAGGAGGCATGCATCTCAGGGTTTGTCTACACAATACCATAGTCCAGACCACAGGAATGGAAATTGTAGAGTGCTCTAAAGTGCTGTGTTCTAACTGGCCATGTAGACTGCTAAGTGTAGACCCTGCTGGCAGGAGCTAAAATATACTTACTTCACACTAGTGAGGACTATGTTAATACAAACTAGGTACTTTATCATTTATGACAGCAGGCTCTACAGAGGGCAGCTAGAGTGCAACACTTTAGAGTGCTCTACAGTTTACACCCCTGTAATCCAGGCTATGGAGCTGTGTAGATGAGATCTTAGTCTCTGAACATGTGAAGAGAGCAGAGTAGGACAACTCAGAAAGATTCAGAAACTTCCAGAACAGGGTGCATTAGTTACCAGACATGCTTAGTAGCTGCTCTGTGGGCTTACAGGAAGTTTTCATTCTGGGCAATCCATATGCCAGGCCATACACTAGTCACCCTCTGAGTACTTCTTTACACAATGAACAGTCAACCTGTGGAACTCATTGCCAATGAGCCTTTTTTTTAAATTGGCATCAAAACATTAGCTGTCCTCCAGCAATCTGGTACAGATGCTGACTTTAATGATAGGTTACATACTACAGTTAGTAGTTCAGCAATGTTGTATTTGAGTTCCTTCAAAACTCTTGGGTGAATACAATCTGGTTCTGGTGACTTATTACTATTTAGCTTATCAGTTTGTTCCAAAACCTCCTCTAATGACATCTAAATCTGGGACAGTTCTTCAGGTTTATCAGCTAAAAAGAATGGCTCAGGTTCGGGAATCTCAGTCTCATCCTCAGCCATGAAGACTGATGTGAAGAATTCATTTAGTTTCTCCATACTAGCATAAGGACTGCTAACTCGAGTCTGTCAATCCAGGCCAGGAGGCTCATTCCATAATGCAGCGTAGACATGGCTTGAGAGCATTTCTCAAACTCCGACAAGTCACTCTGACACATGGTGTATATACACAATGATCACACTATAAAGACTGAGAAATAAGCTCTGAGAGAAGATCAGAGCGGAATGTGTTTTGATGTATGTGCTAAAGTAGTCTATCTAGCCCAGTATTCTGGCTAATAGCCATTAATGGACTTAACCTCCATGAATTTATCCAGTTCTCTTTTAAATGCTGTTATAGTCCTAGCCTTCACAACCTCCTCTGGCGAGGAGTTCCACAAGTTGACTGCACTGTGTGAAGAACTTCCTTTTATTTATTTTAAACCTGCTGCCCATTAATTTCATTTGGTGGCCCCTAGTTCTTGTATTATGGGAATAAATAAATAACTTTTCCTTATCTACTTTCTCCACATCACTCATGATTTTATATACCTCTATCAATCCCCCCTTAGTCTCCTCTTTTCCAAGATGAAAAGTCCTAGCCTCTTTAATCTCTACTCATATGGGATCCATTCCAAACCGTTAATCATTTTAGTTGTCCTTGTCTGAACCTTTTCTAGTGCCAGTATATCTTTTTTAAGATGAGGAGACCACATCTATACGCAGTATTCAAGATGTGGGCGTACCATCAATTTATATAAGGGCAATAATATATTCTCAGTCTTATTCTCTAAACCCTTTTTAATGATTCCTAACATCTGTTTGCTTTTTGACTGCCTCTGCACTCTGCATGGATGTCTTCAGAGAACTATTCACGATGACTCCAAGATCTTGGAATACGCAGACAATTTGCAAACACCTGGAAGATAATGTGATAAGTAACAGTCAGCATAGATTTGTAAAGTAGAAATCTTGTCAAAACAACCTAATAGCTTCCTTTGACAGGGTAACAAGCCTTGTGGATGGGGAGAAGTGGTAGATGTGGCACATCTTGACTTCAGTAAGGCTTTTGATACTGTCTTGCATGACCATCTCATAAACAAACTAGGGAAATACAACCTAGATGGAGCCACTATAAGGTGAGTGCATAACTGGCTGGAAACCCATTCCCAGAAAGATATATCGGTGGTTCACAGTCAAATTGGAAGGGCATATCAGGGTTCAGTTCTGGGTCCAGTTCTGTTCAATATTTCATCAGTGATTTAGATAATGGCATACAGAATACACCTATAAAGTTTGTAGACAATACCACGCTCAGATGAGTTGCAAGTGCTTTGGAAGATAGGATTAAAATTCAAAATTATCTGAAGAAAATAGAATGAAATTTAATAAGAACAAATGCCAAGTACTCCACTTAGGAAGGGACAATCAGTTGCACACCTACAAAGTGGGAAATGACTGCCTAAGAAGGAGCACTGCAGAAAGGGATCTGGGGGTCACAATGGCTCACACTGGGTCAACACTGTAACACTGTTGCCAAAAAAAAAAAAAAAAGCAAATATTCTGGGATGTATTAGCAGGAGTGTTGTAAGCAAGACACGAAGTAATTCTTCTGCTCTAATCCACGCTGATTACACTTCAGTTGGAGTATTGGGTCCAGTTCTGGACACCACATTTCAGGAAAGATGTGGAGACACTGGAAAAAGTCGAGAGAAGAGCAATAAAAATGAATAAATCTCTAGAAAACATGACCTATGAGGGAAAATTGAAAAAAAATGGATTTGTTTAGTTTGGAGAAGAGAAGGGGGACATGATAGTTTTCAAGTACATAAAATATTGTTACAAGGAGGAGGGAGAAAAAAATGTTCTCCTTAATCTCTGAGGATAGGACAAGAAGCAATGGGCTTAAATTGCAGCAAGGGCAGTTTAGACTGAACATTAGGAATAAATTCCTATCAAGGTGGTTAAGCACTGGAATAAATTGCCTAGGGAAGTTATGGAATCTTCATCATTGGTGATTTTTAAGAGTAGGTTTGACAAAAACTAGCCAGGGATAGTCTAGATATTTAGTTTGCCATGAGTGCAGGGACTGGACTAGGCAATCTCTTGAGGTTCCTTCCAGTCCTACAATTCTATGATTTTATAAACTTAGGCTAGACCTCACTAACTGAAAGGAAGAGAGAGTGAAAAGTTATTTGTATTCTTCATGATGTTGGGAAGCACCCAAATATTATGGTGATAGGGGTCAGATCAGAACCTACATAAATTAGGTATTGTAATACATGTCTTACAGTATGGTATGTCACATAGCTCTGACTGGTCATCTGAGCTCACTGAATTGGTGGAAGATTTAAAGACAGATTGCTCACATTTGTTTGTTCTCAAGTTACCTTAAATGTTGTTTAAGCAATTGCGAATTCAGAGTATTTCCTAGAGACTCACAAGTGACTGGGAGTAAAATCATAGAAATCTAGGACTGGAAGTCTGTCTAGCCCAATCCCCTGCACTGAGGCAGAACTAAGTATTATCAAGACCATCCCTGACAGGTGTTTATCCAACCTGCTCTTGAAAATCTCTAATGATGGATGTTCCACAACCTCCCTAAGTAATTTGTTCCGTTGCTTAATTACTCTTTTAGTTAGGAATTTTTTCCTAATGTCTAAAACGAAAACTCTCTTGCTGCAATTTAAGCCCATTACATCTTGTCCTGTCCTCAGTGATTAAGGAGAACAATTTATGCATATAAATTAATCAATAGAACTGGTCATGGTATTGGTTGTTTGCCATACAAAATTTTAACTTAATAAAAATTCAAAATGAAAATATTTCAATTTGGAAATATTGCCAGGGGTGCCTCTTGGGAATTGCAATTTAGGTGCCTTATACTGTCATTCTTCTCTAACAGTCAGGCTCCCTGGTCAGACTATATTTCCCATAATACACCATAGTCTCCCCTCTTGGTCAGGGGAGGAGATGCATCATGGGAGATGGAGTCCAGCTAAGCACTTTGGACACTAAGGATATGTCTACACTGCAATAAAAAATCCCACAGCACTAAGCATTAGACCCCAGGTCAGCTGACTTGGACTCAAGGGGTTCAGGCTGTGGGGCTTAAATTGCAATGTTGACTTTCAGGCTCAGGCAGGAGCCTGGGCTCTGAGACTTTCACCCTTGTTCAAGAGGGAAAGTGTAAGAGCCTTGGATCCAGCCCAGCCCTTAACTTCTACACTGCAATTTTACAATCCTGCAGCCTGAGCCCTGCAAGCCTGGGTCAGCTGACCTGGGCCAGCTGCAGCCATGCCATGGATCTTTTAATGCAGTGTAGACATACCCTAGAGGAGAACAGGGACATGAGGCAATTAAACTACAACACTCAGTAGGCACTTCAAGGGCATATTTGATCAAAATATTTGGTTTTAGCCAAATACCACACTTTTTTTTGTTGTTTTCAGCCATTCAGTTTTTCAATAAAAAAAAATCTGTGGAAAGCAGACACTCAAAAATCCAACTTTCCATCTAAAATCAGTTGCAAACAAATTTTTTTTGAAAATCATTACTAATCAATTCCTTCCACCTGGTTATTAGCTCCCAGAGAGTGCCCTACATTGAAGTTGTTATAAAGAAGTTTTTTTAAAAAATAGGTTTGTAATTTTTAAAGTACCTTTATAATTTAAACTATTTCTGTGATCACTTTATTTTAATATCTTTTTTTAAAAAGACTCAAAAGCCTCATGGAACAGTGATAAAGCCTTTAAGAAATGCTCATGTTTAGAAGAGACTCAGAGTGTTCTTTGTTCTCTCAACCCATACCATATTAGTCCTACTCATTCTTTTACTGAGAGGGAGAGGGAAGCAATACACAGTCAGGACACTTTTCTGAATAAAATTAAACTAATTTTAATCTTTCCCACACCCTTTACTACTGTGAAAAGCCTCACTTCCAAGTTAGGAGGCACCACTGTGGTGGATGTGGTGAAAGAACCTAGACAGCAGCATCGACAACATTTTGTTTGGCTGTTAATGTCTTTGGACACTGAAAAAAACCCCGTATTTTATTTCTGCCTTTTTAAAAAAGATGATATGGGGTAAAACATCCTGTATAAAGTTCTAACCAGAACTAGTTTTTATATCCAAGTTTTAAAACCCCTTTTAAAAAGCAAATGAAGTGTTTCCATCTGCATGGAGTGCTGCACCTGAAGCCTGAATCTGAGGTTGCACCCTGCCAGCGTTCATACACTGATTACTCCTATAAAATTTGAGAGTCATTTCAACCGCAGCACCCGGAATAATTGCAGAATTGCTGGCAAATGAGAGATAAAGGTGATGTTAAATCTCTCAGTCACTATGCAGCTAATACATCATCAGAAACTATATGAAACATAGAGCTATGACATTTTTATTTTATCTCTTTTCCTTTGAATTTATTGCCATGTTTTATAGCAAAAAAGGACAACTACCCATACCAGTTTATTTTCCTTGTAGCTATTGAAGTTGGACAATTATATTAACAAAGAGTGAAGGAATAAAAAGGTGGCTACATCTGAAGAACAGACAAACGTGCAATTTACTGGATTGCAGTTGGTCTTTTTGTTGATTTGGATAGCAACAGGCTACTTCAGATGCAAAACATGCTGTTTAATACAATCCACTGTACGTAAGAGGAAAGTAGAAATCCCAAGTAACAAAGAGCATTTAAAATTACACATAATATATTAGCCTCATTTTGATTTTGTAATGCACTCATTTAAAAAGTCAGCAAGTGGGTTTGCAGGTTATACTAGGTCTATTAAGTTCAGAAAGATAAATGCTTTCACTTCTGTCTTTGCGTAACTTCCTGGATCACAGCAACTCCCTCTTACAAAGAGGCCCTGGGACTCTCTTTACCTGAAGTAACGGGTATTTTTAGGAAGTTCTCTCCCTAGGAACATTCTTGGGGCTTTGAATATCTGCTTCCCCATCTTCAGTCTTATGCCAGGAGGAGGATTGATGCCTCCCAAGTCCCAGTGGAGTTTTCTGGGATGAAGGAGTCCTGATCAACCCCGATTCAAAACAGTAAAGAGCATCCCAGCTTCTGCCTGAAGGACATCCTGGATGCCTTTGTACAACAACCACAGAAACCTAGATGGAAGCTCTTGGTGCCCAGGGTAGAGGGCTGTCTGTAGTTCACCACTCTCCCCAGCTCACCTCCAGGTCCCTTGGGCTTTCTCCAGCCCCTTTCTCTCAACTCCTTCTAGGCAGCAGTTGAGCCATGCTGTGGCACTAACAACATCTGAAGATGGTACAGCACCAGCAGCCAGGTGCCTGGCTGCAGAGCCCAGACTTCTCCACCTTCAGCTTCCTCCCAGCCAAAGGAGGCCAGGTGCCTAAGGACAATTATGCCATCTGGCTGCATTTGGAGCAAGAGCCAGGCTTAACTGATGACGAAGTCTAGCTGGGGAGGGGCTGGAAGAGGACTATAAACAGAGAAAGTTCAGAACAGAGTCAAAAAGGCTGATATACTCCAAGGCCCTCAGAGAAGGAGCAAAGAGGCTTGATTTAGAATTTTAATTGCCCATTGTGGCTTAAATAGTAATTTGTTTCTAGTAAACAAACATAAAGATGGACAATGGGGGATGTGCAAGATCCAGTAAACAGCTGATCATCTCCTTTAGGAGTGCACAGAGTGGACCATCAAAATGGGGTATTTATGTGAAAAACACAGAGGCTTTAAAGTATCAATTTTTTTGCTGTAACACCTAATAAGAATATCAGAAAAATGGGGCCCTATGAAAAAACCAATATTGCAATTCTTTGAGAATACTGGGAAAGGTGAAAGACTTTAATTGTTGATTTATCTGTGGTGTCCAGTGCTTGGTGGTCAGAGACTTAGCAGATGAGTCTGCTTTGCCATAAAACGAGAAGAAAAAGAAGAACTCTGCAGTCACACACTGGGAATAGAGAGGGTGTGAGGAGAAATCCCAGCTGGAGAGTTGGCTCTGGGATCCTCTCCTGAAGTAAAAGATGTGAGGATACACACACAGCAACCACCAGGGTGGAGCAGTATCTGGTGAAGGGCAGGAAGCAGACCTCCCAGGGAGAGAGCCTTGGGAGGTGCTCAGCTGAGGAACTGTGCAGGGAAATGCAAGAGGAATGTATGGTCAAGACCAAGTAGGGTTACATATATAGTTTTGGTCTGGGATTTAATGAAAGATTCCAGGGGGAGCCCTGACAGCCCTGGTACTGGAAGTTGGGTGAATCTAGAGAGGTTATGGGGGAGAAGAGTCTTGCTGACAGGTTACAGTATGAAGAAGTCCAGGGAGACAGCACTAAGGAGTCTGGAGAAGCAGACCTTGGCTGCTACTTATAAGGACCCTGAACTAGAAACTGGTGAGGTGTGGGAGGCCAGAGAAGGGGCCAATGATGACAGAGAGGTGTGGGAGAAGGGGTATGAGGACTACAGGGCCCAGAACTATTTTGTAAGGACATTTGGATTTTTTAATTTGTTGCCCTGGAAGAGGTGGACTAAATTGTGACCTGGCTGAAGGGCTGAGTTAAGGGAAGAGAGAACACTGCAGGGCCAGAGCAATCATCTGGCAGGGACAATAGAGGACAGAGTCTGCTACACCACACTCAAACATGAGGAGGTGCTCTAGAAGCGAGTCTACTTTTCTAAAATCCTTTCCTATTGATCCCTTCTTCCTGGTGGCCTGGCCCTAGAAGAGGAAAAACAACACTGAGCTGTAGGTGGGATAGAAGCTGCTGTCTCCTGATGCCTGGGACACTGGCCAGGACAGCAATACCCTGGAATCGGTTTTAAAACCTGGAATTGTCTCAGTCAATCCAGGATTCTGGGTAGCCTCTGTTCTATTCTGAGCAATGAGACTGCTTCCCCCACTCCACTGAATTGAAGCTCCTGGCTCCCTAGTCCCTGGTACGTTAGAGATAGGGCTCAGTAGTATAAATTTAGAGTACTGTGGCTCTCCTGACTGAACTGGGTTAATGGGAAAAGCAAGGTGCTGGCCTTGGGCCTAGTTCAGTGGTGGGCAACCTGCAGCCCATGGGCTGCATGAGGCCCATCAGGGTAATCCACTGGCGGGCTGCAAGATGGAGTTTACATTGACCATCTGCAGGCATGGCCACCCACAGCTTCCAGTGGCCCACTTCACCGTTCCCGGCCAATGGGAGCTGTGGAAAGCAGTACAGGACATTCCCTGCAGCTCCCATTGGCTAGGAATTGTGAACTGCAGCCACTGGAAGGTGCGGACAGCCATGCCTGTGGACGGTCAATGTAAACACTGTCTTGTGGTCTGCCAGCAGATTACCCTGATGGGCTGCAGGCCACAGGTTACTCACCACTGGCATAGTTGCTCTGTAACAGCAGTTCTCAAGGTTTAAGGCTTAGTGTAGCACATATAAAATTCAAATGTATGTGGTGTACTACCTTTGTAATTTTAATTGGGAGTACCTATTTGGATATTGTACTTTAGACCAACATGTTTACCTTCTGATTGTGGTCTGTGTACCAGATGAAAGAAGCACTTGTAGGGTTGCCAACACTCCAGGACTGGCCTGGGGTCTCCACAACTTAAAGATTAATCTTTAATTAAAGATTATGCCATGTGCAGAAACTCCTTCTTGAGGCACTCTTTGCCTACGACTGTGCCCTCATGGCTCACACTGAAAATGATCTTCAGCACATTGTCAACAAGTTTGCTAAGGCTTTGCAACTTTTTGGACTAACTATCAGCCTCAGAAAGACAGAAGTTCTCCATCAATCTGCACCTGGATCAAATGCTTCTGTCCCAAGTATCTCCATTGACAGCACTTAGCTTAAAGTAATGGAGAACTTTAAATACCTGGGTAGTGTCATATCCAGTGAGATCAACGCACGAATATCCAAAGCAAGCCAGGCACTTGGCTGTCTGCGTGTCAAAGTTTTAAACCACCACAACATCCGGATATCAACAAAACTGCTTGTGTACAGAGCTGTTGTTCTTTCATCTCTTTTGTACAGGTGCAAAACGTGGACACTATATAGGCGTCACATCAAGCAGCTCGAAGCATTCCACATGCACTGCCTCCACAACATCATGAAGATCCGCTAGCAAGACAAAGTGCCCAATGTTGAGGTCCTTGAGAGAGCCCAGATGGCAAGCATCGAAATGATGATCATGAAGTCACAGCTATGTTGGACCGGTCATGTCAGCCGCATGGATGCCAACAGAATCCTCCACCAGCCTCTGTATGGTGAGCTCTCCCAGGGAAGCTGGCATATAGGTCATCCACGGAAACGTTACAAGGACACCATCAAAGCCAGTCTGCAGTACAGCAGTATCAAACCTAGGGACCTTGAGGACGCCGCCAGCGACAGAACACAGTGGCATGCAACAGTCAGAAATACCTGCATCACCTTTGAGGAAGACCGCTGCCGGCATCTACAAGAGACACGCGAACGACATCACAGAGCACTAGCAGAGCACAACCCACTGACCGCGAATTTCCCATGCACCATCTGCAGCAAAATCTGCACCTCTAGAATTGGCTTGTATAGTCATCAGAGGGCACACCATGAGACCAACAATAGATGATCTGCACAGATTTGTCATCATCAGATGGATGGACTACCAAGAAAAAATGCTATGTGATTAAATCTCCAGGAATATGTCCAACCAAAATTGACAACCCTATGTGTGACACTGGCAGACCAGTTAAACTGTGTATGAGCCATAACATCTTAACAGGAGGCATTACAATTGTAATCAAGATGATCTACTTATGTATGGGTATCAAAGAAATGTTAATTAGGCTAACAATCCCCAACTCATTCACTTTGTATTGATAAGAATCAAAAGGTAAATGGGAAGTGTATTTGTCTGTGTTTACCTACATCCTGTTAGAAGTTTAATAATGACATCAAATTAGCTCGTAGATGCTAATTCTCTTTCACATCTTAATTGCCTTGATTATGTATGTGACTGTGTCCAGTTAACCTTTCGATCAAAGATGTAAAATACTGCAGGAAACTAATAATATTATCTACATTGTCTTCTGCTTAACTATCTATGCTATAATGAAGTACAGGCTAATTGCCTTATGTAACTAGTTCACCTAGGTGTGGATAAGCGAGAGACGATAGGCAAGGAAGTACTTGAACAGACTCTATACGCCGACTGCCTATTGGACTATAACCCTTCAAACTGATTCCACAAACATTTTTACAAATCAACAGCCTCATCATCTCTGCTATGAAACTGACACAAGGACTTTACACATTTGTATGTATATTGATCTTTTAACCATTGCAACCCTCATCTTTTTTTCCCCCTTATCATAAAATCTTTTAGTTTTTAGTTACTAAAGGATTGCCATCGGTGTGATTATTGGGTAAGATCTGAGACTCTCACTGACCTGGAGATAAGTGTCCAGTCCTTTGGGATTGGTGAACCTCACATACAGTGAATCAGGTTTTCAGTAACCTCTCAATATATTAGACTTGGCTGTCTAGCTGGGATTTTAGGGCTAGATTACCTAAAGGGGACTGTGTTTGGCTTCTTGTTAACAGTTGTTAACAGTTCTTGTTAACAAGTTAACAGCAGCTGTTTTGTTACTGGCTTGGTAAATCTAATTATAGAATAAACCACCAGTTTGGTACATTGTCCACCCTGTTTCTTGCAGTCTGCCCTGAATGAGGCATTCTCAGAATGGCCCATCAAGACACCCAGTCACAATTTGTCTAAAACATGCTACATGAAGTGGTGTCACCTTTAAATCCACCACTTGTTTCCTGTCTGTAAGCAATTACGATTATAGATGGGAGAAATGTTTCAGATAAAGTTTATTTGCCAAAAACGGCAGTTTTGATCAATCTGAAACTGTTTGAAAAAGTCACAAATTTGCTGAATAGCTGCTGCAGCAGTACCCCTCGAAGGTTAGGGAACTCACTTGGGATGTGGGAGACCTGTGTCCAACTCCCCCCTCTGCCTGAAGTGGAGGAAGGATCTGAATTTGGGTCTCTTCTGTCTCCACAGAGTGCCCTAACCATTGGGCAACAGGATATTCTTTCAGTCTCAACCTGTGGAAGCTGATCTATTTCATATAAAATATTTGAATAGTCATTGGGCCAGAGAGACTGAGAAAATGACTCTTTAGACCCAGTGGTTAGATTACTCACCTGGGATATGAACCTGGGTTTCCCACAGTTAACGTGAGTGTCCTAACTACTGGGCTAAAACTTATAAAAAAAGGACACAAATTACCTCCCCTCATTTTTTTAAAAAAGCTTGAAAACAAAGGATTTGGGGCTGACTGACAAGTTTTGTTCAACCTAAAACTGATTTTAAGTTTGCCTACACTTTTCAGAATTTTTATTTTGTTTTGATTTTAACTGATTTTCAATTTTTTTGAACTGCCACTGAATCAAAAAAACAGGTTATTCACCCTGATCTAATTATTATGTTGTCTTCCAGCAGCGTTGGAAGTGCCTCACATGGGAATTGGTCCTAGTGATGTTCTGGCCAAAGCTCTTGAATGGGAAAGGCATTATAAAGAACAGTGTCTGAACTTTATTATGTACATGCAGATAGAATTCGTCTAAGAGGATCTTCAACAGCTGAGAACACAACATAGTCTGGTAATCAAATGCAAGTTTTTAGCAGTGCCTTGTTTTAGTGTACATACCAAGTTGGGGGACAGGTTTTGATTATTTTTTTCTAAATTTGTGTGTGTGTGTATTCTGCATTTCAAGACCACAAATTCAAAGGAACTGCCTGATAACACCTTGTCACTGTTGAATACTTATTACCACCTCCCACTGTTTCATAAACCAGGTGACAGTGAAACCACTTCAATTGAATTTCAGTTACTTTTAATGAAAACTTCACACTAATATTTTGTTATGGAACATACTTAGCAAGGAGGAACCGATGTTATGTCTGTATTAGCAGTATACCTTGCTAGCATGTCCTCTCCACTCTTATCCCCAGCTCAAGACACAAGGCTTATTCTTCTTGTACACTTAGAGCATGCTTTCTTAAATTCTTAAATATTCACTCATGAGAATTAATATTCAAATATTGTACAGTAAGATATTATAAATTAAACACAGTCAACTGTTTTCCTTGTAAACTATGTTCCAGGAATATTGAATGGTTATTGCAGTGATATGTACATTGGAATCCCCTTCATGAGGTATGACCATGGCCAGGGTGGCATCATTGGGATCACCCTGAAAACAGAAACTCTCACAAGTTGGGCTCTTAGCCTTCATGTCTGGAATGGGCTGGTGGAAGACTTTGCAAACATATGACACCAATGAGGTAAGGTGGGTGAGGTAATATGTTTTATTTGACCAACTTCTGTTGGTGAGAGAGACAAACTTTCAAGCTTATGCAGAGCTCTTCCTCAGGTCTGGGAAAGGTACAAGTGTCACAGCTAAATACAAGGCAGAACAGATTGTTTAACATAAGTACTTAACCCAAATTTCAAGGGACCATTCAAGGTGAAGTGGCCAATGAGGCACAAAATATGAGAGATCCACAAAGATGAAATGAAGTTAAGCTTTGATGCAGCAATCCACCCTCAAACAAACAGTTATGCTGAGAGAACCAACCAGATCCTGGAGCAGTATCTTTGATGCTGCATAAACTTTCAGCAGAACAACTGGTCCTTGCTGCTACCTGAGGCAGAGTTTGCATACAATAATGCAGGATTCATGCCTACAGTGCAAAGCCCCTTTTGTTTGTTTTGTTTTCTGAATTATGGTTTCTACCTTCAGTTCTACCCAGAGCTACTTGCAGCTTCTCACAACCCAGCAGCCCTGGACTGGATACAACAGATACTCAAAACCAAGATGAACTAAAAGTTTGGTGCAGAGTGCCAAGAAGAGTTACAAACAATATATGGACCGTTGATGACAGGAGGCCAGAAGGCTCTTGACAAAACACCCTACACACAAAAAGCCTATTTTGTAAACTGGTCTACCAGTTCCTTAGCCCCTACCAAATTTGCCAGTAAAATAACCCAGTTGCCTTTTAACTCAACTTACCCCATTCTCTCCAAATACATCTAGTTTTCCATATGACAGGTTTCAGAGTAGCAACTGTGTTAGTCTGTATCCACAAAAAGAACAGGAGTACTTGTGGCACCTTAGAGACTAACAAATTTATTTCAGCATGAGCTTTCGATATATCAGTTTTCCATATATCAATCTTGAAGCCCCACATTCAGGACCCCATTCCCTCACCGCTCCCAACTACCTGACCCTGTACCAATACGTGTTCAAGACCATAATGAATATAGTATATTTTCCATGAGATCCGTGATGTCAGAATCAGACAGAGTAGACTCTGGTATCTTGTGGATTGGGAAGGCTATGGTCCTGAAGAGCACTGACTTGTTAAATGTCTTACACAAAAACCACCCTGGAAAACTTGATTTACTACAACCTATAGGGTACTGACAGGGAAAGGATGAGATGAGAAATCGCAGGTCTTGAACACAGGTCCCAGGTAGTGCTCAGACCACAGCTGCCATCCCGCAGCTCACCTAAGCCACTGGAGAAAGGGGCTAGTGAAGCTCTAGCTTGCAAAGAACCCTGTTCATGAATCTCCTAATTGGGGGAGACTTTAATCTCAACCAATTGGCTGGGAAACTCCACTTAAACCAGAAAAAGGCACAGGAAATTTTCTGACCAACTATGCGAATCCTTGGCAGGCTGCTACTATGGACCTTGTTTACTTGCTTGACTCTTGAGTACTGCCTGTTCTTGGTTCTCATCTTCCTTACCCCAGACTCGCATGTGTTCCTGCCTCGCTCCAGTCGCAGCTTCTTTGCCCTACCTCAGAAACTGCCTCTGGCCTTGACTTCTGGCTTGATTCCTGATTCTATTGCCAGCAGTCACCTTTGGCTGGACACTTGGCTCTGACCTTGGCTCTGGTTCCATGCTCCTGACTCTAACCATTAGAAATGGCCATACATGCCCCAGTTCCTACATCAAGATCAAGAGACTTGAAGAGACAATGGCCAAGCCCAGACTGAGAGTCAGCTGAGTACAGCCACCAGATATTGCCACCATGAAGAGAAAATAGGCAAAAGTACCACATCAACACTAATGGTCAGCTTCACTACCAACTGAAACATTTATGTAAAATGAGCACTTCGTCAGGCATGTGTGTGGAAAAGTGCTTTGGATCCGGATGTACCACCAGCTGATCTACTACAGTATTTAGTTAAAAATTATATATATACACACACATATAACTTAATGATTATTATAATGTGTTGAATATTTCACATTAAAAAGAATGGTTGCTGTATCAAGTGAAAAGTTAGGTCTGTGCTATACCCCCAAACACCCTTGTCATATACCCCTATTTGAGTATGTATTTTTAATGATTGATATATTGTAAAATGTTAGATACAGCCACTTTATCTATTAGAACAATATCAAGTCAGAAGAGTATTCCTCAGATCATGCCAACTCTTACTGATTATGTGAGGGAGGGATGGCAAAGATAAGATGAAACCCTGGTAGCCAGGATGAAATATTGGTATTTCAAAATGCTCAACAGTGATAGTGTCATCAGGCAGATTCTTAAAATGCACGGGTCTGTGATACAGAATCTACACCCACACACACACAAATTGTATGGACCCTGAAACAAACTTAACTAGAGTGACTGATGGACTAACACTAAGGTCACCAGTTCCTACTGAGTTTACTCCATCTGCCATATTCCACCAATCAATAAAGATCAAAAGCCTCTTAACTGCTCCAAGACCAGCTTCTTATATCTCCTACCTATACTACTAAATCAGAAGCTTCATAAAACCTCCCATTCACCTTCTCTACATCTAATATTAATAAACCTCACTATTATAGCAAGCATGAGAAAAAGGAAAGTCAGAATGGAGAGGAAAGCAGATTTTTTTTAAATTAAGAGCAGTATTTGTATACCCATGTGGCTCTCTGTATTCAGAAATTGTCATTACGATGTGTAACCCACTTCCTGGTAGCCAACCAAATGTTCTTAGTTGTCGATTCTATTTTGCATCTCCTGCCCACCCCAATCATCTCCCAATTACCTGCATCAATATGATTATGAAATTCTTAACCTGATAATACCAACAGAAGCAACATTTGGTGCAGATATTTTGATATGAGAAGATGTGGTAGGGGTAATACAGCAGTAATTGCTGGCTCATTTACGGACTATTTAGCTCGTGCAGTGAGCCAGATGAGAACAGCTAATGAGCACAGCTTCTTGCTGTAATTAGTAGAACAGTAGTGGCTCACAGATGATTTACAGTTTGCAAAAATCTGTGTATTTACTGAAGAGCTCTTGTGTTCTGTAAAGTTGTGACCATGCAATGACTTGGGAATTTCATACTTCATGCTCTGGCATACCCCTAAAATTGATTAAGTAACGTCTTCAGAATAAGCAGATAAAAGCAAATGGAAATACAAAGCCTCCAATTTCTGTGTGCCTGCTCTCCCTCTCCCATATTCTAGGCTATTTGAATACTGTTTTGCCATTTGGGCATTTTTCCCCTTGTCTGTTATTGTTACATAAGTGAATTAGAAGGCAAATGGTGTTGGCCGAGTAGAGCAATGAAGACAATGCTGCTGTACAGATTGAGAATTGGTAATTCTGCTCACTGAATGGTGAGACTCAAGAATCTTGGGATATATTCCAGGTACTGGGGGAGGGCTGTGTTCTCCAGTGGTTACAGATTCTTTTGCCCTTGTCCCTGCAAGCCTGATCACTGCTGGCCCCAACTCCTTCAGCCTGTCCTTGCTCCAGTCTCCCACCCACCCCACTTAGCTCCTGGCCTGAGACTCAGTCTTGCCCCTCAAGACTCTGTGTTGTACTCCTCTTCACACCCTTGCTCTATCCTCCAGTCCACCACCTCATCTCCTTGACAATCACATTCTTCCCCACCTTGGTTCCAGTCTCAGTCTACTCCTCACACTCTTCATCCCAGTTTCCCTCTTTGTCATTCCACCTGGCTAGACTCCTCATACCTCTCTATCCCATTCAGGCTGTTTCCTCCATCTCCTCCTTGCTACTCGGGCATCCACGGTGAGAGCACTGGGTGCACAGAAGAGACAGCCACCCAGCCATCAGTTCCAGTGCGTGGCAGCCCTATGGCCCCTGGCTGCTGGCCAGAGCAGTAGCAGAGAAAGTCCCATTCAAACCCTGCAGTGCTGTGCTGGAGCATGATTAATGCAGACAATCTTCTGAGCAGTTAGCTGCCAAAGTCTAACAAGTCTCTACAGAGCATGTGCAAACTGAGTGTCATTTTATGAGTGAACTTTTGGAAATATTTTATTTAGCATAAACAAGATCTCCCTAGACTTAGCATTTCCTTGGTCAAGTTCTATGCAAAGAACCTAGTTACAGAATCTGAATCCTAGATTTGAGTTAAAATTTTAATTGGGATATAATGATTTAACAGAAAAACCTTAAGTTGCCACTTTTGCATTTATTGATTTGACATTTCCATGAGAAATACATAATGCAGTGTAAACCTATTAGGAAGAAATTCCCTTTTGCAAGAGAAAAGTAATGCAAGTAAGAATTACATTTACTGTCAGGAGTAGTTGCCTTCAGGCACTTGGACATAAATACCATAAGGATAGGATAGGAATTCTTGTTCCTAGATGCTCTTTAAGCAAGGATTATCAGTGTGAAAATTACAGTAACTTCTTTTATATATAAAACATCCCTACCCCAAACCTCTAAGAGAGATGTGTATTTTATCCTGAGTCTAGGAGTAAGGGTGAGGAGAGAGAGAAAATGGAGTGGATCTAGGAAACACATGAAATATCTGCACAGGTAGATTAAGATTAAACAGGAACCAAACTTACCAACATTTGTGAGATCATGTTCCTCTTTTATAATGGTTTAGGAAAATACTTTCCCCTTGACCCCATTCCTTCAAATTCCTTGATATTCCTTACAACCTACCACTGGGGGGGGCGGAAAAAAAATCTTACTTGGAGGTTTATTCATAGGGTATCTGCCCCAGGCTTACCCTGTTTGGCCTATATTTTGTAGAGTAGCCAGTATACGTTTTCAATGTCAAATGAAAGGATTTTTAAAAATACAGGGGAACAAACAGCAAAGCATTTTTTATTGATTAAGGACCAACAGGTCCCTAAACCATTCCACAGAGAACAATGGGCCAAAGCCCAAGGTCTTTACTCAGGCAAACTCCCTTGATTTCAGTGGAAGTTTGCCTGACAGTTTTTGTTCAGTCCTCTGACTAAAGACTGCAGGAATTTACCCATTCATACCACCATCCTGACCCATTCCCATTGAAAATGACTTTCCTCTCACACAGACTCCTGGATTTTCCCTGCACAGCAACCCAATGTTTCCCAGTCCACTCCTGTGCTCTCTGTTCTCTCTCCATTGGCCAGCCTGAGCAAGCATCATCTCTTTCCTGTTCTCACTGCAACATTTCATTTTTTTCCAACTCTGAGGTCTGCCTTAATGCTTCTATGAATATCCATCTGCCACAATATCAATGATTTTAGCTCATTATTTTGTATACATCTTTGTGGGGGAGTAAGAAGAGTGTGAGCTACATAAGCTTATGAAAATGACCATATTTACTATGACCCTACAACTCAGCATTTTTTATCACCTTTTTCAACTCACTGATTAAGCATCATTGCTATAACTAGGGAACTTTGTTCTGCCTGTGGTTTCAAAGTTTCTATAAGGCCTGTAGGTTCTGTCACCATGTCACCTTCATGTTTTTACCAATCATGCCTCTAAGTTTGCTGCCAACACATTGTTTTCACAGGAAGACAACTGCTGCTGTTGCACATACACATAAGTCTGAAGCTTTGACTGTGAGGCAATAGCTAACTTGGGGAAAGGAATCTGAACACTGGACAGAATAAAGTATTTCCCTAAATATTCTCAGAGATGTATATAGCATCTGGTATGGAAGTTGATGTAAATATTCTAAATCTCATGTCAATTCTTCATTATCTGGAATGGGGAAAGGGAAAAGTCTGTCCCTGGAACTCCATTCTGTCACCAAGACAATATCATTATTCATGACTTAAAGATAAAGATAGACACTGTTCTGGAAAGGATGTTAAAAAAGGCATGGGAGGCTTTAAAACCATATTTTTTAAGACGTAAAAAGAAGTACTCATTCAGAGAGAAGGCATATTTAGGAGCAAAATATTGCTAAACACTTGAAATTCAAAACAAAACAGGCAGACCTTCAAGCTCTAATGTGAGCATTTTTGGTATTCTTTACAAAAACAAGACAAAGAAAGATGCTGGCACAACTTTGAGAAGCAGTTTTGTGCCTGGATTTGCTGAATAATGTGCATGATGCTTTCACAAGTGTTACACAGTATGCTTCTTGGAGTATGTATGAATACAGTCAACTTAAAATCACACATGCACAGTAAAACAAATAATAAATAATGAGATACTGAAAACCAACTGTCACTGAGGTAGCAATTATTTGTCTCTTTTTTGCTTCAGTGACTCTTGCCTTTTAGCCTGAGACATGCAAACAGAAAAAACAATTAGTGCAATAATTGATGATCAGTACCTTCAAAGCTTGTGGTGACCTGGTTGATGCTTTGTAAGTCTATTAATGAGAACACCTCTTGCTTTGTGATTAGTGTGCTGCCTGGTGTTCACCAGTGGTGCTCGGGAGGTACATCTGTATCAGACAAAAGGTTTTTATCTGCCCTTTTCAGTTAGTTAGTCCCTAATGAACTGATCTTTTGTCCCTTGCTGTTTTTAGATTCCAATTAAACTTGTTTATGGAAGAAGTGAAATAATTAAATACGTACTGTGTTTTCCAGTACTAAATATTGCCTTCTGATTGGGTTGAGTTGGATGGCAGTTTATAAAATAAATGTAAATATTAAAAGGCATTTCAATTTTATTCATTACTTTGCCCTCCTTGAATTAATAAACTGTTGGCTTTTCTTTTGAGCTAGATACTGTAGTAAGAGGAGGCCCTGAGATATAAACCTTGGTATCAGAGGCCCAGTATGAGGCTTAAGGCCTGAACTAAAGTAATGGTCAAGACTTTGCTAACATAAAGCCAAGTTAAGCTGTGAGCCAGAGGCAGGCCCTGCTCACAGAAGCTGGCAAGGAAAGGGCTGATGTTGCAAAAAGAGACATACCTAAAAGGTACTGGACACCAGATATAAGAACATTTGCATACTTGTACACTCCACACAGATAACAAGGAACAAGCTGACCCATCCCAATGACAGGACCAAAAGGGTAATATGATGGATAGAGTTGCTTTGTTCGAACCAACATGTACAAGGTGAGAGGCGGCACCTTACTGTGTAAAGGGGTTGTACCTTGCTACGTAGAGGGGTTGCACCTCAGTACGTCAGGAGTGATGTGTAACTTGTTTGTACCTCTGTATAAGCATCCCTGAATGGATGTCTTTGTCCAGCCTAGGGGGCAGTAGAAAGTCCCATCACTGACTGAGCCGAGTCCATTGTCAGGGAGCACATATGTACTAGCTAGCAGCACCTTAGCAGCACCTTGGACTTCTATGCCAGGGAACTGGAGACTGTATTTCTCTTCAATAATAATCCTGTCCCAGGTGCCTTCATACCTTACTAGAGTTTGTGGTCACTGGGGGTTCTCTTGGGGTCTGCTGTGTCAGCTATCTGAGCAGAGCTGGGGAACACAGAGGGAACACGCATGCATCCGATTGATACAACATTGAACAGAGCAGAGCACCACATGGTAGCGTCTGACGACAGATACTATAATTATTATCCACTGCTGGTCTACTTAAACTTTTTTTTTCCCTGAAGAATAAAATCAGTTTTCATTTTTATGCCTGAGAACCCCAAAACAGTGTAGTTTAGGCTACAGCTTTCATTAACAGGAATGGGTGCTTTAAGTTGAGGACAAACTGCCATTATGTTGTGTACAACAAAATACATTATATAATAGAAAAGTAGCAGGTCATGGTGGAAACCTCTACTAAAGCACATTTTTCTTATTTTATTAAAATTCCCTTCATTCTCTCTTGTAGATTACATCCTAATGCACAAGCAGCCTGCATGCTGGCAAAAGATTTCTTGATGATCATAGAGCACACTAAGAGTGAGGGTGGGAGTGGGATGAAGAGCTACAGAGAGCTATTCACCAGAGAGTCCAACACACCCTAGTAGGCCAGTCTTTCTCCAAAAATGCTTGCCAAGACTCCCTACCTTTAGGCTCATGGGTAAAAACAAGATGGAAATATAGTCTATATTGCCCAAGAAACTCAAATCTCCCCACAAGAGCCTTATCAGGGTGTTGTGGGATCCATAACATGGCACTGAAAGGATATGCCTGTGAACCAATTTCACTTGGAGGCATGTGATGTTTGGTGCATGAATCATGTAAGAGGAAAGCAAGAGACATCTATAATTTAACCCTTACAATGCTGGTATTTTTCATCTGTATGTCTGCCAGAGAAATGTATGCTTAAGAAGATGCCTTGTGTGTGAGTCTAGGTATTTCATTGCCCTACCATCATACCACTTGGAAGGGTAGCAGGCCTAGCTTCTCATGAGGACTGAGTTCTACAAGGTCCAATCTTGAGATTAAAAAGTCATCACTTTTAAGTTTCTTATGTGTAAAATCCCAATATATGACATCAATATAGGTTTCTATGGCTTCCTCTGAGCCCCATATTGTAGTATTCATGGAAATACAAATACCTTACAGGTGAAGGCATACAAAAATACAGGCCCATAACTTTTTCAAAAAATTCTAAAGGTTCTTAAAATGTGTATTTTGTAAATGTCCGCATATATTACAGAAAACATAGTGGCATACCAGGGAATAAAAGGTTTTATGAATGTTTAACTGGGATAACTGGACTCATTCCTAGCTTCAGCACTCTTAATTGATGTCACTTTCACAACCTCATGCTGACAAAGGTCTTATCCCATACTACCATGTTACAAACACCAGTAATGTACAGACACACTATATAATATACATAAATATCTCTATTACTATGAAATAGTGGGACCCCAAGAGCCGGCAAAGCCCACTACAAGATTTTCAAAAGAGACTTACCACTTTCCATTGGAAGCCAGCATTACAGTTATACAATATTTCCTGTGTATCACAGTAATATGCTGAAGAAGAGCTCTGTGGAACTCTAAAGCTTGTCTCTTTCACCAAACAAACATTGGTCCAATTAAAGATAGTACTTTTCCCACCTTGTCTCTCTCAGTAGCATTATAAGACAGCTCTGTATAACACTGTACTGATGTCATACAAAAGCAAATTTTCCAATTAAGAGGGTAAAACATGCTGGATACTTTAATAGATTATAAGAAGCCCTTGATCTGTAGAGAAACAGTGAAAGCCCTGGGTAAAACCCTCCCTAAAAATAAACAAAGTGGTATCAATTTGGGATCTATCTTGAATGATATTAGACATATGGAAAGCTGGTTTGCATATACCTTATTCCTGCATTTCAACTGAAGCCAGAGGTGTAAGTGCCAAAATTGTACAGGAATAGTTACTCTAAAAAGTTGCAGTCCAGTGTTGCAATCTTGGAGATAAAGGTACTAAGCTTTTGGGAGCTCTTCCAAATTGAAGTGGGCCATTGAGTCTTTTGAAATGCACCCATCACGATCTTACAACATTTACTTGATTTAAAAAGCAGTTGTATCTATTGTCAGCTCTCAGCCTCCTGCAATGTAACACCAAAATAATCCAGACAAGATTAACACTACAACATTCACAACAATGGCTTACAGTTATTTGCAAACACCTTTTGGTGTATGACAGGAACACTTAAGCTCATGGATCTTCTCAGGGCAACACACATTCATTGAGATGACAAATATTATCACAAGATGGCAAAACTATTGCACCAAAGGAGGATCATCATTATAGTTTGGAAACAGCAGTTCATGGCACTGATCAATGTAAGTTCTTACAGCCAGCGCAAAATTATCTGTTCCCCCCAATGTATTTTTCAGATGTACTGTGCTGCTTTTAAGGTTGCATAAGTGAATAGATGTACTGCAGCAGACGACTGGAGTCTCCATTGTTATGCCTCAGTTCTACTGCCTGAACACTAGTACAAGCAACATTGCTAAGTACAACATTTGTACAGCAACAGTTTTCAACTGATGAAAGCAAGCCTTGAGATTGGTTTAGTGTAAACATTCATATAATACCCATGTGAACAAGTAGAAATGCACTTGACCACATGAGAATCACAGCTCACTTGGCAACATTGCAAAAAGTATCTCAGTCAGTTCCACATTCAAAAAACAAGCTGCACTTTGATATATTATTTGATTCAGGGATACAATTTAACAAAAATCCAAACCAAATCTAGAGTGAAAGGCGATCAAATAAGTGCCTGCATTCCATCCCAATGTCTCTTTCTAATTTCACTAAACAAACATACACACATACAACACCAACATCACCTTTACAAAACAGTGCAGGTTGGAAGAAACAGGAAGACCATGGTAATCTGAAGTTATAACCATTGCATAACACATCTTGCATGACAGGATCATGCAGGGTCAAATACTCTTATTTTACCCTGACTTATTTTCCCTGATTTTATATTCATTAAAAATATAATTAATGTGATATAGCTATTTCCTACAGTCCATGTCTTGCACAGTCTGAATCTGCTGTTATAAGATTGCCATAAAAATGAAATCATCATTAAATTCTTCTCATAAACACTCCTAAACTCTTCACATATTTTTAGATATTAATTAAAGTCCGTAAAATTCTTAAAGGGCTGTGATGGAGGGAAAAGGTGGGGAAAAAAATCCATTGACCTATTCACCAATTGAGAGAAAACGTTTAGGGGTTTTTCAGATGCAGTGCGAGTCACTTTCATTAACTCTGGACTTTTCTTAATTTTGACCTGTGGCTACAGAGGTCGTTTGTCCATGGGTGAAAGTGGTAGAGACTGTATTTGGGCCAACTATTAGCAAGAATGGTCGGTTTAATTTTTGTAGTTGCACTCGTAGTTAATGGATGGCATGATCTTAACTGATTAAATACGTGACATTTTGCTAGTGCTCTGCATTACCTCTAACACTTCCCTTTAAAAAGGAGGATTAAATGTCTGTTGTGCCAGATTTTCCAAAGTGACTACTACATTTTGGCTGCTGAGTTGAGCCTGTATAACTCCTTGGGGAATTCTGCACCACAGTGCAAGCACAGAATTAATATCCCCTGCAGATTTTTTCCCCTTCTGCAGAATAACTGATTCTAATGGAGAGGCACAGGGAAGCTGCAATTACATCTTTCACCACTGATATGGTGCCAGAAGAGAGGCTAGCTGGCTCATAGGCTGAAGCAGCCAGCTGCAGAGAAGGAGGGGGCAGAATCTGCTTTCCTCACAGCACCCTGTGTGAGGAGGCATAGGATATGGGGAGACAGAGTGGAACACATGGAGCTTCTGAGGAGAGGTCACACAGACTGAAAATCAGAATGGCTGGTGGGGAAAGACAGACTGGGGCAAGGGCAAAGGAGTTAGTGGGGTGACAACATTGAGCCAGGGGCTGAATGAGAGTAGGGGTGCAGGGTCACATGGGAAGAAGGGAAACTATGCCTGGCTGAATGGGAAGTGGGAGTGCAGAGACACATGGAGACAGGGCTAGATGTGTCTAACTGAATGAGAGAGGCTAAGTGTTAGCCAGGCTCTGCATGGGGTAGGCTCCCAACTCCCTAACAATTCCTCTGCCACAAAAAAAAAAAATCAGTTCAATACTCCTCCCACCCACACCCAACACCCTCCAGGTTCACTTCCAGGCTCTTTCCCAGCAATTACATCCCTCTCACTCAACTCCTCCATTATGCCTGACTCCCAACCCTGTACACTGGTTCTGAGGGGTGCTGGAAATATGATTCTTATTGTAATTAAATTATTAATCAAAGTTATGTATTAATACGTCTAATAAGGAATCTGTTTGTCAAAAAAGCTTTTCCTGAATCTTTTTTGTTGTCTGTATTGTTACAGACATACTTGCTGACTGGTATTTGAAATAAATTACCAAAATAATTGAAACTGATGTGATTATACTGTTATTTTGATAAATAAAATATGCAGAATTTCAAAATATTGTACACATAATTTTTAAGTTTTGGTGCAGAATTCCCCCAGGAGTACTGTACATAATTCATGATTACTCATGGAACTCAGATAGCTATTATATATTTACCTGATTTGTGAGAGTAATTCCAATTTACAAGTACCACCATAGATTTGTTTGCCCAATAAAAGGATAAACAAGCAATTGTGCAGGCCCAGGTTTAGAGTACAGTTTGAAAATTTTCTCCTTAGAGCAGAATTCTCTTCTGTAAAGCCTATAAATTATAGGAAAGATATACATCAATGCTCTGAGATGCGATGCTTTGGGAATTACAGGAAGACATGGAAGGGAAGTCAGCTCACACAAGAAGTGCTCATTCACATTAAGCCCTCAAAAAGAGGCTGTGTAGAACAAACAGAAGCTCTGTGCACACTGGAGACACTATTCCTGCATTTTATATACCGTTTTATATAGTTTAAACATATTGTTCTAGATCTGCCAACTTTTTGATAGCTGTTCTCCATCTCTGCTTTAGGTCTGTTGCAGGCACATGTTAAGGCCCTTAGATTAACAACATAACTATGGCACTCAGGGGTCTGAGACATGCACCCTTCACAGCACTGAAGCTACACTGACCTTAGCTCCTGTGTAGATGCAGGAGGTAGATGGAAGAATGCTTTTGTTGACCTAGCTACCATCACTTGGAAAGGTAGTGTTTCTTTAGTGAGGGAAAAAACCCTTTGATCACTGTAGGCTTTTTACACTACAGGTTACACCCGCAAAAGTACAGTGCCAAAACTATGCTGCTATAGTCCACCTACACCACAGGTGTAGTCAAACAACTGGCTATAAAATTTATAGCCAGTTGTTTGACTACACCTGTGGTTCATGGATGAAAATCTTCAAGAAACCAAATAGCCAAACTGAGTAAATTTATTGTCGAAGACAACGTAATACAATATGAAAGGGAAGCAATTCTTATCTCACAGCAAGCTAATCTTACACTGTAGCTGTTCTTCAAAGATCCACCCCTTAAACCATTTGTATTTATACGATGGTTGCTTACGAGTTATAGACTCATAGACTCAGACTCTAGGACTGGAAGGGACCTCGAGAGGTCATGGAGTCCAGTCCCCTGCCCTCATGGCAGGACCAAATACTGTCTAGACCATCCCCAATAGACATTTATCTAACCTACTCTTAAATATCTCCAGAGATGGAGATTCCACAACTTTCCTAGGCAATCTATTCCAGTGTTTAACTACCCTGACAGTTAGGAACTTTTTCCTAATGTCCAACCTAAATCTCCCTTGCTGCAGTTTAAGCCCATTGCTTCTTGTTCTATCATTGGAGGCTAAGGTGAACAAGTTTTCTCCCTCCTCCTGATGACACCCTTTTAGATACCTGAAAACTGCTATCAGGTCCCCTCTCAGTCTTCTCTTTTCCAAACTAAACAAACCCAATTCCTTCAGCCTTCCTTCATAGGTCATGTTCTCAAGACCTTTAATCATTCTTGTTGCTCTTCTCTGGACCCTCTCCAATTTCTCCACATCTTTCTTGAAATGCGGTGCCCAGAACTGGACACAATACTCCAGTTGAGGCCAAGCCAGCGCAGAGTAAAGCGGAAGAATGACTTCTCGTGTCTTGTTTACAACACACCTGTTAATGCATCCCAGAATCACGTTTGCTTTTTTTGCAACAGTATCACACTGTTGACTCATATTAAGCTTGTGGTCTACTATGACCCCTAGATCTCTTTCTGCCATACTCCTTCCTAGACAGTCTCTTCCCATTCTGTATGTGTGAAACTGATTGTTCCTTACTAGGTGGAGCACTTTGCATTTATCTTTATTGAACTTCATCCTGTTTACCTCAGACCATTTCTCCAATTTCTCCAGATCATTTTGAATTTTGACCCTGTCCTCCAAAGCAGTTGCAATCCTTCCCAGTTTGGTATCGTCCGCAAACTTAATAAGCGTACTTTCTATGCCAACATCTAAATCGTTGATGAAGATATTGAACAGAACCGGTCCCAAAACAGACCCCTGCGGAACCCCACTTGTTATACCTTTCTAGCAGGATTGGGAGCCATTAACAACTACTCTCTGAGTACGGTTATCCAGCCAGTTATGCACCCACCTTATAGTAGCCCCATCTAAATTGTACTTTCCTAGTTTATCTATAAGAATATCATGCGAGACCGTATCAAATGCCTTACTAAAGTCTAGGTATATCACATCCACCGCTTCTCCCTTATCCACAAGGCTCGTTATCCTATCAAAGAACGCTATCAGATTAGTTTGACACGATTTGTTCTTTACAAATCCATGCTGGCTATTCCCTATCACCTTACCACCTTCCAAGTGTCTGCAGATGATTTCTTTGATTACCTGCTCCATTATCTTCCCTGGCACAGAAGTTAAACTAACTGGTCTGTAGTTTCCTGGGTTGTTTTTATTTCCCTTTTTATAGATGGGCACTATATTTGCCCCCTTCCAGTCTTCTGGAATCTCCCCTGTCTCCCATGATTTCCCAAAGATAATAGCTAGAGGCTCAGATACCTCCTCTATTAACTCCTTGAGTATTCTAGGATGCATTTCATCAGGCCCTGGTGACTTGCAGGCATCTAATTTTTCTAAGTGATTTTTTACTTGCTCTTTTTATATTTTATCTTCTAAACCTACCCTCTTCCCGTAAGCATTCACTATACTAGACATTCCTTCAGACTTCTCAGTGAAGACCGAAACAAAGAAGTCATTAAGCATCTCTGCCATTTCCAAGTCTCCCGTTACTGTTTCCCCCTCCTCATTGAGCAGTGGGCCTACCCTGTCCTTAGTCTTCCTCTTGCTTCTAATGTTTTGATAAAAAGTCTTCTTGTTTCCCTTTATTCCCATAGCTAGTTTGAGTTCATTCTGTGCCTTTGCTTTTCTAATCTTGCCTCTGCATTCCTGTGTTATTTGCCTATATTCATCCTTCGTGATCTGACCTAGTTTCCATTTTTTATATGACGCCTTTTTATTTTGTAGGTCACGCAAGATCTCAAGGGTAAGCCAAGGTGGTCTTTTGCCACATTTTCTATCTTTCCTAACCATCGGAATAACTTGCTTTTGGGCCCTTAATAGTGTCCCTTTGAAAAACTGCCAACTTTCCTCAGTTGTTTTTCCCCTCAGTCTTAATTCCCATGGGAACTTACCTATCAGTTCTCTGAGCTTACCAAAATCCGCCTTCCTGAAATCCATTGTCTCTATTCTGCTGTACTCCCTTCTACCCTTCCTTAGAATTGCAAATTCTATGATTTCATGATCACTTTCACCCAAACTTCCTTCTACTTTCAAATTCTCAACGAGTTCCTCCCTATTTGTTAAAATTAAGTCTAGAACAGCTTCCCCCCTAGTAGCTTTTTCAACTTTCTGAAATAAAAAGTTGTCTGCAATGTAGTCCAGGAACTTATTGGATAGTCTGTGCCCCATGATGTTATTTTCCCAACATATATCTGGATAGTTGAAGTCCCCCATCACCACCAAATCTTGGGCTTTGGATGATTTTGTTAGTTGTTTGAAAAAAGCCTTATCCACCTCTTCCACCTGATTAGGTGGCCTGTAGTAGACTCCCAGCACGACATCACCCGTGTTTTTTACCCCTTTTAGCCTAACCCAGAGACTCTCCACACTTCCGTCTCCTATGTCCATCTCCACCTCAGTCCAAGTGTGTACATTTTTAATATATAAGGCAACACCTCCTCCCTTTTTCCCCTGTCTATCCTTCCTGAGCAAACTATACCCATCCACACCAACATTCCAGTTGTGTGTATTATCCCACCAAGTTTCAGTAATGCCAATAATGTCATAGTTGTATTTATTTATTAGCACTTCCAGTTCCTTCTGCTTATTACCCATACTTCTTACATTTGTATATAGGCATCTAAGATACTGGTTTGGTCTTGCCTCCCAGCTTTGCCCTGACCCTCCTTCCTCTCTGCCATTATAGCCCGTGCTCCCTCCTGTTTCCAACCCATCTCCCAGATCTTGTTCCCCACTTACCTGTGGGCTTTGCTCACCTGTCCCCGTCGAACCTAGTTTAAAGCCCTCCTTACTAGGTTAGCCAGTCTGTGCGCAAATAAGGCCTTTCCCCTCTTCGAAAGGTGAACGCCATCTGTTCCTAGCAGTCCTTCCTCGAATAGCATCCCGTGGTTGAGGAAGCCAAAGCCCTCCTGGCAACACCATCTTCGCAGCCAGGCATTCACCTCCACGATGCATCTGTCTCTGCCCGGACCCCTACCTTCAACAGGAAGAATCGAAGAGAATACCACCTGCGCTCCAAACTCCTTAGCCCATACTCCCAGAGCCCTGTAGTCACTCTTGATCTGCTCAGTGTCACACCTCGCAGTATCATTTGTGCCCACATGGATGAGTAGCATGGGGTAGTAGTCAGAAGGCCGGATAATCCTCGACAATGCCTCTGTAACATCTCGGATACGGGCCCCTGGCAGGTAGCATACCTCCCGGGATGAACGGTCAGGGCGACAGATGGGTGTCTCCGTCCCCCTCAGCAGAGAGTCTCCAACCACCACTACCCTACGTTTCTTATGAGTGGTGGCAGCAGACCTCCCAGCCTTAGGGGTACAAGGCTTCACCTCCTTAACTGTTGGGGGTGATTCCTTCTCTCCTGTATCAAGAAGAGCATAACGGTTATCTTTTACCACAGCAGGAGGGTTCGCAGCAGCGGTGGAGCACTGCCTGCTGCTAGAAGTAACCAGCTGGCTGTGTCCACCCTGAGGCATCTCCTCCTCCACTGGTGTGTCGGTAGTCCTGTCAACTGGGACAGCTACGTCAGCTGTCTCCACATGGATACTGTCCAGGAATTGCTCATGGATATGGATGTTCCTCAGCCTAGCCACCTCCTCCTGTAGCTCTCCCACCTGCTGCCTGAGAGATTCCACCAGTAGGCACCTTTCACATTGGATGCCACCCCCAGCCTGAATATCAGTAAGTGGAAATTGCAAATTACAGTCTTTGCAAGCCCACACCAGAATCTAGGTAAAAGCATCCGTGCTTTGGTGCTCTGTCTGGCTACAGGCGCAGGTGGAGGAGACAGAAGCAGTGCTGGCACAGGTTTTGCGGGTCCTCCTCACCATTGTAAGCCTCCTTCTGTCAAACTCTCTCAAATTCCCGTCTACAGCTCCCTGTCAGCTCTGCTCTGCTGTAAACAGAAAGGTTTTGGATGTGGCTCGGTTTATAGGTTCAGGGGACCAATGGGTCACAGATGAGACCGACAAGGGACCCCTCCTCCCTTCCTACCCCCTTCCAAACTCCCTTGCAAAACTCCCTGTTAGCAGCTCCTGGTCGCTAAGTTCCCTGGTCGCTTGTGCGCAGCTTTCTAAAGCCCAGACCTGAGTGAATGCCCCGCCCACTGGTTAAGGCTCAGCCAATTACCAGAGGCTTCTAGCTTTCAAACCTTCCTAGTAGCTCCACCTCCAACTGCCAGCTACAGCACACGGTCCTTCAAACAAACCAACCAAACAGACTGACGAACACAAGCTCAGCACACAGCAAGTAACCCCCAAACACAAACACTGCAGACAGTCACTTACCCCACAGATGGTGTATGTGCTCCTCCTTCACCTGGAGAACTCCCTTGCAAAACTCCCTGTTAGCAGCTCCTGGTCACTTGTGCGCAGCTTTCTAAAGCCCTGGCCTGAGTGAATGCCCCGCCCACTGGTTAAGGCTCAGCCAATTACCAGAGGCTTCTAGCTTTCAAACCTTCCTAGTAGGTGACATATAAAGTGCTTTCTAAGATCTAGCCCATCAGTTTGTATCAGTTCCATAACTTGCCACTAGCATTCCAGGACTGGTCCGTGAAGGTACCACCTCAGCTTGTACTGGGTAAAAATATTTTGCCTTTGACCATTTTCCTATCCACTTATGCCAAATATTGAGTTGTATTGTTCCAAGGGATTGTAGGATATACCAATGAACGAGAGTTAACAGCACTGTGGAGAAAAAACAATATAAATTCATTTAGTATAACTTGCTCAACAGTCATAACATATTGCTGTGGTATAAGTAATACATATAACATATACATTGGCTAACAATCCCCCACTTGGCACCACAATTATTATTATATCAGGGTGGCACTATTACCATATTGACATATAAAGCAGAGATAAAATAGTCTAACTCTCACAGAGATGATCTTAAACTGCCTAAGTGGCAATACTTAATCAATACAATTACAGCTATCACTCCTTAAACTGGAATAGGCATTAATCTAGTGTGACCCACTGTGGGGGGGGGGAACTGCCCCACCCCCATGTGAGAGGGGGCTAGAATAGGCCAGAGCAGCTGCACAGGCAGGCAGCCAATCAGGAAAGGGCTTACTGAGAGCCAATCAGGGCCAAGATTATAGCCAGCCAATGAGGGCTTGGGTAGGCCCTATATAAAGGCTGCCTAAGAGCAGAGTAGGTAATTTCACCTAGACTTTCAGAAGGGAAGGTCTGTCTCTTGAGTGAGGAGACCAGCACCTGGGATGGATGGGATAGTGCAGCAGGAAACTCCAGCCTGCTACCTGCCAGGCTGTGGACCCTGAGGGAAGGGCCTAGTCAGTGCAAAGGGGCTGAAGGGGAAGCTTCCCTGGAAGAGATGTGCACAAGGAGAGAGAAAGAGGGCAGGAAGGTTGCCACCAAAGGGTCCCTGGGTTGGGACCCAGTGTAGAGGGTGGGCTTGGGTCTTCCCTCTTGCATGAACACCCAGCCTGTGTATGTGGTGATAGTGGACTGCACCAGACCCCTGATACTAGGGGTTAGACTTTGGGGTGTGGTTGACTATGGTGGTTGGGGTGCAGAGAAGGACTATTGATGATACCAGACACCTGGAAGGGGGTGGGACCAGAGCAGTGGGCACTGCTGGAGGATAATGTCCTGAAGAGGACTCTGCTGAGTGGGAAGCAATGCAAGTCCAGACACCAGCGAGGAACAGATGATGGATGCGACACCACCATACATACATTTTTACCATTAGTTACTAAACAATATTGTCCATTCATATTATATTAGTGTCACCCTGGTCACTGCCCCATGATAAACTCTGTAGTGCAAAAGACTGGAACCACTACCATCTGTCTCATAGTACTAGTCCAGCTTATCATGGAGTCACAATGTCAAAAACAACTACACTGACACCTACTGAGAGCCCTTAATAGAAAAAGGCCCTCCAAGATTGCATTGCTGAATGACACATCAGTAGCCAAGACAGATCCATTCCTTGTAGATGCTGCTTTTTAGGTAACCCACTGAGTGGATAGTAGCCAACTTATTACATATTGCAGTTTACAAGAAATATAAATGGAATCTGACACTGAGCATGATTGTTTTGAACAACATGTACCTTGATTAGGATGTGGTGTCACTGACCCCAAATTACAAATTGTGCTAAATTGAATTTGCCTACATGATTTAGCACGTTGCCAATTTACAGCAGCCAGTTGTACGTGGAGGACAATACCATTTAGCTAATTGCCTGGTTTTATTAGCTAATTGCCTGACTTTATTAGTCTTAAGCAATTTCCTCTTTTCTATCTTCCCTAATGAACTGGTTACAGTAGTTAATACACAACTCCTATTGGTAGTACACAGAGTCTCTACTTTCATGATTTTCCTTTGCCTTTTCATTGTTTTCTCTGATCAACTCATCATTTCATTAATTTTTATTTGTTTGGTTAAAGCATATAGCAATGTCATCTTCAACTATTAGATTCTGTGCACCTTCTTGATAGGATGATATATCAATTAATAAAGTATATGCAATAATGATGCACTTTCTTCTATGCAATAACTAAATTCAGCCATATTCCAATTAGAACGATTTAAAAACAAAAACAGGTATATGCATAAACTCACACTGCTTAGTAATATTCAGCTTAAACAATGGTTAGATCTGGTTCAGGTAAAGGTCTTTATATTGCCTATAGTTGATTGTGATGAACTTAGTTTATTATAATACAGTAGAGATCAAGTCCAGGAGAAGAGTGTGGGTTGTCCAGTGTAATGCACTAAATGAACCATGTATGATTACCTGCCTTGTGAGAGATGGCATATGCATGAATTAGGTGCAAGCAACATACAGCCCTCAGAGACTGAGTATGGGCTCTTGAGACCAGAGTGGCCAAACTGGAGGAACTAAGGGATACAGAGAGATACATAGACCAGACTTAATACTATGGGCCTGCCCCTCTGCCGTCACACACACCTTGACAGCCTCTGTGCCGTTGAGGATGAAAGTCTCAGGAAGGAGAACATCAAGCTTGACAGGAGGAAAAGTGATTCCATAGTAGGGACCCTCCTTCCAGATGTCATGGTATCCTCTCACACTGAGGATACCCCTACATGGGTGGGGACCACTCTAATTAGGAAGACATAGATAATAGTAATGGGGGATTCGATTATTAGAAACAGAGTTATTTGTTTTTGCGATGACTGGATCAGTCTCATGGTGAATTGCCTGCCAAGTACAAAGGTTACAAACCTCTCAAAACATCTTATGTGATGTGAAGGAGCTGGTGGTCATGGTATATGGCGGTACCAATGACACAGGGAAAAGTAGGAGAAAGGTCCTGGAAGCCAAATTTAGGCTAATAGGTAAAATAGATTCAAGTCCAGGACCTCCATAACAGCATTCTCTGAAATGTTTCAGTTACACATACAGGGCCAGCTAGACAGGCAGAATTTCAGTGTTTCGCTGCATGCATGAGGCAATGGTACTCAGAGAAGGTATTTAGGTTCAGTAGTTATTGGGGAAACCTTCTGGGAAAGAAGGAGCCTATTAAGGAAGGATGGGCTCTAATTAAACCTAATCAGAACCAGATTGCTGGCATGTAAAATTTAAAAGGTCATAGAGGAGTTTAAGCTAAGGGCTGGGGGCAAAGTCAACAGGTGTAGATGAGGAGCTTACAGTTTGGAGATACCCATCTCTTAGGGGAGGATTTATTAAAGGGGATACTCTATATCCCAGTAAAGAAGAGAGAGGAACTGAAGAGAAACAGTAAAATGAAAGATTTCCATTCAATTACATCACATGAAGGCAGACAACTAAATAGTGATAACTTTATAAGTGCTTGTATACAAATGCTACAAGGGTGAACTTAAGAGCTTGATATTAAATGAGGATATTGATATAATAGCCATCAAAAAAACTGATGGAATGATGATGATCAATGGAACATTAATACTAGGGTACAAAATATATAGGTATGACACAATAAGTCATGCTGGTGTGGGAGTGGCACTAGATGCAAAAGAAAGCAGAGAGTTAAATATAGTAAGTCTTAAATGAATCATATTGTACCAAAGAATCTCTATGGATAGAAATCACATGCTTTAAATAATAAGAATATAGCAATAGGAATATACTACTGACCAGGATGGTGATGTGGATTATGATATGATCAGGGAGATTGCAGAGGCTACAAAAACAGAAAATTCAATAATAACTTGGGCTGGAATCCCCGCTGGTGCTGGGAGGGGGGGCTGGGTGGCAGTGCACCCCTACTTGTCCAGGGTGGGGAGGAGGAAGGGTATAGAGCCTTCTAGCCCCACCAGCCCATCTCCCACTGGCATGTCCCTGCAACTGCTAGAGGAAGGGATGGCCACACAGGTTCTGCACACTGTTCCCACTGAAAGCGCAGGCTCCACAGCTCCCATTGGATGGGAACCACAGCCAATGGGTGCTGTGGGGTGGCACCTGTGGTCATGGGCAGCATGCAGGACCCCCTGGCTCCTCCACCTAGGAGCTGCAGGGATATGCCAATGGGAGCCAGGGAGCTCCCCCCAGGTAAGCACTGCCATGAACCCCAAATCCCTGCCCCAGCTCTGAGCCCCCTCCTGCATACCCTAACTTCATAGAGGTCATGGAAAGTCATGGAATCCATGACCTCTGACAGACACACAGCCTTAATCATAAGCAAGAAGTCTGCCAAACAATTAGTGGGATCACTGGAAAATCAAGGTGCTAAAGGGAGCACTGAAGGGTGACAAGGCTATTGTGGAGAAGCTAAATGAATTCTTTGCATTAGGCTTCACTGAGGAGGATGTTAGGGAAATTCCCACACCTGAGCTATTCTTTTTTAGGTGACAAATCTGAGGAACTATCCTTGATAGAGGTGTCTGCAGAGGAAGTTTTGGAACAAACTGATAAAATAAAACAGTAATAAGTCACCAGGACCAGATGATATTCACCCAAAAGTTCAGAAAGAACTCAAATGTGAAATTGCAGAACTAATTGGTATGTGACCTATCGCTTAATTCAGACTCTGTACCAGATAACTGGAGGCTAGCTAATATAGTGATGGAGGCAGATGGTTGTGGTGGGGGGCGGGAGAGCTCCAAAGGTAATCCTGACAATTACAGGCCAGTAAGCCTAATTTCAGTATGAGGAAAAAATGATTGAAACTACAGTAAAGTACAGAATTATCAAAGACAGATGAACAGAATTTGTTAGGGAAGAATCAACACAGCTTTTATAAAGGAAAATCCTGCCTCGCCTATTAGTTCTTTGAGAGTATCAACAAGTACATGTACAAGGGTGATCCAGTGGATATAGTGTACTTGGACTTTCAGAAAGCCTTTGATAAGGTCCTTCACCAAAAGTTCTTTGGTCCTGAATAGAGCAGGACAATTATCTCCCACCTCTGACAAAGCCTTTTTTACAGCTGCACCACATTGTTGACCCATTCCATTTGTGACCCACTATAACCTAACTCCTTTTCAGCAGTATTACCAGCTAGCCAGTTATTCCCCACTTGGTGGTAATTCGTTTGTTTTTTCCCATCTTAAGTAAAGTGCTTTGTGCTTGTCTTTATTGCATCTTGTTGAATGGAGACCAATTCTTCAATTTGTGAAGGCCCTTTTGAATTCTCATCCTGTTCTACAAAGTACTCACTACCACTGCTTCGAGTTTGGTGTCATCTGGAAGCTTTATAAACACACTCTCCACTCCATTATTCAAGGAATTAATGAAAATATTGACCAGTACTGTACCCAGGACTGGCCCCTGCAAGATCCTACTAGATACACCCTCCCAGTTTGTCAGTGAACCATTGCTAACTACTGCCTGAGTACCATCTTTCAAGCATTGTGCACCCACTTTATAGTAAATTGATCAGACCACATTCCCCAGTATGCTTATGAGACTGTCACATGGGACTGTGTCAAAATCCTTACCAGAAATCAAGATATACCACATCTATCTCTTCCCCCGCATCCACTAGGTCAGTAACCCTGTCAAAGAAAGGGAAAAAAATCATGCCAAACCAATCTTTCTGGCTGTTCCTCATAACCTTCTTATCCTTCAGGTGTCAACAAATTATTAGACAATCACTGTTCCAATATCTTTCAAGGTATAGAAGTTAGACTACCTGGTCTATAAATTCCCAGGTCCTCTTCGTTACCCTTTTCAAAGCTAGATACTATGCTTGACCTTCTCCAGTATTCTAGTCCTCACCTGTCATCCACCACATCTCCAAGATAATTGCTAGCAGTTCTGAGATTACTTCAGTTAGTTCCTTAAGTACTCTAAGATAAATATCAACAGGCCCTGCCAACTTGAATATATCTTATCTAAAGTCTGGCCTCCTGTATAACAGGCCATAGGACTTTCCCAAGTTATTTCCTAGAGCATACCTTTTTAGAAAGACATTGCACCTTCATTTTAAAATCCAGTGATGGAGAATCCACCATGACTCTTGGCCAGTCGTTCCAATGGTTAATTTTCCTCAATGGCAAAAAAATTACCTTATTTCCAGTCTGGATTTGTCTAGCTTCAACTTCCACCCATTGGAACATGCCATACCTTTTTCTGTTAGAATTAAGAGCCCATTATTAAATATTTGTTCCTCATGTAGGTACTTTGGATTGTAATCAAGTCACCCCTTTATTTTCTCTTTGTTAAGCAAAATAAATAGACTCAAGGAACTCAATAACTATAAAGCATGTTTTCTAATCTAATTGAGTGCATAGTAGGTGTCTCCATGAACATTTTCAAAATATAATTCTTAAGAGCAGAAAAGGTTCTGATGTCCCACAAGTATTTCTTCTAAAAACATTTTCATTACAGTTAATATTTTTGACTATCCACAGCAAGCAGCTCTGAATCATGAGAATATAAGCAATTGATGTTTTGAAGGTAAAACATAGTAGCCTTCCAATCAGAGAAGTCAATGTTACATTACTAGCACTACAAGAACTTGTTGATATTGTAGCAGTTAAATTTTGCTAAATTTCAATTGAAGATATTAAGGACATAAAAGAAAGATGAGGATGTGTGTGATTTGATTGAAATCTTGAGAATCTAAATATAGTTTCTTAGATCATTATGATCAATCCTGTGGAACACGAACTTCATACAAAACCATTAGTGAGTTGTCCCAACATGTACTGAAATTGCTTCTCAGATTGTTTATGTGCAAAAAAAAAAAAAAATTCACTAAGCATTGAGAAAACACAGTAAACCAAACATTAGTTAAAAATGACCCAAATCCCAAAACTATAGGTACCCTATAGGTCTACTTTTTAAAACAGCATAAACACTGCTGGCCAATAATTTCAAATGTTACCAGTCATTCTGGGTGCCTCCATTTTTGGTGCCCACCTTGAAGTACTTTAAAAAGACTTTGCCCTCAGAATGTACTGAGTACCCACTCCCAGAAAATCAGGTTCCTTCAATATGTCTTAAGCTGAGCATCTAAAAACTGACACTCAAAAGGTACCAGTCATTTTTGAAACTCTCTCACTGAAGAAATATTTCTACCAGGGCTGTCGATTAATCAGTTAACTCACGCAATTAACTCAAAATTAATAATTAGTTGCACTGTTAAACAATAGAATACCAATTAAAATTTAATATTTTGTATGTTTTTCTACATTTTCAGATATATTGATTTTCATTACAACACAGAATACAAAGTGTAAAGTGCTCACTTTATATTTTTATTACAAATATTTGCACTGTAAAAATGGCAAACAAAAGATAGTATTTTTCAATTCACCTCCAAGTACTGTAGTGCAATCTATTTACTGTGAAAGTACAACTTAAACATTTTTCTTGTTACATAACTGCACTAAAACCAAAACACTGTAAAACTTTAGAGCCTACAAGTTCAGTCAGCCCTATTTCTTGTTCAGCCAATCGCTCAGAAAAACAAGTTTGTTTACATTTATGGGAGATAAATCTGCCCACTTATTATTTACAACATCACTTGAAAGTGAGAATAGGCATTCACATGGGATTTTTGTAGTTGGCCTTGCAAAGTATTTGTGTGCCAGATTTGCTAAACATTTGTATGCCCCTTCATGCTTCGGCCACCATTCCAGAGGACATGCTTCCATGTTGATAGTGCTTGTTTTAAAAAAAAAAATGTTAATTACATTTTGTAATTGAACTTCTTGGCAGAGAGTTGCATGTCTCCTGCTCTGTTTTCCGCATTCTGCCATATATGTCATGTTACAGCAGTCTCGGATGATGATCCAGCACATCTTGTTCGTTTTAAGAACACTTTCATTACAGATTTGGCAAAACACAAACAAGGTACTTGTTATGGGTTTGGGCCCTTTGGAGTGTTACCTGATGAGCTGAGATATCACTGAGCTTGTCTATTATGCCAGCCTGGGTCCCCTTTACCTGGCCTTGCTGGGTTAGGCTCACAAGCCTCTTCCAGCCAAGCACAGGCAGGGCCACACCCAGCTGCACAGAGAGACAGATCTGCTCTGGAAAGATTCAGCCATAGGGCTCTCACCAACACTCTGGTGCCACTCTCTTTAAGGAGTACAAACACAAAGGTTTTATGAAATTCACCCCCTCCCTCAGTGTGGAGGGAGATATGCACAATTTCTTGCCCCTCCTCCCACCCCAGTTAGAAATTACATAAACTGGGTTATATTATAAACATGAAATAAGTTTATTAACTACAAAAGGTGAATTTTAAGTGAATATAAGATAAGATAGAACAAAGCAAATTACTGACCAAATAAAGCAAAATACACAAGGTAAGCTCAATAGACTTAAGAAACAGATTACAAAATGTAATTTCTTACCCTAAATGTTATTTTAGATAGGCTGCAAAGTTTCTGTGGTTCAGAGTTCTACTTATATTTCTTTTCAGACTGGACCCCTGTTCTCAGTCTGGACTCCCCTTCCCATTCCTCCTCCCCACCCACAGTCTTCCTCCTTGGGCAGACAGGCCAGGGAGAGGAAGAGTCCTGTTTGCCTTCCTCCCTTCCCTTAAATAGGATTTACATAAGGTGGGAATACTTTGTTTCCCAAACTTGACACCCTCACCCTCCCCTTCCAGTGGAAAGTTACAAGAAGTCCCAGACAATGTTTAGTATCAGGTGACAAGACCACCTGACTCTGTAGAATCACAGCTTCCATGAGTCAGTGACAGTCCACTGTCCTTGCTGATGTGTCATCAGCCCTGTCTGGCTTTTCCATTGTTATACTTGAAGTGTTAGCAGTAGGTATCACCCAAAGTAGCATAGTTGAAATACAGATACATAGTCAATATTCCTAACTTCAGATAGAGGCATACAAATTGGATAATCACATTCAATAAATTTTAACCTTTCCAATGATATGTACTTTATGCAAGATGGGTCTTGTAAGATCTCAGTTATGACATATTCATGTCATAACCACATTTTCATAAAGAATATGGAGTGAAACATCACAGTACTAATGTGAGATTTCTAAAGATAGCTACAGCACTTGACCCAAAGTTTAAGGATCTGAAGTGCCTTCCAAAATCTGAGAGGGATGGGGTGTGGAACATGCTTTCAGAAGGGTTAAAAGAGCGACACTCCGATGCAGAAACTTCAGAACCCGAACCACCGAAAAAGAAAATCAATCTTCTGGTGGTGGCGGCATCTGACTCAGATAATGAAAATGAACATACATCAGTCTTCACCGTTTTGTATAGTTAGCGAGAAGAACCCGTCATCAGCATGGACACTGGATGCATGTCCTCTGGAATGGTGGTTAAAGCAGGAAGGGACATATGAATCTTTAGTGCATTTGGCATATAAATATCTTCTGACTCTGGCTACAACAGTGCCATGTGGATGCCTGTTCTTACTTTCAGGTGACATTGTAAGCAAGAAGCAGGCAGCATTATCTCCTGCAAATGTAAACAAACTTGTTTGTCTGAGCAATTGGCTGAACAAGGAGTAGGACTGAGTGGACTTCTAGGCTATGTTTTTTACATTGTTTTATTTGAGTACAGTTTTTTTTGTACCTAATTCTACATTTGTTAGTTCAACTTTCATGATAAAGATATTACACTACAGTAGTTGTATTGAGTGAATTGAAAAATACTATTATTTTTACAGTGCAATATTTGAATTCTGGGTGTAATTGAAATCAATATATTTGAAAAAGTAGAAAATATCCAAAAATTTAAATAGATGGTATTCTGTTATTTAACAGTGTGATTAATTGTGAAATAGTGATTTTTTTTAATTGCTTGACAAATTTAATTGCTTCTACAAAATTTATAAAGGGTGGATAAATAAATTCTACCTATGTGCTGAAATTCTATTTTAAAGCGTTAGCAGTTTAAGTTTACTTAATTTTAAAACCTCTTATTTCTTATCTATAAGATCTTAATTATTAAATTCCATCATTTGAACTTCAGGATAATTAGTTTCTATAAAAAAATTTTAAGTCACAAAACTCATTTCAGTTTTCATTAGAACATTCTAAATTCATTAATGTTAATTTGGACTATTTTCCTTTTTATCAGTGTATTTTTCAACTTATTAATCTACTGTAAATTTATTTAAGTTCTGACATTAAGTTTCCTTAGCAAAGACGCAGTCACAGAAATAACACATCCATAACAATTACATTAATGTATTTTTAAAAGGCAGTTTAGGAAGAAAAAAATTCAACAATTGCTGGGGTATTAGAAAATGCATTATAGAGAGGAATCTTGCATTGTCAGGGTGGTAGACTACAGCAGGTGATCTAACAAATGTTGGGTAGAAAGGCCTATTTGATCCTAGCTTTTTTTACATAATTGAAAACACTCTTGAATGTTATTTCATATGCTTGGTACACAAGTTTGTCTTTAAATATCAGAAAGATTACTCTAAAAGATGCCATTATATAAATGATTTTGGAGGGCCTTAGGTCTCCTTTCAGTCCTCTTTTCTCAATACTAAACATGTCTTGTTTTTAAAGCTTTCCTCATAGGTCAGGTTTTCTAAACCTTTTGCCATTTTTGTTGCCTGCCTTTGGATGTTCTCCCATGTGTCCACATATTTCCTAAAATGCAGCACCCAGAACTGGACACCGAACTCCAGCTGAGGCCTCACTAGTGTTGAGTAGAGAAGAATAACCACTTCCTAGGTCTTGTATATGACATGCCTATTAATATACCCTAGAATATTAGTCTTTTTAGCAACTGCATCACATTCAATGAGTCAACAGTTTGTGATCCACTATATTCCCCCTCCTCCCCCCAGGTCTTTTTCAGTAGTACTACTGCCTAGCCAATATTTCACCATTTTGTAATTCTGCATTTGATATCAACCACGCCCCAATCTTTTCATAACCCTCTTAAAGCACAGAGAACACAACTTTTCCTCTATATTGGCTCTACTGTTTCCAAAGCATATACTGTGACAACAATGAAGAGGATAAACAACCAGTAGAGGAAAAGTTACTCAGGACAGTGACTGTAGCACCAGCTCAAGAAAGGTTAACAAAGAAGATCACAAGGAGATTTAAAAATCTTTATGCAATTCTTTCCAGATTTTTATTTACACAGGATTAAACAGTAACACACATCTGTTTTAGTCAACATAAAACAGACTTCACGGGTACACAACTAGGGGAAAAGCTTTATTACACTTAGTACTGTATATATAAAAATGCAATCATGGCTTGAGCTAACCTGTTAAGGGAGCTGGGGCTCAACCTCACCTGTGCCAGGAATAGCCTGTCTGCCCAGCTGATGACCAAATGAGTACAGTCATCATGTAATCTGAAACAAGGTCTGAGGGGAATACAAGGGCAGCTGATGCTCCCTCAGGTAGTTTGGGGGAGAAAGCCTGTCAGTGTTGAGAATAGGGAAGATGATAGCTTTCCAAAATTCACAGGCAGAAGGTGTGGAGCAGGAGCCCGCTGAGCGATACGGAGGCTACAGGATGAGAAGCCCCACCTAGGAAGACTGCAAAAGACTGCAAGCCTGGAGGGAGGGCTATATGGAAGGAGAATCCTTGATTAAGGACTAAAGAGATTTCTGAGCCTCTCAGGACAGCAATGTAGATGTTGAAAAGTGCTATAAACTGAAAAGACTAAGTGAGCCAGAAAAGAGAGCTGGAAGGTTTATGGTTATGAACTACACACACCAGGGAAGTAACAGTGTGAAAACATTAAATATGGTGGTTTGTGTGAAGGGAGACGGAAAGTAACCTGAGCGAGGGGCAGGCCTGAAGCTGAGACTGATTAAGCTCTGCTTATGTCACCTGATATAAAGCAATCATTTATGATTTATCTATAAGAGATGCTGAATGAAAGGTTATTTGATTTGCACATGGACATGGGGACCTCTCTATGGTCTCCAGAATGATTACTGAACTGCTGCAGTTAACTGGCATAAAGAAGCATGCAGAGCAAAATAAATATTGTGGATTTTATCACTGCTCTTGAATATGACAGCCACTTAGGTAATATTGGCTGTAATCTATACGAGGATTTTATAGATCCAAACCCCATAAACAGACCTTACAAAGACAAGGTGGGTGAGGAAAAATCTTTTATTGGATCAGCTTCTGAATGTATTCAGAGCTCTTCTTCAGGTCTGAGAAATGTACAAAGAGCATCAGTGCTAAATACAGAGTGGAACAGATTGGTTAGTATAAGTAGTTAAAACATTTCAGATTTGCAACTTTGCTAGACACTGAAAATCATGGACTGTTAGAAAAAAGACAATTCCGTTCTGGACTCTGAGGGGCACTTTATAAGGCTCAGATGAGGCTCCTTGATATAGACAAACAAACAAGTGATGCTATTACTGCAAGTGGACTCATTTCTGCTCTGAAATTAATTAAAGTAACATGAATGTTCCAAGTTTATTAGTATAGCCAACACTACTGATGACCAACCATCTCCCAAAGACTTCATTAAAAAACATAGTAATAGGGTAATTATAAATAAACAAACTTTAGAAACATGTTTCTGTAGCCATGAAAGCCAATGACCACTTTCCTTTCCTGTTCAAATCCCTTCCTTACTAACAAGGGATATGCAAGGTACCTTGAAAGATGTGGTCTGGGCAAAAGCGTAGAAGTTAGATTAGATCTCAAAGTCTCCTCAGTGCGAACAAGCAGATTCCATGTCCACTAACAAATATGGTATTTACACACTGGACTAGTATTCACAATTTGTATCTTCCTTGGGTTTTTCTTTATTCATGAGCTGCTTAGATAGCTGTTTCTAGGGTTTTTCCTTTGCTGAACAGCATTGCATATTGACCAGAGGCTTTCAATTAGACTTTTAGAACTGCCCACATTTTCCTGAGTGGTTATAATTAATTTATAACGGAGTGGTGTACTTGATTAGTCTGAGTTTACCTTATGTTTGTCAGAATTGAATTTCATCTGCTATTGTGCTCTCCATTCATGTAGCTTTAAGTCCACTGAAAATTCCTGTATTTTCTAGTCTTCACTTAACCGAGACTTTATCATCTGCAAATTTTGCTACCTCACTATCCACCCCCTCTTTCATATTATTAATATTTTAAACAATGTATCAGAAAGAATTCTTGAAAGTATTGTTTGTTTGCACTTGCTGCAAATTAAAGATGTGAAAACTCAAGATGTTAGATTACTTATGCACAAAAGCAAGCATATACCTAACAAAAATTAATGGGGAGACTGTTTACAACTTGGATCCCTTTTTAGAAAGTAAATAGGTGAAAGAAACCTACTAGCAGCTAATGAGAGAGATAAGAGTGATGGAGGAGGTCAGATCTGCCAAGAATTCAGAAGATCCTGCAGAAGAAAACGATGGGGAGAAAAGCTCTTCCCAGGAACTACTAGCACAATAACTTCCATCACGTGTCACACATCAGAGTAGTAAGATACTGCACTGCTGTTCTGATATAATCTGTTTCCACTTCTAGCTCCAACTGTCCTCCTTTTCAACAGCCCTAGAGTAATGTCAAAAGAGAAGCCTTAGGGCTTGGTTACACTTGCAAGTTGGAGCTCATTAAATCAGCCCTGGGTGCCCTAACTCTTGAGGTGTCCACACTGGCAAGGCACTTAGAGCACCTGGACTCCATGTCTTGAGCACTTCTGGTAATCCACATCCACAAGAAGCCCATAGCTTGCTGTGCCCTGGCTGAAATGCCCGGGTGTCAGTGTGGATGACGTGTTGCATTAGTGCACTGTGATTGGCCTCTAGAAATGTCCCATAATCCCCTAAAGTCAAAGTGGCTACTTTTCTCAATGTTTTGAACTCAGTTGCAGGCATGCAGCTATCCCCTTTCAAAGCTCCTGTCTGACAGCCAGTATGCTTATCTGCAAACCATTACTGTGGAGTGCTGCTGCTGCCAAGGCAGGCATGTGAGAGAGAGAAAAAGAGTGAGAGAGGCAGGGTCGGGCTGATGTTGGGGTTTCCCCCGCTGCTGTCTGAACTTACAAGACAGCATGCTAACACACTCTCTACCCACCAAAACACACTGTCCCTCCCCCCACATACACACAACACGCTCCCTGTCAGACTCCACCCCATCCCTCCATTTGAAAAGCATGTTGCAGCCACTTGCACACTGGGATAGCTACCACAATGCACCACTCTCTGTGGCATTGCAAGAGCTGCTAATGTGGCCACACCACTGCTCTTTCAGCTGAGAGTGTAAACACACAGCAGTACTTTCCCTGCTGCAGTCTCTGAGGGCTGATTTAACTCCCAGCGTTCTACATCTGCAAGTGTAGCCAAGCCCTTAGAATACATCAGAGCTGGAAGTTAGGTTAAAGTAGGTTGAATCTGGGGACATGACAAAAAGATGTGGTGTCAGCATATGCGCTGTAAATGGAATAAAAGCTATTATCATAAACACACTCAAAAGGAAGCAATATTATTGCAGACATTAAAGGCCCTAGAATGGTCACTATAAATTAGAGTGCACGCATGGTGTGTAACTGTATGGGTGATCATGCTGGATTCATATCTCCTGTCATATGGAAGACAGTGAAACAGTAGATTACAAATGTGTTAGTTTTACTGGGCAATGCTTCTGTCATAGCAAAATACACTCATTTGGGTTGCAATGCATTTAGTTTGGTCTCAGATACTTTGTTTTGACAAATGCTTGTCTCTCAGTTTCAACCCAAAGTCTCGAGTTTGCTGCCATTCTTTTCCTTGTGCATGTGTCTACACACCCCTTACTAGCTGAAAAAGTAGATGGCACAAAGGGAAAAGAAACATGTTTTGGGATATAGCGGACAAGCTGAATGCAGACAGTACTTAAAAGATAAAAATAGATGTTTATAAAATACCTTTTCATCTTTTCTTCCATGCCATGATCAAAATTCAGCCTCTCTGGAAGCAGGCCCAAAATACTCTTGAAGTCAATGGTGTATCTAGTATTAAGTCATTGTGTACATTATCTTGATTAGCAGGGTGGACCCCTGCTCCTGCCCTGAAGAGGTTAAAAACAGCCCTGGGAAGGGGCTGTGGCTGGAGAAAGCGGCCTTTAGGCTGGGCTGATTGGGGAAGTGGCTGCAGCTGGGGCCATGCCCCAAACTGAGCAACAGGTCCTCATAAGAAGGCCAGAGGAGCTAGAAGCAGTCAGTCTCTCTCTAGTTGTAGAGAGAGATGGGCCTGGCTTCTAGGAGCTAGAGACAGAGTACCTGAGAGGAGTATGGCTGAGGAGTGGTGGAGCTCTAGCCTAAAAGCCCCAGGCTGAGGCCTAGCATTAGGCTAAAGGGTACTAGGGGTTGCAGAGGGCAGCAGGTCCAAACCCCATTGCCTATGATGAGTGGCTGATACTGCAGTCTGCCTCAGTGAATGGAGGTGAGATGGAGACTGGGCAGTAGCCATATACTAAGGCAAAGGGGGGGATAGATGGTGGGGGTCCCCTGGGAAGGGGAAACCCTCAGAGAAAGGGGTGACTCCTTAGGGGCAGCACTCCACGTCAAAGGGCACTGGGTCCAGGGAGGGATGCGGGGCCAGAGGACAGGTGGCTCACTGGCCTGCAGAGGGCACTCTGGAGCTGGAACCAAGCTAATTCCCAGAAATAATCAATAGGAGGTGCCACAGGGGTGGGTCTACACGTGGTGGAGAATGCGGGTATAGCGGTCCACCGCTGATACAAGGGGCCTGGGCAAGGACTGTGGACTATTGCCTGGACTGGAGTGATCCAGGGGATGATGGATCTGGGGTACATGGGAGTCTGCTATGCAGAGGCCCCAGATGTAGTTCCTGGTTGGGCCCTGTGCCAGTGCCCCAGAGAAAGGGGGCTGACCACCTGCAGGGGATCTGGGAGGCCCAACAGGACATGTGGGAGGTGCAGGAGGCCCTCTGGGGACAGATGGGCCAGCTGGTACAGGAACAGTGGGCCCTGGTAAACATCCTCAGGACGGAGTTCTGGAGGTGTGGTGGAGACAGATGGGAAAGGCAGAGAGTCGGGACCAGGAGGCCTGCGGCTGAGCTCCGGACATGCTATGCCTGTTTAAGGCAGGGACACATAAAAGGGGATTGTCCCTACTGGGTTGGGAGCAGGCCGCCTCACCCAGAGAAGGGGTAGCGGCAGGTTCCTCAGGCAGTTTGCCGGGTGCAGCTGCCAGCATGTTGCACTGGTAGGCAGATGGGCCACTTCTAGAGGGACTGTCCAGGCCCAGGTAACACGATGCAGGGCAACCTGGGGGTGCTAGGTCCACGAAGAGAGGGAGGCCTACGGCAGCGAGCCTGCTGAGGCTGCCAAAGGCCAGGCCACATTAAGAGGCACTGACCCCTCAGGAAGATTGGCCGATGGAGGTGCCTGGAGGCCCGGAAGGGGCCATGCTGGTTCTGAAGAAGGTGATGCAGGCTGAGGTGGAGATCGTGGGGACCCTGCAGGAGGCTGGGACCCAGACCATCACCCCGCCTGTCAGGGAGAGAGAGAGAGACCCAGATGGAGTGGGCCCAGCAAGCAATGGGAGCCCAGAGGGGACATGTCCAAGAAACAAAATGGACCCAGGTGGTTGTGGGACAAACCACCAAGGGGACCCAGACCCTCAGGGAAGAGGGCCTGGGGGACTCAAATCTACGGGCACGGCTTGAGGAAGCAGAGAGGGCCTGCTGTGAGTCTGAAGCGAGTGCGATGGACCTCGCTAAGGGGTATGCGGCCATTATGGATGAGGAGGTCCGCTGGCAGAAGCGATTGGAGGAATCAGGAAAGAAGCGAGCGGCACTGGAGACACATGGGTGGCTGGTCCAGGGAACGAAGCCCCCCTATCCTCAGGGGTGGGGATTTTGAGGGGGGAGGTGTGTAGCAGGGTGGACCCCTGCTCCTGCCCTGAAGGGGTTAAAAACAGCCCTGGGAAGGGGCTGTGGCTGGAGAAAGCAGCCTTTAGGCTGGGTTGATTGGGGAAGTGGTTGCAGCTGGGGCCATGCCCCAAACTGAGCAACAGGTCCTCATAAGAAGGCCAGAGGAGCTAGAAGCAGTTGGTCTCTCTCTAGCTGTAGAGAGAGATGCCCCTGGCTGCCGGCTAGAGCTAGAGGCAAAGTACCTGAACGGAGCAGGGCTAGGACAGACTGAGGAGCGGGGGAGCTCTAGCCTAAAAGCCCCAGGCTGAGGCCTAGCATTAGGCTAAAGGGTACTGGGGGTTGCAGAGAGCAGCCCAGGGGTAGGCTAGGGCAGCAGGTCCAAACACCGTTGCTTATGATGAGTGGCTGATACTGCAGTCTGCCCCAGTGAATGGGGGTGAGATGGAGACTGGGCAGTAGCCATATACTGAGGCAAAGTGGGGATAAAGGGTGGGGGTCCCCCGGGAAGGGGAAACCCTCAGAGAAAGGGGTGACTGCTTGGGGGCAGCACTCCCGGTAAAAGGGCACCAGGTCCAGGGAGGGACGCAGGACCAGAGGACAGGTGGATCACTGGCCTGCAGAGGGTGCTCCAGAGCTGGAACCGAGCTAATTCCCAGAAGTAACCAGCAGGAGGCACCGCAGGGGTGAGTCCGCACATCTAAACAATGAAAGTTGCAGTCTTACACCCAGGCTGAATTTGGCCCTAGCACATTAGCCTTTGACCAGAGAGAATTTTATTGCCCTTCCTGAGTGGTCATACACAAGCACTCAGAATACAATTTTACAGAACTTGTTATTGCATGCCACAGCTACAGCAGAATGGTAAATTTACTGAGATTTTCAAGTTTCTTTAGATTTAAGAATATCACTTCTGGATTTTTGTTAGTTATTTTTATTTAATTTTGTTTGCTTTCTACAGGTTCTGACTGAAGTGAAACATTTTATTAGACAGTAGACTTAATTTACCATCTCAAACCAAAAACTAATGTAAACTAAAAACCTGCAGAAACTGACAGCTGAGAATCCTGTTGGGAAGAGCATAATTTGCTAGAGCCTTGATCTTCGTGTTTGTATACCCAGCATGTTAGTCAGAACATCTGACCAACTAGGTGACAAAACCACTCTAGGGAGTCCCTCCTCAAAACTCACCTTTTACATAATGACTACAGGACACTGTGACCTGCTAACAGACTGAGGCAGCTGATAAGCTGTGATCAGTACTACTGATTGGCTAAGAAGTGCATACATCCTATTATATATGTTACTCTAGCTCCCTCACATGTGCCTAAATCTGCAGCCAACCTCTGACACACCCATCACCAGAACAGATTAGGCCCCTGCTGCTGCTCTAATTGGGGGTCATTCTGCTACTGCTTGGCAGCAGAGAGGACTGTGACGGGTTGGACCTCCCTTCAAGGGTGCCACCTGATGTTCTGGGGTCCCACTGAGTCTGCCTGTTGCACCAGCCTGGGTTTCCCCTAACCTGTGCTGCTGCGACCAGCTCTCAAGTCCCCTTCCAGTCAGGTCCGGCGCTACCATTTAGGCAGTCTAGGCAATCGCCTAGGGCGCCAGAATAATTGGTGGGTGCTGTTTTGCCGGAGGGGGAGGCAGGCGGCTCCAGTGGAGCTGCCGCAGTCCTGCCTGCGGAGGGTCCACTGGTCCGCGGCTCCGGTGGAGCTGCCGCAGTCCTGCCTGTGGACAGTCGGCTCCTCGCGCAACTCCAGTGGACCACCCGCAGGCACCACTGCAGCAGCTGCACCAGAGCTGTGGAGCACCAGACCCTCCGCAGGCACCACTGCGGCAGCTCCACCGGAGCCGCAGGACCAGTGCACAGGGTGGCGAAATTGCCGTGCGCCTAGGGCGCTCAAACCCCTAGTGCCGGTCCTGCTTCCAGCACACGGACAGTTAGGGACACACCCAGCTGTAGAATCACAGAGTCTGCAATCAGCTCTCTGTGGGAGAACTCATCTTCAGTAATTGCTCAGCACTCTGGTGCACACACCCTATGGAGTGTAAACCCAAAATTATTTTATCTTGCACTTTAGAGATCTATACAGCATAATCTCAAAATTTGCTCCCTCCCTAATGTGGAGAAAGGTATGCACAGCTTTTTGCCCTCTTTCCCTCCCAGTTATGAATTGCACAAACTGGATTTTGGAATTAACAAAACAAGTTTATAAACTACAAAAGATAAATTGAGTGATTATAAGGGATAGCAAACAGATCAAAGCAGGTCACTGAGCAAATAAAAACACACAAACTAATCTTAATGAAATAAGGAATACTAGCTACAAATAATAAATTTCTCATCCTAAATGTTGTTTCAAGTGGGTAGCAGAGTTTCTTGAAGGTAAACTGCACTGCTGCAGCCTAAATCTTCAGGATTCCTTTCACAGGCTAGACCTTTCTTGCCTGGGCTCAGCCGCTGCCTCCCCAGCTCAGTTCCTTTGTCTCTTCAGGTGTTTTCAGCAGTCTTCCTTTTTGGGTGGGGAGGCAGTGGAGGAGAGCCAAGATTAACTCACTCCCCAGTCTTAAATAGGATTTGCATACGGCTGGAATCCTTTGTTTCCTTGTTTGACCCACACTCCCTTCCCAGGGAAAAGCACCAGCATTTCAAGATATCCTGTACCAGATGACATGATCACATGACCCTGCAGTGTCAAAGCATCATCCTAGGAAACTTCTCAGGAAAGAGAAAGATTAGTATCTTCAAAGTCCTATTGTCCTTCCTAATGGCCCATCCAGGCTGACACATACTGTCTGGTGGGCATTCCCCAAGTGCACACACAGTTGTAATTGTTACATAGTCAATATTCCTAACTTCAGATACAGAAATGATAGAGGGATACAAATTGGATAATTACATTCAGTAAATCATAATCTTTCCAGTGATACCTCATGACCTATCTAGTTATGCCATATTTGTATCAATGTTTCTATGAAGAATATGGGGCGTAAGATCACAGGGACCACTACTCAAGGAGAGAGAGTTATTCCCAGGTCCTCTGGGTAGCTAGGGAAAGGAGGATGACATCCAGGGAAGAAGTAGACTCTCCCCATACCCCTTGCTACTAGGAGGCACTTTGAGGGGTGCCCCCCTTTGCCAAAGAGAATATTCCAGCTGCTTCCTCTAGTGCACTCCAGATTATCTGGAGAGGATGGGGGCCACAGCCACCCTGGCATCTCTTACCAGCTAGAAGAGAAAGGAGTCCCAGTCTTTGCAGCTTCTGGCTGGCAACAATAGTAGGGGCCAATGTTCCTGGCTCTTGGATCATTGGCCCTTAGGTACCGTGACTTTTCCTGGCCTGTGGGATAGGTGGCTCTGGGTCAAATCAAAGCCATAAGCCAATTCATGTGTGTGTAGGAATACTGTCTTCACTTTCTATAACCTGTTTTACTCTCATGTTACATTATGTGTACCCTGTACTTAATTAACCCTAGATCAAAAGCATAAGTGAGAATTTACTTGATGTGGAAACTTCATGAAAAGCAAGGAAAGATTAACTAGATGCATTATATATCTGTAATTGGATTGCCCATCACATAAGACTGGAGCCTTGGGAATGTAAAAGATTGCTAATTTCAAAGCATAGTTCCTTGTGTCCAACAATCGAATTTCCCAAATTCAGTTTTCGTTTAGTCAGCACAGGAAAAGCCCATGCTGTAATGAAAATACTTGCCAGATAGCTGTCTTCCCCAGAAAGTAATAAGATAGAATCCAAAACAGAGATACAGGATCAAACGGGACAGAATACTGAGCAAGTCACCAGATTTACCCTGGGTAACCCTGAAAAGACTTTTGTAAAACTAGCGGATTACTACATCTCTGCTATCACTTTGCACTTACAAACTTGGACTCTAACTGGTTAATGTATTATCTGCTTTAACCTTTCACTAACTCTCATTCCATTTTCTTAGCTAATAAACCATTAGTTCACTAGAGAAACTGGCTTCCAGAATTGTTTTTGGTGTAAGATCAAGAGTATCCATTGTCCTACTGTAAGGGACAGAACCTTTGGGATTGGAAGTAACCCGAAAAATGATTTTTGTTTTTAATAACATTTCATCACAAATTCTAGTTTGTCTGCATGGCAAGATGGACTAGAGAGCGTAAGGGGGCTCTTTGTGAATCTATGGTAAAACTAATTTAGTAATCCAAGAGTACACATATGTTACTGGCTTGATGAAATCTGGTAATAGAATATACCACCAGTTTGGGGTGTGTGACCTGAAACTGGCATTCAGTTTGTGAGCTACTCTAGACAGCATGACACACGACTGCAAGAAATCAAGTTTAACAAACATGAGCACAGGAGAGAGAGAGAAAAGAGGTGCTAAATGAAAGAGTGGGAATGAGTGACTGAAGAGGTAGATGGAATGAGGGATGGGGTGGAATAAGGAGGAAGGCGATGGAAGTGGAATTTGAGCTTAGGCAGCCATTCATTCCACACACAAAAATAATTAGTAGGAACATTCTTTGGAATTCCCATCCCTTTAGAGCAGTGTGTGTGTATGGGTGTGAGTGTTTCTACCAATACCCATCCTGCAGAGGGTTCTGTGAGGCAAGGGGATGTCATTGCCATCACTCCATTGTAGCTTTTTTGTGAAGGAGGAACCAAACACAGAGTCCTCTGCTTGGGTGTGGCGGGTTCCCTGCTCAGAAGGGTGGTGGGCAGAGTCCTCTTTCCTCCTGGATGGAACCCAGCCCTCCTGAAAACAAGGAGCAATGATACAGGAAGCACTTAGCCAGCACATGGAAGAACAGTGGCAGACCACTCTTGTGTCAATGGCTTCTCCATCACCCCAGAAGGGGAGCATGGCTATGGCACAAAAGCCATTCAATGATCACAAATTAAGTGGCCTTGAATAATATACACTGGGATTCTTAATTAGACTTTGAATCTGAAGGGGGAAAAAGGTAAATCTTCTCAGTTTGTTCTTAGAGAAAAATCATCATCATTGAACATGTTACATGAAATAACTAATAATGAATCCAGAAAGGAGAACACACAAAATTCTTTGACTATTCCATGTTCATTGCTGAACTCTTACAAAGTGCTATCCTGTCTAGGCTTAAAAGTTCTTCTTAGGGGAGAAAGCCAAGTACTAAACATTAGGTCAGATCCAAAGCCTACTGAGATAAATGTAAGATTCCCACTGACTTCAACAAGTTTTGAATTAGTTCTATTACACTGTAAATGTAATTAGACATGATCATCACTGAGTCCTTTCAATAAAGTAATTTAATAACTTTCATATTGGTAAAGCCCCAGAATTCATGAAAACTGGCCTTGCATTTGACCAGATGATTCACTGCAACAGTTTGGTGATTATGATGATGATAATTTTAATACCCAGCCAGTAGAGCAGCCCACTTGAGGGAGAAGTTATATAAATGCAGAACACACACTGGGCTAGTGTAGGTCCTCAGCTGATATAGTCCCTTTGGCTTAATTCCCACGTGAAATCTGGCCAAATATAAGCAAATCTCCCCTAGCTAAGAGCTCCTTATACTTCATAAGTCAAACTTTCTGATCATATTCACAGTGGAGTACCCTGAGTACTATAATTAGGAGGAGAAAAAAAATCAACAAATCTTGACATAGTGCTTGTGTGGAATGTCTAATGTGACCTCCAAACATTCTGTTTACATTGAACTATTAATTTATCACATTGCTATAGCAGGAGCAGTAACATAACCAAAGAATTAAATTACATTTTCACTAAAAATAGCCCCATATATTTTCCTCTATACTCTAGAACCTTTTGGTTTCTTTGACAGACAGCTTCTATTTTTGCAAAGCGCCCTATAAAATACATGTTTCCTGAAGACAACGTGATTGAGTCCTTAAGGGGAAGTCATATGACTTAAATGTTCCTGCTTAATAGTGGAAAAATAGACAGACAAACTTTTTGCCCAGCACTATCAAGAAGAACTCTAGGGCACTCTTATATGAAAGAAAAACAAGTGAGGAAGAGGTCATTGCATTTTCCATTTTTCCTTATATAAAATTATTAAGTGTGACAGTGCTTAGATGTGTATCAGTAGCTATACCAGAATGCACAAGTAATCTTACCAAAATATAAATCATAACCTTCTCTAATATAGTAAAGGAATACTTTACAATTTACATTTTAGGATTATGGAGAGCTTTGTTGACAGGTTAATATAGAATGCAGTAATTAAGCTCCAGTTTTTTACATTTAATTTGAAAAACAATAACCAATACACTTACATTTTAAAAATATTTTTAAAATATTATGGTAAACCAAGCCAATATAGTCAGAAAATAGCTGAAATTCAGATGTGGCTAATCTGATTCAGTACTATTGTTACTGCATTTTGAAAAATGACCATCTTAAGTTTTTTATGACAGTGAACATAAACCATTTTAGAAACAACTGTGCAAACTGAAATGTGCAAAAAGTGACTACAATTTCTTGTTCACACTTTTTAATTGTTTCCCTTCTCCATTCTTAATTTTCTTACATAGCATCAATTACAAAATAACTATAGTAGGTATGGAACAATAAGATTAAAAGCGTAAATGGAAAAATAACTCTGCATCTTGCCCCACAGAAAACATCCACTTAAAAAAAAATAGATCAATCAGCACCACTACACAACTGACCCTGAATCTCTGTTCTCATTTGATGGAGAAAAGCTAGTATATTTGAAGTTCAATGTAGTTAGAATAGTCAAAATACTTGTTAAAGCCTTAAATGGTATAGTTCCACTGACTTCAGAGCTATGCCAGTTTACACCAGCTCAAGATCTGGTCTGTAAATCTATATCAGTAATATAATAATCAGTTTACTAGAAGGAGAGATTTTGGAGTTTTAACTTGCATTATTAGACCAAGCACTGATTTTTTTCCTCTTCAGTAGGAACCTCTGAAACCAAACCAAGAATCAGGGCCCAGCAGACCCAGCTTGTTTAATGTCTTTTGCAGCTTCTTAAATGCATATATATGTGGCAGCATTTTCTTTGGGAATTCCATTCATTTGAATGGATGTTCAAGACATGACAGGCCTGTCCAGATGCCCTGGATAAAGACAATTGCTAAATACATTTGCTATATCTTTCAGCAATGAAAGAATTAACAATGTTAGCATTTAAGCAGTCACAGTTGTGGTGTTTTTTGAACCCTATTAGATGAACGGGGAAAGGTAAAACCTCTCTTGATGCTATTGTTTTAGTCTGACAAGGGCAGGAGTGTCAAACTCTTTGAGGAGACAGTTCAATTCCATTTTTAATTATTGTCTGTGATCTGGGTATACATTTAGGGCTTCTCCCAATCCGTAATGGAATGCCCATTTGTATCAAAGCTTGTCGCTTTCACCAACAGAACTTGATGCAATAAAAGATATTACTTCACCCATCTTGCCTCCCTTGTATTGGTGGAACACGTGTACAATGATCAAGAAAGAATATGGCCTTTATGTGGTTATTATATTTTGAATTATTACTCAATATTCAGTATCTTAAGACTTGTCTACATAGTGTGATAATACAGAAAGGGGGTGTGTGAGACACACCAGCAAGGTTTATATGCACCAACTAATGTGTAATATGTTAACACTTTAGAAATCACACCCCCCCATAGGGCACATTAACCCAACCATGTAGATAAGCCCTTAGTGTTCAGGATCACTCAATGGGAAAAATAGGTTCTCCTGTTGGATCACTGCATTTCTGCCTTTTATTTCTCTGTTTTTCCTCCCTCTTTCCTGTGTTTGGGTGCCACCACAGTTTTTCTCTTTATATTTTCTTCCTTGCAACACCTCCCAATCTCTACTCTTGTGAGCTTCACTTGCATTCCTTCCCATTCCATCCATTAAAATAATCAGCAATATAATAGTGTCAATGCTAACATAGCATCAGCTTTAGAGTTAAACACCATAGTGAGACTAATGATAGATATGGGAAGTTCATACCTCTCAGTCATGGATCCGGTCTGTCTGCAGACTCGGGAAGACAATGTTGTATAAGTTTATATTTTGTTGTTAAGATAATCTTCAGAAATGTGACCCATGAAAGCTAGATTTAAAAATAAAAATCTTAGTATCTGACAATGATCTTTAAAGGCTCCAGCTGAGCATATCCAGACAGTAACATGCTCTTGCCGTGCCTCCTACCATCCTTCCTCTTGCAGAGGAGCTGGAGGGAGGTGGGCATAGAGATTGGTTAAGCCAGGTCTGTGCCTCCTAGGTGGGATACAGCAAGTCTTTGCTCCCTTTGAACTACCTGAAAAAAGTATCCTCACAGCCATCTTTTTCAATATAGGTATAACTTTAAGAAATGTTAATCTTCAGTGAGTTTTTAAAAACTGCTCATAGACATTTACTTTTGAGAACTAAAGCTAAAATTCCCCTCCAATCAATTACAGCTCATAAAACCATCCCACTCAGTTCCTCTTTGCCCCTCTGAGCTAACCAGCTTCTCTTGGCTTGTCACCTCCACCTTTCAATAAAGTCCACACCTTTAGTAATACTGGCTCTGCCCTTTGTCTTCACAGTGTTTTAATTTCTTCATTATTCTAGTTGCTCAGCTAAACCATCAACAATTTGCTTCACACCAGCTAAATTGGGCCAACAACATTGCAATACAATATAAGTGACAATTGATTCAAATTAGGCAAAAGTTACATTGTTCCCAGGCTTACAGCCAGTTTGCAGTTTATGAAATTTAACCTAGATGAAGCTTAGGCCATGTCTACATCTAAAATTTTGCAGCGCTGGTTGTTACAGCTGTATTAGTACAGCTGTATAGGGCCAGCGCTGCAGAGTGGCCACACTTACAGCAACCAGCGCTGCAAGTGGTGTTAGATGTGGCCACACTGCAGCGCTGTTGGGCGGCTTCAAGGGGGGTTCCGGGACCGAGAGAGCAAACCGGGAAAGGAAACCAGCTTCGCCGCGGTTTGCTCTCTCGGTCCTGGAGCCAGCCAGCAAACCGCAGGGAAGGAGACCTGCTTGCTCGGGGTTCCGGGACCGAGAGAGCAAACCGGGAACGCCGCGGTTTGCTCTCTCGGTCCCGGAGCCAGCCAGCAAACCGCAGGGAAGGAGACCTGCTTGCTCGGGGTTCCGGGACCGAGAGAGCAAACCGGGAACGCCGCGGTTTGCTCTCTCGGTCCCGGAGCCAGCCAGCAAACCGCGGGGAAGGAGACCTGCTTGCTCGGGGTTCCGGGACCGAGAGAGCAAACCGGGAACGCCGCGGTTTGCTCTCTCGGTCCCGGAGCCAGCCAGCAAACCGCGGGGAAGGAGACCTGCTTGCTCGGGGTTCCGGGACCGAGAGAGCAAACCGGGAAAGGAAACCAGCTTCGCCGCGGTTTGCTCTCTCGGTCCCGGAACCCCGAGCAAGCAGGTCTCCTTCCCCGCGGTTTGCTGGCTGGCTCCGGGACCGAGAGAGCAAACCGCGGCGTTCCCGGTTTGCTCTCTCGGTCCCGGAACCCCGAGCAAGCAGGTCTCCTTCCCCGCGGTTTGCTGGCTGGCTCCGGGACCGAGAGAGCAAACCGCGGCGTTCCCGGTTTGCTCTCTCGGTCCCGGAACCCCGAGCAAGCAGGTCTCCTTCCCTGCGGTTTGCTGGCTGGCTCCGGGACCGAGAGGGCAAACCGGGAAAGGAAACCAGCTTGATTACCAGAGGCTTCCTCCTTCCACGGAGGTCAAGAAAAGCGCTGGTGAGTGTCTACATTGCATTACCAGCGCTGGATCACCAGCGCTGGATCCTCTACACCCGAGACAAAACGGGAGTACGGCCAGCGCTGCAAAGAGGGAGTTGCAGCGCTGGTGATGCCCTGCAGATGTGGACACTCTCAAAGTTGCAGCGCTGTAACTCCCTCACCAGCGCTGCAACTTTCTGATGTAGACAAGCCCTTAGTCAGTTTGACTAAGAAACAAACTCTAGCCAACATCATCCTCTTGAGGAAGGGGTAGAGTGTGGTTAATAGGGTCTGTCTTTTCGTGTCTGGGAGTATCCAGCTACAGTATCCAGTATCTGTAGGGAACAATAAAAAGCAACTCTATTAGGTAAAAGACATGCAGTTTGTTCAATGGCAGGGAAGAAGTCAGTGAAGAGGTCCTGTTGATCCAACACTTCTGACTCATAACTACCTCACTGAAGAGAAAGGAGAGGGCCAAGGTAGACAGTGCCTATGTTCCTGGAAGTTAGAAAAATGGTGATCCATTAGTTGAGTTGTTGACTTTAGAAATCTATGACTAGTTTATAACTTGGGAAAAAACCCTCAGGCTGATGATATATTGACACTGAAACCATGGGAAGTAGTGTTAGAATCTCAATGTATCAGCATCACCCCCAGAAACAAGTATTTAAATAGAAGATGAAAGCTAATGAATATACAGAACCAAAGGAGCGGGGGAATCTAAATTCTTATCGATGACACACAAGAGAAAAAACATAGGATAAACATGACAATGTATTCTATTACAGAATGCTGCTAATACCTTCCAACATTTGTAATGCCTATGCCATATGGGCAACTTAAACAACAGCTGGAAGAAATGGGAGACTACATCCATGAAAACTTAAAAATATTAACAGCAAAGATACATCCAGATAGCCATCCCTGACACAGCTGTTTCTATGATACACTGGATGTGTAATTTGTTATAAATTGTAGGCCAGATTCTGACCCTTTAGAGGATCAACTTCTAATCTACTTAATAAAAAAAAAGTTGAATAGTTTGACACTACACCTATGAACCCCTCCCCTGGTTTGTGGTTTTACTAATATGTTTTCTTAATATTGCTCTCACCTTCCCCCCCGCCCAACACCATTATTCCATGAAAGAGCCACACAAGCAAAAAGGAAAGAGACCAAATCTGGCTTTCAGGACTACTGAGCACCCACCACTCCAAATGAAACAACTGACTCCACAGGACAAGTAGTGAAAATTACTAAACACAAAGTAAACACAGGTAGAGAACATTTAACACACAAGTGTTATTTTTAAATTGAGGGCTCTTTATTTGACCAAACCTGATTTTGGACTAAAAACTTGACCCTATAAGAGAAGACTCTTCATTTGGCTCTTCCTAGATAGCAAGACAGAAACAGTCACTCCTTAGCTAGGCTTTTGTCAAGTCTAAAGGGGGGGGCAGGGGGCAACATCAGTATCAAGTCAGAAATCACATCAAAGCCAGAGTCAGGAGCCATACCAAGGATAGGTGCCAGGATCAGAGTCTAAAACTAAGCCAAGGATTAAGGTCAGTAACTAGAATCAGGGTGAGGAACAAGGAAGGGACAGGATGGAACTTGCTCTCAGTGATCCAATCAGCAGCAGGCTTAGCAACTAGCTGCTCAGATAAAAGGTGGGCAGGGACAGGACACTTTATGCCTAGTGGTGTCTAATCAGCAGTCTGCTGCTAGTTACCAGGCCCAGCTATCATAGTATAATTCCCAAATCTGGACTTTAGCATCTAAAATATGGGTACTAGCATGAATTCCCCTAAGCTTAATTACCAGCTTAGATCTGATAGGCTGCCACCAATCAGGATTCTGAGTATCAGATACACTCTGGTCTCCCCAAACCTTCCCTGGGGACCCCAAGACCCAAATTTCTTGAGTCTCACAACAAAGGGAAATAAACCATTCCCTCCCCCCTCTTTACCTCCTCCCAGATTTTTCCTGCCTGGGTACACTAGGAGATTACCCTGCTTCAACTCCTTGAAACACAACACAGAGAGATCAGGTTTCTCTCCCCCTTCTCCCAGAGGCAATACAGATTCAAGCTCCCTGTATCTAACACAAAGAGGAAATTTACCTTTCTCTCCCTGCTGTCTTTCCCTTCTCCCCACCAATTCCCTGGTATATACAGACTCAGTTCCTTTGAGCCTAAACTAGGAGGAAAAAAATCAGGTCTTAAAAGCAAAACTTTTAATAAAAAAAGAAAGAAAAAAGTAAAAGGTTTATCTCTGCAATTTAGATGGTAAAAAGTTACAGGGTCTTTCAGCTTATAGACAATAGAAAGAAAGCTTTCTCCAGCAGAAAAACAATTTAAAATACAAAGACACATTAAAACTCTACCAGCCAGATACACAGTTGCAAATACAGAAAAACAATTAAAAAGACTAAACTGTCTTTCTACTGTTGTACTTACAAAATTGGAACAGAAGATTAGAGAGCCTGTAGGTATGTGTGGTCACTCTCAGAGCCTAGAGAGAACAAAGCAAAACCCAAAAAAACACACAAAGGCTTCCCTCCACCGAGATTTGAAAGTATCTTGTCTCCTGATTGGTCCTCTGGTCAGATGTTTTTTTGGTTCCCTGTTTGTTAACCCTTTACAGGTAAAAGAGACATTAACCCTTAACTATCTATTTATGACACCAGCTGAATCAGTGGGTGTAACGTCTGGCCATGAGGTGTTAGCTGCAGTTCTCTTACAAGAGCTTGCAGTGCTATGGAACAGTGGGTCTGGTTCTTGCTTAGTAATACTATGGCCTAGGTTTGAGAACTGCCACCTTTTATCAGTATGCAGAATGAGGTGGTGCAATAAGTTAGATGCTTGTTCAAACTGCTCCTTGATTCAGGATCTAAAGAGAAAACTAAAGCCATGTAATCAGAGAAAGCACAGATAGCTTGGAGTTAATTAAGACAAACCTACAAAGGCTCAGTCAAGAAGAGATCAGAGTTAATAAACAAGCATTGTTGGGAAAGTTTGTGAAGAGGCTCAAGGAGCAAGTAGCAGAAGGTAAGTCCAGACATTGTTTTCACTGCAGATGATTAACCTGGGTGATCAGTACTTGAGTTAACCTAGTCCAAGTGACAGCTGCCATGATGCAAAGCCCTACTTAACTCACTGTATCCTCATTAGTGCTGTACTCACCTGTGCATCTGTGTTGCTAAGACTTCAAGGGGCATTTCCCATTGTTTCTTGTGGTGCAGTAAGCTAAGCCACTGACTCTTTCCTAGTGAGTTGTGGGAGAACTTGTTTGCCTTTGTGGGTACCTGATGGGAGATGGGGAATGGCACTAGAAGATTATCTGTACTCAAGCAATCTAGTCTGTGTTCTTCCTACAAAGTGGGTGTTTTAACAGCCTGGGTGAAAGTGGCATCTGAGCACTAGCCTATATCCTTAGCTGGATCATCTAGCCTGGGTTTAAAGTACTGCCAAACTCAGGTAAGGTTATATGTGGGGACAAGCATGAGTTTAGGAGCAATACCTGAATAAGAGTCCATGTTAACTCTAGTGAAGAGACACCTTCAGACAGATTTCTTGGGGTAATGGCTATTAGAAAGCATATGATAAACTACTAGAGGGAAATGAAACATCAATTGTGGAAGAAATGGAGGCAAAAATCAGAGTATAAGAAGACTACAAGAAGAAAAATATCAGAAAATGGTGTAAATAGAAGGAAAATGTGCTCATTCAACATATCTGAATATGAAATTTCCTCATAATTGGATTGTGTATTTTTCAAATTATAATTTGAGAGAGATTTCTGTTGAACATCTCAACAGTAACTCTCCTGGTTTTATATTTGCAGACATCTTAAAAACCTCTAGAGTTATAAGAGGAAAATTCTGCTCAGTTTTAGGAGAAGCATAAAAGGAAAAGGAAGAACTTTAATCAACAACTAAGACATCTAACCATTCCTTAGTAAATTGCAAATGTCTAATGCCTATCCTCAATGGACTTTATACTATTGACAGATTATGGATATGGTAGTCTCTTGATCGTGAAAGTTGTGACTAGCTTTTGGCTAGATTCTGATTTTAAACACAATTTTTAAAAAAGTTAAACCATTGCTTCTGAAACTTCCCAGATATGCTGTCATCTACCAGAAGGTTCTGCCTCAGAAGATTTGTGGATAATCAGCCAAATTGGTTGTCAGGTATGATAACTTGAGAGGGGGGAGGAAATCAATTTCTACTCTGGAAAATTTCCTTAATATTTTTAATATATTCTTCTCTTTCACCATAGTCCACAATCATTCTGGCCACATAGGCCTATATTTAGGGTGTCATCTTTGATTTTGACTTACACATCCAAGCCATGACTAAGTCTTACCATTTCTACCGCTATAACATCTCAAAGATATGTCCATTTGTATCTGTACAGACTACAATAATTCTTGTCTAGGACTTTATCTCCTCCTCTCTGGCACTGATGCCTCCAAACTTGTACCTTTCATGTCTATTCAAAACTGTTTCTGCTGCTAGACTCCTCTTCTGGGACTGTTGTTCTGATAGGAGTATGTGGCAATCTGGATATCTTTTCTTCCTTCTCCACTGCATGACACACAAGTTTCTCTCCATCTTTACGGCTCTCCCTTTTCTCATATAGTCTGTCCTACTTTTCAAATCTAAATTCTTTGTGTTTTCAACCCTATGTTCACTTCAGCAATGATGTCAGGCTTGATCACCCATGCTCCTCTTATCCAGCACCACCTTTCTCCCATGCTGCCTCATCCATGATAGGGGCTCCCTGTTAAACTTCAGAAGATCACCACTTTCTCTCTCTGCCTTGATACATATCTGGCACTGGTTTGGCTGACAACTACTTATGACTATTGAAACATTCTCCTCTATTAATTTGTCTTCCCTCCACCCCTTTTTATGCCCTATTACATACATTTACATTGTTCCAGCTCCAATGTTGGTGCACAGAGTGGAATCCAATTTCTTCCATTCCTCTGTCATTTGCTGCTGCTGCTTCCCTTTGCTCTATTGTGTTGAGGTTGACTATTCTGCCCTTCCTGCTAAGAGTTCTTCTTGAGGGTGTCCAAGAGAACCCTTATTTCTTCACACCAGTTGATTTCCACTTGACAGTTTCATATGAGAATCTGTGTTGGCATCCAGATTACATGCTCCAAATATATTCCAGTGCTTCATTCTGATTCTGAAAGCTACCTGGTGGTTGGTGATTTTTCAGATCTCTGTTGTTAGTGATGAAGTCTTCCAAACCAGAATCCTTTGTAGGCACTTATGCCTTATTGCATATTGTCTAAATCTTAGATAATGCTCTTTGGAGCTGAGAAAGAGGAGATTTTAGTAGCTGAATAAATGTCAGCTGACTAACATAGCAAGAGAAATCTACATTTTGGAGAGTTACAGCAAATACAAAGTCTACAGCTATAACCTTGTGGTACTGAAACATTTTGTTTTTTTCATGGCTGTGGTCCTGCCATCCTCTTAGTTCTATGCACACATGTCTTTAAGAGAGAGAGCCATGATTCTGCAAGGCTTCTTGTAATTATTAAAGATCTCATAGCACTTTTCTCAAGTGCAGAGGTGTTAGCCAAAATTCTTACTCAGATAATTACACCCTGAGCTTGATTCCCTCTCCTGGTCAGTGTGTGCTTAGCACAGGAACAGAAGGGAGGGGTGATAAACATGGCTTTAAGAAACCTTAATCATTGCCCTTTTCTTAGGCTAGCCAGCTGCAGGCATAAGTTACAACAGCTTTGAGGCTGCTCTAACTTGCATTCAGCTACCTCTGGCTCCAAGGAATCATTTTGATATCGGGAAAATGACTAGAGCACAGTAATGCTCCAGCCACGATCCCTTCCCCCAGGTTCCTCTCCCGCGAATGTGCCTGCTACTCTGGGGGCTGTGACAGCATGTTGTAGATTCAGTGTAACTGCTCCACACCACTGAGCAATTCCCCTTGCACTGGATGAATTCTCCACTGGCCAGATCCACCCATTGTGTTGAAGTGATGTAAAGATGACATTATGCAACAGAGATTCACGTTCTGTCTGCCTGATTTTCATCTACAGTTGTAATAGGATAGGATATTTTTTCTTCCCTCTTTTAAACTATTGGGAGAAGCCGTGGCAATGCTACTTAATTGCCACATCACACAGAGGTTGATGCATTACAGTAATTGGTAGAGAGATCCCTGTACATGTCCTTTCCCTACTTCAGAGGTGTGCTCTTCTTGCTTAATGCCTTTTGCCATACCTTTTAATTAAATTAAGCACTTTTTGAGCCTCACATAAAAGTAGAACGTTATTAAGGGAAAGGGCATGGCTGCACTTGTTTAAAGTAACTCAGTCCTTTATACATGCAGTAATGAATCCACAAGATTGAAAAAGCAGAAGAGAGTGGTAGCTTGTTTTAGTAACCATTATAAAAAAAATTGTTACATCTCCCAGTAACTTCTGTGATACATCTTTTAAACTTTGGGAAACCTGTATTCTCTTACCGCTAACTTTGCTCCACCTTAGGTGATATTGCAAAGAAGGAACAGACCAAATGCTGATTTTTTTTTTTAATACTACTTTTCTCCCTTCATTTATTTTTATGGAAAATGTGTTCCTTTTCTTTGTGTGGCCATTACATTCAAGAGCTAGTGTATATAGTGGCATACACACTTTTCCTCACATGAGAGTAAATACAGCATTTAAAATGCAGTGATTGACTTTGTTTAAGATTACGCTGTAGAATAATTATTCAGGCTTTCAAAAAATAGCCACAGGGAACCATGAATGTGCTAAAATAATAGAACAGGATTATATCACTGTACTGGTGTCCCTTCTTGTAAGTCTTTAAACAAAAATTACTGTTTATTTCCAAACAAAAATTTGTGTATAGAGGAAAAATAGAAACTGAGTCCTTTTTTGGCACAACAAGTCAACACCAGAGTCAATAGCTTTGTTCTCCATTTATCAAGATCTATTGCTCAAAGATGAATCACCAGACAATATAATGACTCTACATCAATCTGTCTTTACTTTTATACAAACTCAGATTTACTGTCAGTCTTGTCAACACTGCTGAATATTAATGTGAATAAAGTTAATTGCTCGGTGGATGAAGGTCTGATGCAGTTGGAGTGAAAAGGAAGCACCTAACTGAAATCTGTTGTTTATGACAAGCTGTAATTTTATTTCCACCTCATGATATGTACTGACAGGTTTCAAGCCTTATTCACGTCTTTACCATAAATTGCAATTATTATAATTCATAATGACATTTGACCCAGGGGTTGTGACCTAGTTCACCACTTTTAAAAGATTATCTCAGAAAATTCTTTTGCAAACCAGCCTGAAATTCACTTTGTAATTCCTGGTGTGTTAGATATATTATATGATGAGCCATAAGAATTTACAACTTGCACTACTTCACAAAGAGCATATAACTTCAGGGGAGAAAAGTATGATAAAATGTTTTCATGAGTGTTTGCAGACTATGATTATAACTGAACTTCCATATGATTATACATTTACTCATAAGCCTTGTAAGACTAGTTGCTTTCAGCAACTTAGCTTGATTACTTTTGCTCAGTTCTGTTAAGAATCATTAGTTGCTTTTATTAAACATTGTCATCAGTACAAAAAACCAGAATGACTCTGTAAAATTAAACTAGTTTGTTTATTTGCTTATCTTTCACTCATTCCATTTGTTAAGCAAATGATTGACTTATATGTCTCTTTTGGGGGCTTATGCATATGTATTCTATTTGCAGCCTAAGTTTGAAGTGGTGTTGTAGCAGTGGTCATCTCAGGTCTCTCTCTATCTCTCCTTTCCTAGACCTAAAGATGAGCTTGGTATAGCTTCAAAGCTTATACCTTTCACTAACAGAAGTTGCTCCAATACTAAGATTCTTGTTAGACCCCCAAGTGGGGCCCCAGGGCCAGACTACGGGTGCTCCGGCCTCCATCCCCCAACGGATTTCTCCCCCACCCCTCAGAACTGCCACTGGTCACGTAGTTGCTCAGAAAGCAGAACTTGCAACAGGAAAAGCAGCCTTGTGGTCAGCTAGCCTGGAGGGACAAAGTTCCCCTGACAACAGTAGCTTCCTGGGTAGGGACGTTGGGGCCCACTGCCTCCCTTGTATGGGCATTTACCACTCGCGACCCCCCAATTGGCTTATCACAAACTCTGACGACAAATTGACTATATATTGCCGGTCCCCTCCCGGGGACGGGAGGAGAGCCCCCGAATTCCTGTCGAAACCGTATCCAGGCCTGATCACCCTGCTGCAGGCTCTCTCGGCTCACGCGTTTCCTGAAGCCTAACCGTTTGCCGGCCGTAATGAAACTTTTGTGGTTTGTATGTGTAAGTATAATTAGCTGTTAAGTATTCTGTACTAATAGGTAAGAGGCTAAGACTGATTCCAGCCGCCCCGAGACTCCTGCTAGGGGAAACCCGCTGACCAGGAAATCTCGAAAGCAAGGGGGATCAGTTACGCCTCACAATTTATTTAGGGAAGTTAGTTGCTGCACTTATGATTACTAATAGCACCAATATCACTTCTACTAACCCCTGGAATGATTTAGATAACTATTGGGACTTAGAAAAATACCAGGGCCAGCTTTTATTTGTAATTGCAGTATTTGTATTATTTGCTTTGGTAGTGTGTTGTAAGCCCCAGATGTAACTGATCGTGTTCTCCCTTATCATTATCTGTGATTCATTTAATAAACCCCTATTCTCTTAAACACTAAGAGTGATTGCTTGCGTGTTCTCCGTCACTGCCCTTGGGCACTTGATACCCCCCCCCAGGCATCCAGTGATCGAACCTCCGCCCTTCCCCAACGCTCATTACCCGGTAGATAACGGGCACCTGGTGACCATATTGGTGGAGCAAGGGGCGAGAGTAATCAGTAATCAACATGGCGTCACGAACAGGATGCCTTCGGGAGGGTCAGTGCCCGTGGTGTAGTGGGGACCGTGAACAATCTGAGCTCGAGCAATTTCAACACTTACAATTTCACCAAGTGGCCAGCAGGCAGTCTGCGAGGCCCACCCTAGATTGGGTTTGTACTATAGAGTCAGGGTCAGGGTCGAAAAGCTATACTACCTCATTAACCCTGCCTGCCGTAGGATGCCTCCTCCACTGCCATCCCTCCTTTAAGTGTCAGCCGGCTGATGGTTCCCTGCAACCCCAGTGCACGGGGGTTGCGGAAACTAGTCGGACTGAGACACCATCAGGCATTTGGAAGGAGTGTAGCCGTATCCTAAAGAAATCCGGGGCCACCGTTTCTAAACTCATACCCCCGCCCCGGGTACAGCCAGGTGACCCTGCCCACGGGTTGCTAGCCCAGTTACTGCAGGAATTAGAGCAGACCAGGCGGACAAAGAAACTTAGACCAGACGAGTTTAAGTCGGAGGACGTGTCCACGGTCTTGTTCAGTGCACTTAACAAAGCGCTGGACCTCTGTGCGGTCCTTCATGGAGGCACTATGTTTGCTGCTAAACAAGCCGCTGCGAGCGGTACTGACAGTGCAGAAAGTGAAATAAGTGGCAAGGAGCAGGAGGACGGGAGTCAGGCTGGTAAAAGCCCACCCCCCTATGAAGCTCCCGCTTCGATCTACCCTGCTCTCCCCCCTGCTCTCCCCTCAGCCCCACCTGCGCCTGAGCAGGAGAGGCAGATGGAGGCAATGCCCGTTGCTATCACCAAAAGTAAGGTGGATTCTAATACAGGCCAGACGGTTACGACCACCGAATGGCGAACCCGCACTAAGGCAGAGTTGAAGGAATTCTTAGCAGATACAAAGCGAAAGGAGGGCGAGGCGCCCCTAGTGTGGCTGGGTCGTCTGGCCCTGGATCACGGGGCAGAGACGGTAGACAGGGACGAAGCCGCTGTTCTGGCTAAAACGTCCAGCTGGGCAGGCGGGTTCACGGGCCACCACCTCTTAAGAAATGGGGTCTGGCCGCTCACCACCCCGGCCGCGGCCGCCATGGCCATGAAAGGCACCCTTAAGGGATTGGTTGTGCCTCCCGGCAGCATAAATACACCCCACGAGATTATCTGGGCTATTGCCGGGGCATCTATCGTACTGTGGGATGCACAAGCGACCCCGTTGAACTTAACCCAGCAACAACAACAGGATCCTGTTCCATTCAATTATGTCGCGGACCCTACCCTGATCCCGGTCACTAGGGACGCAGTGGACCTAGTCATAGATAGCGCACCACCGATTGACACAGGGGGATCCCTATTATTACATGGTTGGGTCGGGGAGCCTCTAATTACCTTATATGAGGCCGTGTCCCGGCTCCGAATGCCACCGACCCCGAAGAATCCCATTTCAGCCCTTCCAGCTGAGAACCCTGTTAATAAGGGTCAGCCTAAACACCCTGAACGAACCAAGGCTGAAAGAGCACTTTTCGGGTTCCTATTACATAAGGGGATCCCCAAGGAGGCATTGCGGAAGATGTCTGATACCCAACAGCAAGATTTGGGAAAGCAGTTGGGATGGAAGGATTGGGATGACTATTTGAGGACAAAAAACGAGTAGAGGCCGGGTGCGCCCCGGCCTCCACAGAGACTTGGGATGACCGACCATACCACACCCTGTTAGTAGCTGGTCCCAAACCCCCTTACACCCCTGTATCCTTTCTGTTGGACACCGGAGCTCAAATCTCCGTTATAAAACCCGATGTGCCCCACGTACCCACAAGTTCTACTATGTTTGTTCAGGGTCTTAACAGTATTGAAGAAAAGCCTGTAGTCAGCTTTACTTTAATTCATAAGGGGTACAAGCGAAAGGTAAAGGCTTTGTTGGGAGGAACAAATTTGTTGGGGGTTGGGGATATAAAACGATTGCGGTTACAAAAACAGGTCTGTCAGGCCCTGCCCGTCGCCCTGTCACCTGATGACCCCCCCCCTTATAGCCCCGAACTTGTTAATAACAGTTCATGGAAATTTTCCCCTATTCCCACGAAGCCTGAAGGCATCCCCCTCATTAAGCAGCTGCTCGACCAGTTGTTAAAGGAGGGACGGATAGTACAGGCGACCGCGTCCAACTATCTATCTCCCGGCTGGGGAATTCCCAAGCCCGGCAACCCCTCTGAATTTCGATTGGTAATTGATTATAGGCAGGCAAATAGCCGAGTCCGACACCTCCCGTTTGCAGGCCCAGCCACCATTCCAGAAATACGGCAGCAGCTAAGTGATGCCGGTGGGAGGTGGGCCTGCACCCTGGATTTAAAGGATATGTTCTATCAAATCCCTTTGGAGGACAAACCCCAAATCTTAAATTTCGCTTTCCAGGGCGCACAGTACCAGTGGAAGGTGTGCCCTCAGGGGTTCTGTAATTCCCCAGCCTTGGCAACGGCCGCCCTCGCGAAAACCTTAAAAGGGGTAAAAGCCACTGGGGGCACCACCATTTTAGCCTATGTGGACGACATAATTGTAATCGGGCCCAACGAACACATAGTTCAGCACGTAACTAACGCCGTGGTAGCTGAACTAAAGGCCAATGGGTGGCGAATTAATGAAGCAAAAAGCCACCTTGTGCCCTCTCAAAGCTTTTCCTTCTTAGGCCAACATTATGACCCCCACGACTGTGGCCAACCCACCTCGGGGATTCTAGATCCTTGGGTAGCAGACCCGCCCGAGAATAAAAAGCAACTACAGAGACTTTTAGGCTTAATTAATTATCACCGACACTTCATCCCAGATAAACACCTTGTAGACCTGGAGGTGATCCAGGAACCCCTCTCGTCCAAACGGAAGCGGGAAATATGGAGTCCTGAAGCCCAAAAAAGCCTGGAACGAATAGCCACTTGGTTTGCCTCTAACCCACGGCTGGCCCGATACAAAAGGGACTCACCTTTCACCATCACCCTTTTCTTTACACAACATCACTATGGGTACTCAGTATCACAGGACGGGCGACCGGTCTATAACTGGGCCCGACGGCTCAAGGGCCCTCAATATCGATACGGGCCCATAGGACTCATGTTACTAGCCGCAGGTGAGGCACGCATTTGGGCCCCACTATCTAGTAAGGGAACCCTGATTGGCCCTGAGGTACACCTCATTCCATGGCTCACGCGGTTGCCCCCTCCCAGTTTTCATGGAACTAGCCTAACGTGGCAACAGCTGTGTTATGTGGGGGAGATCACGTGGCGGGAATGGACGCTTAAATCGCTGCCAAACGATGTTCGATTCCCAATAGCCTCGGAGCCCCTGTGTATAGAAACAAAATATGACCCCTGGATTGTATCTGATGGGGGCACTTCCCCGACCCCCCGGGCAGGTGTCCTCTGTGCTAAATGCGACCACTTCCAGGTTGACCTCCTTCCCCCGGGTTCATCGGCCCAGCATAGCGAAGTGCATGGGGTTCTTCTCGCTGCCCAGCACGTTACCCAAGCCCATTCCGTTTCTGCTCAGGTCGTGCTGGGTATAGACTCACAATTTTGTCTCAGCATCCTCACGGGAGAGGCTAACCCCACAGCATTTACGCCCCTGTGGGAAACTATTTTTGACCTCATACGTAAGTTCCCACGGCCCTGGTTCGTAACCCATTGCCCGTCACATCGTCCTGACTCTAACCCCCTCCACTCCGAATTGGATCACAGAATGAGGGAAATTCAGGCACCACCCCAAGTGTGCCTGGGGCAACGGCCCCAGCTTAACACCGACCCATTCCTCCAATGGCTTCATGAGGATTGGGGGCATTTGCCTAGCGGCCGCCTATACAATCAGTTAGCCCTAGGTGCTCAGGGAAAGCCTGAGGTACGGAGGCAGGACTGCGAAAGAGTCGTGCAGGCCTGCCATAAGTGTGCACAAATCAAGTCCCAAAACCGCCCGCGCTACGAGCGGTGGGCGTACGCTGCAGAGTACTTCCCTCCTGGCGCGGTGTGGCAAATAGATTTAATGGGACCCCTACCCGGAGCCCGTCGCCACCCTAAGGCTCTGGTAGTGGTAGATTTGGGCTCCCGTCAAACTCACTGCATTCCCCTGAATACCACCACGGCTGCGGCCGTGGCTGGGGCGCTGCAACAGGTAGCTGCAGCATGGGGTGTGCCCTCCGAGGTTCAAGCAGATGGAGGACCCCCGTTTACCAGCAAACGCTTTGAAGCATTAGTGCTGGGATGGGGGGCTTCCCTCCATATTCACTTGAAGTATCACCCCGAAAGTAACGGTGTTGTAGAGCGGAAAATCGGGGTTCTGAAAACCATGATACGTTCAGTTAATCCCAACGATGACTATAAGGGCTGGAGTGCGCTATTACCCCAGGTTCTTGTCTCCCTCAATGCAAACTATTCTCGTTGGCCGGAGATCAGCCCCAGACCTAGAGGTCCCTGGACTCCTGTATATCACCCCGACCAACTAGTCTGGGTGGCTGAGCCACAGGCCTCAGGTCGCCGGGAACCCTACGCTGCACAAATTGTAAGTGCAGGTAAATATCCCAATACCTATACGGTTGTGGATGCCCAGGGCACCCACACCTTGGTCCACCACAACTGGATAAGCAAACGTTCTGAGTCAGGAGCGAACTAACGGGGGCCAATAAGGCCGCCTTCTGTTCTGTCTTACAGTTTGCCATAGTGGCAGGAAGCCAGAACGACGATCGGAGGGGCCCACCTCTGCTGAACCTGAGACGGTATCCTGTGGGCGAAAATGCCCATCAGCTTCTGTTTGCAGCCTATTGGATCCAGGAAGCCCTGGGAGGAAACATCGACTTATCTTCGCTGACCACTGATAACTGCCTTGCATGTTCTAACAAGCTGTCTGTAAATAGGCCTTTGTTTGATTTATTGCCGTTAGTGTTTAATTTTAGTAGTATTGATGGTCCCCTTAATTGCTCTTCCCCCTCAGCTCAGTGGCTCCCTACCGCGCAGTGGACAGGTTGCACGAATGACCTGTTTAACCCCATTTCCCCTCTCGTTTTCCCTATTTTTAATAGAACTAGAGCACGCTGCAGGGACCCACTCCCCTTGTCACCTGCACAGAGACCCATGGCGTCCCATTGTTGGGCATTTTACGGCAGGGAGGGACATAAAAACCGGTCAGACTCACCTCATTGGGTCGGCACGTATCCGAATTGTTCCCAAACCCTTGTCTATGGCAACGTGTCTTACGGTGACGTTGTTATGGACCGGGACACCCCCTTGCCAATAGTCAACGCAACCGTCGTGGAAATAGATGTCTGGGCCCCACCCTTTAGCACCTTTTTTAACCCTCTTAAACACACCTATTTTTATTCTAATTGGGTTTTAAACAGATTACGGCCCGGTCATTTCTGGCTATGTGGCGAGGTTGCCTTTGCGGCACTCCCCCCCAACCCCAAAGGCATATGTACTATTGGCTCTCTCCTGATAAAAGGAGGCGGTGTTTATGTTAAGACCTGGCAGCCCAGTTCAGCCGGGAGGGTTCGACGTTCCTGGGGATGGTGGGAAAGGGCGAAGGGGGCGTTGTCCTCTATGGTTTCTTCAGTAGTCTCGTTCAACCCCGTGGGGTACATGTTATTGCGTGAGCAAGTATTATTCCAATCACTGGCTATTGAAACGCTAGCTAATACTACTGCAAAAGGCTTTACTTTAGTTAATCAGCGGCTAGGTGAATTAGCAGATTATACTTTTCAGAATCGCTTAATGATACAATTTTTGTTACAATCACGGGATTTTTGTGAAACCCTTGTATCTATGTATCCCCAGTTTAAAGATAAGTGCTGTATCTCTCTTTCTTCTATTTCTGGAAACTTAACTGAAGTAATTGATAATCTTAAGGCCTTAGGAACCGCTGTGCGTGAGTCCAGAGAGACCTTCCGCTTTTGGTCATGGCTGGAGTGGTTGGGCCTTGGAGCCTATAAGGCTTATTTTCAATCCCTTTTTGTGTCGCTTGTGGTGGGCCTCTGCCTCCTCTGCCTTGGGTGCGCTTTTGTTAAGGCCTGTGTTCGGCGGATGGTGGGAAGTGCCCTTATTGCCTCGGCTACTGAGAAACGTCCGCTCGTAGGGGCGGATGCTGACTCAGACACTGAGGTTTAGGTACGTGGGGTGTTGTCGGCCGGAGCATGGGGGCATGTTAGACCCCCAAGTGGGGCCCCAGGGCCAGACTACGGGTGCTCCGGCCTCCATCCCCCAACGGATTTCTCCCCCACCCCTCAGAACTGCCACTGGTCACGTAGTTGCTCAGAAAGCAGAACTTGCAACAGGAAAAGCAGCCTTGTGGTCAGCTAGCCTGGAGGGACAAAGTTCCCCTGACAACAGTAGCTTCCTGGGTAGGGACGTTGGGGCCCACTGCCTCCCTTGTATGGGCATTTACCACTCGCGACCCCCCAATTGGCTTATCACAAACTCTGACGACAAATTGACTATATATTGCCGGTCCCCTCCCGGGGACGGGAGGAGAGCCCCCGAATTCCTGTCGAAACCGTATCCAGGCCTGATCACCCTGCTGCAGGCTCTCTCGGCTCACGCGTTTCCTGAAGCCTAACCGTTTGCCGGCCGTAATGAAACTTTTGTGGTTTGTATGTGTAAGTATAATTAGCTGTTAAGTATTCTGTACTAATAGGTAAGAGGCTAAGACTGATTCCAGCCGCCCCGAGACTCCTGCTAGGGGAAACCCGCTGACCAGGAAATCTCGAAAGCAAGGGGGATCAGTTACGCCTCACAATTTATTTAGGGAAGTTAGTTGCTGCACTTATGATTACTAATAGCACCAATATCACTTCTACTAACCCCTGGAATGATTTAGATAACTATTGGGACTTAGAAAAATACCAGGGCCAGCTTTTATTTGTAATTGCAGTATTTGTATTATTTGCTTTGGTAGTGTGTTGTAAGCCCCAGATGTAACTGATCGTGTTCTCCCTTATCATTATCTGTGATTCATTTAATAAACCCCTATTCTCTTAAACACTAAGAGTGATTGCTTGCGTGTTCTCCGTCACTGCCCTTGGGCACTTGATACCCCCCCCCAGGCATCCAGTGATCGAACCTCCGCCCTTCCCCAACGCTCATTACCCGGTAGATAACGGGCACCTGGTGACCATATTGGTGGAGCAAGGGGCGAGAGTAATCAGTAATCAACAATTCTCTCTCTGCAGACTGTGTCTAGTTGTACTTCAAAGATCTCACATTAATATATTACTTGACACATTGTGATTCTATGATCTATCAATTTGGAACATTACGGGAAATTTCTGTACTTTTGACTGATGGCTTGGGGTTTTGTTTTCCCCAAGTCCTTAGTCCATTGCTCTTCAGCACAGTCTGGACATAGCATAAAATTAAAAAGCTCTTGCTAACAAATAGACAAGAGATTTGTAAATTCATTCCTGGGCTGCTATCATAGTCTTCTTTACCTTGGTTAAGTCATAAAAAGAAACTTGCCATTCATTATAAAAGGCTACACTGATTGGAAATCAATCTCCTTACTTCAGAATAACAAAGCTTTGCTCCCAGATTGCTTGCATATTTAAAACTGATTGACATTACTTGAACCAACAAGCCCAAAGAACTCTAACAAGAAGTTCTACATTACATGCAAAGTATCAGTTTTGGTGATCAGAGGGATGTATTGATTTTTGTAGAACAATGATTGAAGGATATACCACTGTTGAACACTTGTCTATTGCATGAAGTTGAATAAAGCATTTTAGTTAAGATACAGCAATATACTCTGGAGTTTAACAATGCTGTTACATAACTAGTAAAATACAAAGACTCTATGGAAGAAGTGGAAAAAAAAACAAATTGTAGTATTGGTGTGAGTGCTAATGAGGCCTACTGCCTAAAGTTCTTCATTCCATAATATGAAAAATGAGAAAGTAAAGCAGGGGGGAGATTAAAGGAAAGTAATGAGGGCAGGAGATGACCCAGTGAGAGAAAAGGAGATGAGATTAGGAAATCCTGTGCTGTTAAGAGTCTGAATTAACAAGTTTCACTAAGAGACTCAAGTGATAGAACTAGCAGAATCTGTTATGGTGAGTACAAGGCTTTTTTTTTTTTTTAATATAACACAACACAGACACACACAACCCCCTCAAACTGGACCCCGAGGCTTGAGCTCTTATTACATGTTAGCTAACAGAGAGTATCATTTTAGTGATGACAAGGTAGTTTTTAAATGTGTGAAAACAGGTCAAGGTAAATACTAGGGGTGGGGGGTTAGTAACTCAAGTTAAGGGGGAAAAGAATGTAGGCCATACTTATAGGCTAGGGAGCTCTATCCACTCTGACCCCTACATTTTTTTCCAGGGACACTGCTTCCCAAGATAGTCAGCTGAACATGAGTTCCCTGTATGATGATGTAGCTGAAAGAGTTAATGCAATCCTGGGATGCTCAAACAGGGTATAAAATCATAGAAGATTAGGGTTCAAAGAGACCTCAGGAGGTCATATAGTCCAACCCCCTGCTCAAAGCAGAAGCAATCCCAACTAAATCCTCCCAGCCAGGGCTTTGTCAAGCTGGACCTAAAAAACCTCTAAGGATGGAGATTCCACCACCTCCCTAGGTAACCCATTCCAGTGCTTCACCACCCTCCTAGTGAAATAGTTTTTCCTAATATCCAACCTAGACATCCCACACTGTAACTTGAGACCATTGCTGCTGCTTCTGTCATCTGCCACCACTGAGAACAGCTGAGCTCCATCCTTTTTGGAACCCCCTCTTCAGGTAGTTGAAGGCTGCTATCAAATCCTCCCTCAATCTTCTCTTTTCCAGACTAAATAAGCCCAGTTCCCTCAGCCTCTCCTCATAAGTTATGTGCTCCAACCCCCTAATCATTTTTGTTGCCCTCTGCTGGACTCTCTCCAATTTATCTAGATTCTTTCTGTAGTGGGGGGGCCCAAAACTGGATGCAATACTCAAGATGTGGCCTCACCAGTGCCAAATAGAGGGAAATAATCACTTCCCTTCGATCTGCTGGCATGCTGCTACTAATGCAGCCCAATGTGCCATTAGCCTTCTTGGCAACAAGGGCACACTGTTGACTCATATCCAGCTTCTCATCAACTCTAATTCTCAGGTCCTTTTCTGCAGAATTACTGCTTAGCCAGTCAGTCCCCAGCCTGTAGCAGTGCATGGGATTCTTCCATCCTAAGTAGAACTCTGCACTTGTCCTTGTTGAACCTCATCAGATTTCTTTTGGCCCAATCCTCCAATTTGTTTAGGTCACTCTAGACCCTGTCCCTACCCTCCAGTGTATCTACCTCTCCCCCAAGTGTCATCCGCAAACTTGCTGAGGGTGCAATCCATTCCATCATCCAGATGATTAATGAAGATGTTGAACAAACCAGCCTCACCCCTGGGGCACTTTGCTTGATACCAGCTGCCAACTAGACATGGAGCCATTGGTCACTACCCATTGAGCCCAATGATCTAGCCAGCTTTCTATCCACCTTATAGTCCATTCATGCGAGGCATATTTTTTTTAACTTGCTAGCAAGAATACTGTGGGAGACCATATCAAGGGCTTTGCTAAAGTCAAGATATATCAAGTCCACTGCTTTGCCCATATCCACAGAGTCAGTTATCTCATCATAGAAGGCAATTGGGTTGGTCAGGTATAACCTGCCCTTGGTAATCCATGTTGACGGTTCCTGTACTCCAAGTGCTTCAAAATAGATTCCTTGAGGACCTGCTCTGTGATTTTTCCAGGGACTGAGGTGAGGCTAACTGGTCTGTAGTTCCTCAGATAGTCATTCTCCCTTTTTAAAAGATGGGCACTATATTTGCCTTTTTTCCAGTTGTCCAGGACCTTCCCTGATTGCCACAAGTTTTCAAAGATAATGGCCCATGGCTCTGCAATCACATCAGCCAACTTCCTCAGCACCCTCAGATGCATTAGATCCTGCCCCAAGGACTTGTGCATGTCCTGCTTTCCTAAATAGTCCTTAACCTGTTCTTTCACCACCGAGGGCTGCTCACCTCCTCCCCATACTGTGCTGCCCAGTGCAGCAGTCTGAGAGCTGACCTTGTCTGTGAAGACCAAGGCAAAAAAACCCATTGAGTACTTCTGTTTTTCCCACATCATCTGTCACTAGGTTGCATCCCCCATTCAGTAAGGGTCCCACACTTTCCCTGACCTTTTTCTTGTTGCTAGCATACTTGTAGAAACCCTTCTTGTTATCCTTCACATCCCTTGTTAGCTGCAACTCCAAGTGTGCTTTGGCCTTCCTGATTACACCCATGCATGCTCAAGCAATATTTTTATACTCCTCTCTAGTCATCTGTACAAGTTTCCACTTCTTCTAAGTTTCCTTTTTGTGTATAAGCTCACTGAAGATTTCTCTAAGCCACGCTGGTCACCTGCCATATTTGCTGTTTTCTGCACATTGGAATGGTTTGTTCCTGCATCCTCAGTAAGGCGTCTTTAAAATACAGCTAGCTCTCCAATTTTGAGTAGGAATAGAAAGGGTATTGCACCTCTTTATTTGGCATTGGTTGACTGCTGCTGGAATACTGTGTCCAGTTTTGGTGCCCACAACTCAAGAAGGATGTTAATAAATTGGAGGGAGTTCAGAGAAGAGCCATAGGAATGATTAAAGAATTAGAAAACTTGTCAGACTCCAGGAGCTCAATCACTATCTAATTAGCTAACTAAAGAAAAGGTTAAGGGGTGACTTGAGTGCAGGCTAAGGTTATGTATACACTAGAACTTCTGTCAGTATACCTTATATGGCTCAAGGGTGTGAAAAAACACCCTCCAGCATGACATAAGTTACATCAACAGAAGCACCAGTGTGGACAGCGCTATGTCAGTGAGAGACACTCTCCTGCTCACATAGCTACCTCCACTTGCTGGGAATAGTTTAATTATGTCAACCAGAGAGCTCTCCCACTGTACCACTGTAAGCTCTCAAGGCCTAAGTACCTACATGGGGAACAAGTATTTAATAATGGGCTCTTCAGTCTAGCAGAGAAAGGTATGACATGATCTAATGGCTGGAAGTTGAAGCTAGACAATTTCAGACTAAAAGAAGACAATTTTAAAATTAACTATTGGAACAATTTACCAAGGGTTGTGGTGGATTCTCCATCATTGACAATTCTGAAATCAAGGTTGGATGTTTTTCTAAAAATATATATGCTCCAGGAATTATTTTGAGGAAGTTCTATGGCATGTATTAGAGGGGGTCTGACTAGAGTAACATAAAGGTCTTTTCTGGGCTTAGAATCTGTGGTGGGGGGGGGGGGACTGTAACTGCCTTGTCTTTACTAGTATTTCACTTTAGCAACATTGTGTTAATATTTATTAAGACTACCACCTATTTCTCTAGTGAAGAGAATGTCTGTATGTGTTTCTGTTCAGAACTCTGAAAGGAGCTAGGTGATTCCTTAATAAGTGATCCTATAAAGAATCCCTATTTGCCAAAGTAGATTTCATATTAAGTGGAAGCAGTGTGCAAAGTTGGGGAAATTTGGTTTATATTTGATTTTCATACTTTGATGGCCTAAATTTAATGTATTAACAATTTAAATTCTCATGCTGACTGAATCTGTGGTTATTTTCTTTAACACTACAAATGCAATTTTGAAAGTAGTGCTATGTTCAGTAGGTTTGCTGTTGTCACTTATACTCTATACTCTAGAGAGAATATCTATCTATGGTACCTCAAGAGTTCAAAAGTTAGTCATCCGGGAAGGAAAAAAAAGACAGTGTGGAGAAGTGAGCTAACTATAATTAAAATTGAAACAGTTCCTAGCAGGTTTAAAATTGAATTATGAAAACCTTAGTGCCATGTAAACTCCTGCTTTTATGTATTTTTTTTCTTACTATGAAATAATGGCAGTTGGAAAAAAATCAAGCCAAAAGACCAATTGCCCACCAATCCCTGGTGAGTTCAGACCCAAACCCTGGGATCTTAAAACAAGGACAAATCAATCAGGTTTTTAAAAAGAAAGCTTTTAATTAAAGAAAGAAAAGGTAAACATTATCTCTGTAAAATCAGGATGGAAAATGCTTTACAGGGTACTCAGATTCATATAGATTAGAGGGAAACACCCCCCCCCGCCCAGACTTAGATTCAAAGTTAAAGCAAACTGAAGTAAAAATCCTTCCAGCAAAAAGAAACCTTTACAAGTTGAGAAAACAAACATAAGACTAATCCGCCTTGCCTGACTATTACTTACAATTTTGAAACATGAGAGACTGATTCAGAAAGATTTGGAGAGCATGGAATGATGTCCTGTCCCTCTCAGTCCCGAGAGCGAACAACGAACAAAACAAAAAGCACAATGAAAGACTTCCCTCCACCAATATTTGAAAGTATCTTGTTCCTCCATTGGTCCTCTGGGCAGGTGACAGCCAGGTTTACTGAGCTTCTTAACTCTTTACAGGTAAAAGAGACATTAACCCTTAACCATCTGTTTATGACACGCCACCCAAATCTCACAGTGTGGAACCACACTGGCAGTGATTTCTTCCTAGAACTTTAGAATAAACAGATTAATAAAACACATGCAACTTTACATATACTGCTAAGTATGTAAAACTACAAGACTTTTCACATTTTAAGGACAATTTTTAACTAGTTGATTCTGGGAAACTTTCACGGGAGAGTGCATTAGCTACTTTGTTAGAAGCTCCTGAAATGTGTTGAATTTCAAAATCAACATCTTGGAGAGCTAAACTCCATCAAAGCAGTTTTTTGTTGTTTTCCCTTGGCAGTATGAAGCCACTTTAGTGCAGCATGATCAGTTTGTAGCTGGAAACACCGTCCCCAAACGTATGGGCGTAGCTTTCCCAGGGCATACACAGTGGCGTAGCATTCTTTTTCACTGATTGACCAGTGGCTTTCCCTCTCAGACAGTTTCTTGCTGAGAAACACGACAAAATGGAAGTTTTGATCCGGTCCTTTCTGCATTAAAACTGCTCCTACACCACACTCAGAAGCATCTGCGGTTACTAGGAATGGTTTGTCAAAGTCTGGGGCCCTTAGCACAGGGTCAGACATGAGTGTCACCTTAAGCTGGGTAAAGGACTTCTGACACTCATTAGTCCACTTAACTGCATTTGACTGGGTCTTTTTGGTCAGGTCTATTAATGGGGCAGCGATTCAGCTGTAGTGTGGTACAAATCGCCTGTAATACCCAGCCAAGCCTAAGAAGGATTGGACCTGTTTCTTTGACTTTTTGGGACAGGCCACTTTTGGATAGCATCCACCTTGGCCTGTAGGGGGTTTATTGTTCCTTGACCCACCTGGTGTCCAAGGTAAGTCACTCTGTTTTGGCCTATTTGACAATTTTTAGCTTTAAAGTTAGTCCTGCCTGCCTGCCTGATGCGCTCAAAGACTTTTTCCAGGTGTTCTAGGTGTTCGGGCCATGAATTAGAAAAAATGGCCACATCATCGAGGTAGGCAACTGCATATTCTCCCAATCCTGCTAGGAGACCATCTACCAATCTTTCGAAGGTGGCGCGTGCATTTCGCAGCCCGAAAGGAAGCACATTAAATTCATACAGCCCTGCATGGGTGATGAATGCTGACCATTCCTTGGCAGGTTCATCTAGCAGTACTTGCCAGTATCCCTTGGTTAAGTCTATTGTAGAGATGAACTGGGCACGTCCCAATTTCTCCAATAGCTCATTGGTGCGTGGCATTGGATAGTTGTCGGGACAAGTTAGAGCATTTAGCTTACGGTAGTCCACGCAAAAGCGTATTTCCCCATCTGGTTTGGGAACTAGAACCACTGGAGATGCCCATGCACTGTAAGAGGGGTGGATTATACCCATCTGTAGCATGTTTTGGATCTCCCGTTCTATAGCAGCTTGGGCATGAGGAGACACCCGGTAGGATGGGGTTCTAATTGGATGAGCATTACCTGTGTCAATGGAGTGGTATGCTCGTTCAGTCCGTCCTGGGGTGGCTGAGAACAATGGGGCGAAGCTAGTGCACAGCTTCTTGATCTTGCCGCTGCAGATGTTCCAAGGTTGTGGAGAGGCTCACCTCTTCCACACCGTCACTTTTTCCTTCATAGTAGACACCTTCAGGCCACTCAGCATCATCTTCTCCCTGGGTCGTAAACTGACAAACCTTTAAGTCTCTGGAATAAAAGGGCTTGAGAGAATTAACATGGTACACTTTAGGCTTTAAGGTTGAGGTGGGAAATGCTATGAGATAGTTAACAGGTCCTAGGCACTCTTGGACTGTGAATAGCCCTTCCCATGACGCTTCCATCTTATGGACCTGTTGCACCTTCAAGACCATAACCTGGTCCCCTACTTTGAAGGAACGCTCTCTGGTATGTTTATCATACCAGGCCTTTTGCTCTTCCTGAGCATCCTTTAGGTTTTCTTTAGCAAGGGCTAAAGAGTGTCGGAGGGTGCTTTGTAGGTTGCTTACAAAGTCTAGAATGTTAGTTCCTGGAGAAGGTGTAAATCCCTCCCATTGTTGCTTCACCAACTGTAAAGGCCCCTTAACCTCGTGGCCATACACAGGTTCGAATGGTGAAAATCCTAAACTGGGATGTGGTACAGCCCTGTAGGCAAAAAGCAACTGCTGCAACACTAGGTCCCAATCATAGGCGTGTTCATTTACGAATTTACGTATCATGGCCCCCAAAGTTTCATTAAACCTCTCCACCAGGCCATTGGTTTGATGGTGGTAAGGGGTAGCAACCAAGTGATTCACCCCATGAGCTTCCCACAGCTTTTTCATGGTCCCTGCCAGGAAATTAGTTCCTGAATCTGTAAGGATGTCGGAGGGCCAACCTACCCTGGCAAAAATGTCTGTTAAGGCCTGGCACACAGCTTTAGCCCTGGTGTTGCTTACAGCTACTGCTTCCGGCCATCGGGTAGCAAAGTCCACAAAAGTCAGTATGTACTGCTTTCCTCTGGGGGTCTTTTTTGGGAAAGGACCCAGAATATCCACAGCTACTTGCTGAAATGGACCTCAATTATGGGGAGTGGCTGGAGAGGGGCTTTGACCTGGTCTTGGGGCTTTTCTACTTTTTGGCACACCTCACAAGACCGGACATAATTAGCAACGTCCTTGCCCATCCCTCCCAGTGGAAGGACTTCCCCAACCTGTCTTTGGTTCTGTTCACCCCAGAATGGCCACTGGGATGATCATGGGCTAAGCTTAAGAGCTTTCCCCGTGTCATAAACAGATAGTTACGGGTTAATGTCTCTTTAAAACGGGGAACCTAAAACATCTGACCAGAGGACTAATCAGGAAACAAGATACTTTCAAATCTCGGTGGAGGCAAGCCTTTGTTTGTGGTTTTGGGTTTTGCTTTGTTCTCTCTGGGTCCTGAAAGGGACTAGACGTGCAACCAGGTTTCTTGCTAATCTCCCTGCTACAGTCTCTTATATATTCAGAATAGTGAGTATTAAGTAGAACAGGCGGTTATAGTCTTTTGATTGTTTTCTGTATTTGCAAATGTGTATTTTGCTGGATGGATTTTGATTGGTATTTGTGCTAGGGGGAGACTTCTTTCTAATGTTTATAAGCTGAAAGACCCTGTAATATTCCATCTTGATTTTACAGAGTTTTCTTACTTTTTTCTTTCTTTTATTAAAAGCTTTTCTTTTTAAAAGACCTGAGTAATTTTTTTCCCTTGTTAAGGCTCAAAGGAACTGAATCTGTACTCACCAGGGAATTGGTGGGAGAAGGGAAGGAGGAGTTGAGGAGGAAAGGTGAATTTCCTCTGTGTTTTAGATTCACGGAGCTTGAATCTGTCTATCTCTCCCGGATAGCCCAGGGAGGGAAAGCCTGGGAGGGGGAGAGAAGGAGAAGAAAAAACCTGATTTCTCTGTGTTGTGATTCAAGGAGTTTGAATCACGGTGATCTCCTAGTGTACCCAGGGTGGGAAAGATCTGGGAGGAAGAAAGGAGGGGGAGGGGAAATGGTTTATTTCACTTTGTTGTGAGACTCAAGGAATTTGGGTCTTGGGATCCCCAGGGAAGGTTTTTTGGGGGACCAGAGTGCCCCAAAACACTATATTTTTGGGTGGTGGCAGCCTATCAGATCTAAGCTGGTAATTAAGCTTAGAGGAATTCATGCTGGTACCCCATCTTTTGGACTCTAAGGTTCAGATTGGGGAATTATATCATGACACCCCGGTACTTAGTTGGAACTACCAACTGTTTTTGAGGATGCCAGTCTTCCTGGTGTCCACCAGAAATAGTCTTTTTGTATAAAAGGCCTTGTTCTACAACAAACCGGGATCGATTAGAAGAGCTGAGAGGTGGTGGGGTGCTCCGTGCCACCGCCCATGTTTTCTGAAGGCTGTCATCTGCTTCCTGCTCAGTCTGGAACTGTTCCCTTGAGGCTGAAGACACCAGTTCCTCCTTAGACTGTGGAGTTGGGCTTGGTCCCTCTGGAAGCGATGTAGGTGATGGGGTTGTTTTCGTTGATTGTGAATCGCTTTCCACTGGTGCACTATGCGATATTTCAGACTCTGGCTGAGCCTCTTGGATAGGGTTGTCTGCTGCTTCTGCCAGTTCAGGCTCGCTAGTGTCCTCTGGCGTTGGGGTTGGAGATGGGTTTGCAAGCGCTGGCGTCAGTGCTGGCAACGGTTCTGGTGCTGGTTGCTTTTCCAGTTCCGGTTCTGGGACTGAATGCACTGTGGCTGTTGTAGTCATTGGCAGGGGATCCAGGTCCACCACCTCTGTCTGGGTCTCTGGTAACACAGATGGGGCCCTTGTGGACGGCTCAGGAACAAGGATGGGTCTGGAAGCTTGCCTGCCTTGGCTGCGTGTAACCATTCCCACCCTCTTGGCCCACTTCACCTGGTTGGCCAAGTCTTCCCCCAGTGGCATGGGGATGGAATAATTGTTATAGACTGCAAAAGTCCGCATTCCTGACCAGCCCTTGTACTGGACAGGCAATTCAGCTGCAGGCAAGTTGACAAATTTTGACATGAATGGGTAAATTGTCGCTTGGGCCTCTGGGCTGATGAATTTGGGGTCCACTAAGGATTGGTGGATAGCTGACACGTGTGCCCCCATGTCTCTCCATGCGATAACTTTCTTTCTGCCCACTCTCAAGGTTTCCCTTCGCTCTGAGGGTATTTGAGAGGCATCTGGGCCTGGGGATCTCTGGTGTGATGGTGGTGTAATGAACTGTACTCGTTTGGGGTTCTTGGGGCAGTTGGCCTTTATATGTCCCAGTTCATTACACTTAAAACATCACCCAGCTGACTGGTCACTGGGTCAAGGTGGGTTGCTGGAGACTGATGAGGTGGGACAATAGGGTGTCTGGGGCTTCCCTTGGATTGTAGGTGGGGTCTTGTGTTGGCCTCAGTGATAGGGTTTATTTTCGGTTTGCCCCTTCTGATATTTGCTCTTCTTGCTAATAGCTTTTTTCTTTTCTGCCACTTCCACCCATCTGGCTCCAATCTCCCCAGTCTCAGTTACAGTTTTGGGTTTCCCATCTAGGATGTACCTTTCTATTTCCTCAGGAACACCATCTAAGAACTGCTCTATTTGCATTAGGAGGGACAGCTCTTCCAGAGAGTTAATACTTGCTCCTGATATCCAGGCATTCCAATTCTTTCCAATGTAGTAGGCGTATCGGGTAAATGACACATCTGGTTTCCACCTTATGGCTCTGAACCGCCAACGGGCATGCTCAGGTGTTATCTCCATTCTGATTCTGGCCTTGGTTTGAAAAAGTTTATAATCGTTCATGTGTTCCTTAGGCATTTCAGCCGCCACCTCTGCTAAGGGTCTACGGAGCTGTGGCCTCAGCTCTATCATGTACTCATCTGTAGAGATGTTGTACCCATGGCAGGTCCTTTCAAAATTTTTCTAAGAAGGCCTCAGTATCATCACCTGCCTTGTAGGTGGGGAATTTCCTGGGATGGGAAATAGTACCTGGAGAGGGGTTGTTAGGGTTGGCTGGTACATCCAGCTTAACCTTTGCTAATTCCAGGGCCTGCTGGTGGGCCTTCCTCTGGAGCTCCAAAGCCCTCCGGTGGTCAGCATCTTTGGCTTTTTCTTCTCTTTCTCTCATCTCCATCTCTTTTTCTTTCATCTCTAGCTTTCTCCTGTGGTCAGCCTCTTTGGCTTTCTCTTCTGCATCCAGCCTAGCCATTTCCTGTTTAACTGCTTTCTTGGCACTCATTTTTCTGCTTTCTTGTGCTGGCCGCACCCCCCTGCAGCTTACTGACTGGGATGCTTCAGCTCAGGGCTGCTTGGTTAACAGAGATTTTCTAACTAGCTATACCCGAGAGGTAGGTAGAAAGAAAACAATTCAACTTGTAAATGCCTTTTGCTGGCTGTCTTCTGGCTCACAGCTTGAAGTCTCCTCTTAACAAAGACCCTTGTTAAAAACTTAACACCTCTGCCCTCAGGCTGCTTTCCAAGCATCTAGAAAGGAGAGGGGAAAAAAAATCCTACTGGCTTTTGGTTCCTAAAAATCCCAAACCGCTGCTCACCATGTCAAGTTCAAAGTGGGGAAAAAACCTTTAGAGTACAAAAAGTGGGGACCTGCATGAACAGTTTTTTAAGCTTAATTACTAGCTTAAATCTGGTACGCTGCCACCAGCCAGAATTTAGAGTCTGGCACACTTTCTGTTCCCCCAAAACCTTCCCTGGGGAACCCAGACCCAAACCCCTTGGGTCTTAAAACAAGGAGAAATTAACCATCCCCCTCCTTTCCCCCCCCCGACTTTCCCCTCCCTCGGTTGCCTAGAGAGACTTCACACAGATCCAAACTCCTTGGATCTTAAAACAAAGAGGAATTAACCATCCCCCTCCTTCCCCCCCCCCGACTTTCCCCTCCCTCGGTTGCCTAGAGAGACTTCACACAGATCCAAACTCCTTGGATCTTAAAACAAAGAGGAATTAACCATCCCCCTTCTTTCCCCCCCACCAATCCCTGGTGAGTTCAGACCCAATCCCTGGGATCTTAAAACAAGGACAAATCAATCAAGTTCTTAAAAAGAAAGCTTTTAATTAAAGAAAGAAAAGGTAAACATTATCTTTGTAAAATTAGGATTGAAAATGCTTTACAGGGTACTCAGATTCATATAGATTAGAGGGAACCCCACCCTCCAGCCTTAGATTCAAAGTTACAGCAAACAGAAGTAAAAATCCTTCCAGCAAAAAGAAACCTTTACAAGTTGAGAAAACAAACATAAGACTAAGCCACCTTGCCTGACTATTACTTACAATTTTGAAACACGAGAGACTGATTCAGAAAGATTTGGAGAGCCTGGAATGATGTCTCGTCCCTCTCAATCCTGAGAGTGAACAACGAACAAAACAAAAAGCACAATCACAGACTTCCCTCCACCAAGATTTGAAAGTATCTTGTCTCCCCATTGGTCCTCTGGTCAGGTGTCAGCCAGGTTTACTGAGCTTCTTAACCCTTTACAGGTAAAAGAGACATTAACCCTTAACCATCTGTTTATGACACCAATTTTCTAGGTGCTTTATATAATGTATTCACACTATTACTTTCCACTGTAATTCAGGACTCCAGAATATGAGTGGCAAATTAAGCATTATTTTATGTAGCTCCTAGTCGATGGGAAGCACCTTTTCACATATCTGTTTTGTATTTTTTGTTGTTGCAAATGATACTAGAATGTAGGGTCACAATAAAATAGCTTGATATTCAGTGTGTCATAGAGCAATTACTTGTCTACATGTATTTATTCTTTACATTCAAAATATACACACCAGGTTTAGCAGTTGTTTGTGTCCAGATCCCCATCTCATTTCACCTTCTGCATATATGTGGTTGACATTACTAAACATGGTGCTGTGATTTACTATGAAGCAGATGCCTGAAGTCAGCCACTGGTTCTACGCTGCTTCCTTGGCATTACATCCCTTCAGCTTCTCCAGCCCATGTTCTGAGCATCCTCTAGTACCTCCTTATGCTAGGTTAAGGAAGCACCTCCTATAGAAACTCACTTGCACTTCCCCAAAACATGGGATGAAATACTGGCCCCACTGAAGTCAATCGGAGTTGTGCCATGGACTTCCCTGGGGTCAAGAATTCACCCGTGGTCATCTCAGGCCTCTTGCTTCTAAACAGTGTTACCAATGTTAGAGTTACAGCCCAGCAAAGAAACAACATGAAGACAATAACTTGATAGTTTTCCTCAGATTCATGCACAGCCAACTGCCCTCCTTTCTTCCATCTCATCATCCTGCTTTTCTGGGAACCTAATGAGGGCTCCCTGTGGGGTTAGGATTAATGACCAGTCTCCCCTCTCCTGTTGTTCATACATTACTATGAAAATATTACACTATAGGCTATATTACCCTTTTCTACTGAGCCCTTCAAGTTTGGGGATCCTCACTTAAGAGAGACGCTAGGGACAACCGTAACCAGAAAAAGCCCTTGTCAGGGACTGTGTCTGGAGAAGGTGGTGGAAGAGTGATACCCAGTGCCCTGGAGAAAGCTGAGACATCTGCACTGAAGGCTCTGAGCTTCCTGCAGAACCTTGTAGGTTTGCCCACCAGGCTATGTACCACAGCTATTTCCAGGGCAGTGGGTGACCTGGCACTGAATGAAAAGAGAGGTAGTGGCTTGGCAGAGAAGAATGGGAGAGTCATTCCAGGCACAGTGGGTGGTCTGAAAATAGAGTCAGTTGTGGGAGAGCGCAAGGGGAGGTCTAGAACACCAACCTGTGATAGGGTTGTAACATTAGATTTGAACATTACTGAAAAATGTCAGTTTTCTTTGCAAACATATCCTTTTATTGTATGAAGCTGAACATTTGTACCAGTCCTAAAGTTTACCTAAGATCAGTGTTGCAGTTCCTTCAGTACATACATTCCTGGTATAAAAATTGTGTTTACCAGTCAGCCAATAAAAAACAGTCATTGTTTTCCATACTTAAAGCATCTGGGGGTGTTTCTGTTTATAGATATATGGGAATGACTGAGGTTTGTTTTCCTATTGTACGTTAAAGGATAGTACTGCTTCCACAAATGTCATAGGGTAAACATATTAGGGAGATGTTTATTTTGCCTTAGTGGCACTCTATTGCCTAGTTCTGCCAGAGTGTTATTTAAAGTGCTGAAATTGTCTTACAACAAAAGAAATTTCAAAGCTTTTCCACATATACTTTTCCTCAGAGAAGCTGCAACTATTTCTATTATAGAAAAAGATTGGGTATTGAATGTATTCAGGATTAACACTTATTTGTAAACACTTGGGAGAGTAATAAATAATAATAAAAAATGTACTGTAACAGTGCAGCTTAACAGAAGGAGTTGGTATATTGCCTCTGCACAAAGGGGAAATGAAAATAGTAGGAAGAGGCTAGACATATACATCCAAATGTAAAATAGCTAGATATGCCACAGTGAAAAATATCATGTTGTTTTTAAGCATTCACACTGTGCTCAGTGCTACAAAAATAAAGGTTTTCATTTACAGAATGAACATAAAGTAGTGACCCTTCAAATAATGATGTCAGGGGAGTAATATTTAAGGGCATTTCTTGTTTCTTCGGGATGTGATTTCTTCCTTTCTCAAGAGATTTCATTTTGCAGCATTTTAGGCAATTGTGCTGGTTGTGGTTCTTCGACCATGTGGCATCCACTTTGGCTTCTTCACAATTTGCATCAAGGTATTGTACACAATTATTTACAGACAAAAATTGCTTACATAGAGCTGTAACAGCTCTTCAGTTTAATGTATGCTGCATACTCTAACACCATGGTATTTAAGCACATATGATAAGCACAGTTGTTTTAGGGTTTAACCATATGGTTGGGAGCCCAGAGTCTGGTAACCTTTTGACAATAATATTTTAATAGAGTGCACTATGAATGTGATCATAAATAAAATGCTGTAAATTGAAGGTACTGCATTATATTACTCCTAGGGGAATTCTATGCCAAAGCATTAAAAAATCTGTGCACAATATTTTAAAATTCTGCATATTTTGTGAAAATAATATAATATAATCACACCCATTTCAATTATTTTGGTAATTTATTTCAAAATACCTGTCAACAGGTATGTCTAACAATACAGACAACAAACATTAATGAAATGTTTTTTTGACAAATAGATTCCCCACTAGGCATATTAATACAGAACTTGTAGTTCAAATGAATTATTACTCAAATACAGAAACATATTGCACTCACCCCACACGAGCAGTGAAAAGGCTTGGGGGAGAGGTAATGGAAGAGCTGAGGGAGAGGGAAGTAATTATAAGGGAGAAGCCTGGTAGTGAACCTGGAGGGTAGTTGTGTATAGGTGGGAGAGGTATGGAACAGGGTTGTTTGTTTGTTTTTTGTGAGGGGGGTGTTAGAGAGTAGGGGGATCCTCCCCCATGCAGACCCTGGCTGACCCCTAGCCTCTATCATTCAGTCAGGCACATCTGCCCCCACCTCCATGTGGCCCTGCATACACCGCATCTCCATGTGACCCTGCACCCCCCCACCTGTCCCCATGTGTCCCTGTACCCCCACTTCCATTCAGCACCCACCGCAGACTATCTCCCTACTAGCCCTTCTGAATCCCAGTCTGTGAGCCCCCAGCAGCCCCATGTGCCCCCATGCCATCTATTCCCCCCCACACACACACACAGACACACACACCCTGTGTCTCCTCACCAGGCACTGTGTGGAATGCAGCCTCTTCCTTCTCCCTGGCTGGCTGCTCCTGACCAGGAGCAGCTGGCCTCTGTTCTGATGCCACAGCAACCCCTAATGGGCAAAAGTTGTAACTTCAGCACCTCTCCAGAAGAAGGTATTTTCTGCAGAGGAAAAACGGATTCTGTGGGGGACATGTATTCTTCCCATGTGCAGTGACACACAATTCCCTCAGGAGTATTATATACTAGGATACATATTTTGATAACTATTTAGGACTAGTCACCTCTGCCCTAACCACTGGATTTTGGGATTTTCTGATGTGGGTCTCCCTCAAACTCTATTAAAATTCCACTTTAACTGAATAATATTTAATTGGGCCAGAGAAAGTTAAAATGACTACAGCCTAATGGTTAGGGCTAACCACTGGGCTAAATATTATAAGGGAGATCATTGTCTTCCTCCTTCCCCAAGTTGTGTGGGGATTTAGTCAGCCTCAGATCAGACCCTGCAGTTAGGCAGCCCAATGCCTATCTTTCCCCCGTTTATGGATCAGTAAAGAGACAGGTCCCAAACTCAAAGAGAAAAGTGTGGATTAGCACACACATCTCAATGACACCACTTATTAGATATGGAAAAGAGGCCAAGTTTTGGATGGTGTGTAACATAGCCTTTACCCCCTCAAATTGGTCCCTCCAGCTATAGGATTAATCATAGCAGGGCAGCAGGACTACTCTTTTGTGAAACTAAACCATCACCTTTCACCACCAGTAAAAATATTTATGAATCATTATCTTATCAAAAGAAGTTCTTTAAATCAAAGTTTCTAGACACTTATGGAATTAACTAAAGCCATCAGTCATTAAATCATATCTACTGTACTACAAACAGCATATTAATCTGCTGAAAGATAAATCTGAGCAGCAAGTTCATTTTGCCTAGATGTATACTGCACTTTTAATAAAGAGCTGACCCATTTTCAGGACTGTCTCTTCATTATGGTAGAACTGAAAGCAAAGGCCTTGGAAAGTGGTTAGAAAAGCATGGTGTAATCAGTAAGATACCATTATCCTGTCTCTAGCAGCCATTAGATGTAAGCTTCCTAAAGCTAGAGCAGCAAATTACTCATTTACTGTTACCTGAGCTGTGTAAAGAAGATTGAAATCTGGGCTATTAATGATCTTTTCATTCTGTTTGGGAGATTCTCTCTAAGAGATCGTGTGTAGCACAGATGCTGGCTGTCTACATTACCTGCAGACATATAATAAATTGTAGAGCTGGAGTGTCACCTATTTTAGATGAAATGCAACTGAAAAACTCCCATCTCTGTCTGAGAGCAGTTCTAAGGAGACAATTGTATTCTAGTAATCCAGATGCAACTTTGAGAGAATTTTTTTTTGGTAATATTTGCTTAAAGTAGCAAGTGATCTACATTACTAGGTAACTTAAATGAATTATTAATTGAAATTAAATAGAATTTCTTTTTACTGGTTTATGGACTGAATAATATCCCACAGCTAAACAAATCATGTATTCAAAACAAGAGTATCTGGCTGGTATTCTCCTGTTTTCTTTTGCTATGTCAGATGTGTTTTAAAAATGGTTCAACTTTCATGGACAGCAAGGGGTCAAAATACCTTCTAGTCAGCCACTAAAGGTAGCTTAATAAAGCATTGTGGTATCAGGGCCACTGACTCCAACCTCTAGTCTACAGGGCTCTTAGAAGCCAATGTGTTCTAGCCCACTGGTTCTCAAACAGATAGGCGTACCCCAGAGGTCTTCCTGGGGGTATGTCAACTCATGTAGATATTTGCATACTTTTCCAACAGGCTACGTAAAAAGTACTTGTGAAATCAGTACAAACTAAAATTTCATACAGACAATGACTTGTCTATACTGCTTTATATACTATACACTTAAATGTAAGTACAATATTTATATTCCAATTTAAGTATTGGATAATTTATGTGGTAAAGTAAGTAATTTTTCAGTAATAGTGTCATGTCAGTTTTGTATTTTAAGTGAGGTGAAACTTGGGGAGTATGCAAGACAAATCAGACTCCTGAAAGGGGTACAGTAGTCTGGAAAGGCTGAGAGCTACTCTTCAGGGCAGGGGCAGCGCACCAAGCCTCCCTGGCTGCCCATATATCTAGGGGCTGCAGTAACCTGGCTGCCACTTCCCAGGAGCCACAGTAAGTGCTGCCAGGACTCCCACACCCCAAACCCTCTTCTGCACCCCAAACCCTCTGCCTCAGCCCGGAGACCCCTCTTACATCCAAACTCCCTCCTGGAGCCTGAACCTTCCCCAACATCTCCTCATCTCCAGCCCCACCCCAGAATTCACACGACCAGCGAGAGCCCTCACCCCCCCCCAAAAAAACACCCCAACCCCCTGCCCCAGCCCAGAGCCTTCCCTGCACCCTGAATCCCTCAGTTCTGGCCCCACCCCAGCGCCCACACCCCCAGACCATACCCCTCCCTGCACCCCAACCTCCTGCCCCAGCATGGAGCCCTCTCCTACACCTTAAAACCGTCATCCCTAGCCCCATCCCAGAGCCTGCATCCCCATCCAGAGCCCTCTCCCCTCTGCCATACCTCAACCCCCCCCCGCCCAAGCAGATGAGTGAAGGTGGAGGACAGCAAGCAATGGAGGGAGAGGGATGGAGTGAGTTGGGGCAGGGCCTCAGAGAAGGGATGGGACAGGACAGGGCAGGGCAGGGCCGTTCAGTTTTGTGCAATTAGAAAGTTGGCAATTCTAGAATGCGCATCTCCTCCTGCTGCCTCCTCAACCTCTTCGGAAAATGAAGCATGCAATGAGAGAGGGGAGCTTCATGAGTGTACTGTTTTCCTGAAGTTTCTTTGGGGTTAGAAGAAAGTGACTATTTCTATGCTTCATCATCATGACAGGTAGCATAATACATTGCCTCCTCCACGTCTTCTGTATCAAGTTCTGAAGCCTAGCTGAAGGGGTTTTTTTAACTTTTAAAAAAGTGGTATTTATACAGAAAACTACGTTAACTTTTGCACTGATTTTCACTTGTTTTTTTTTTTTTATGTAATAAACTGGTAAATTCCTGGGATTTTTAAAGATAAATCCTGAAAACAAAGGGCCTTACCCATAGGCCATGATAGGAAAGCCAAAAATCTGCCTTTAATACACTACAGCAAATTCTTTAAATCTGTCATTCACTGTGATAGCTGAGTGCCTTGCCCATTTAGAGAGAGGACCGTTTCAATCAGTGCATTCCCTAGTCCTTGGGTATTTCTGTATTTATTTTTCTTTTTGTTTGACATCAAGCTGCCTTATTTTTAATGCCTCAACACAGCAAAAGCAGAAAAGGAGTTAAACTCCTTTATGCTGAACTCATAGGCCAGGCTCAGAGCAGTTTGATCTGAGGCTTTCCAAACATTCTAGAAAACTTTAAATAGTGTTATCATATTCTCCAGAAAATGTATACTGCCTCCAAGTAGACAAATTGTAACCTCATTGGAAAGGTCAGATTTCAGCTTTTTATTTCCTGTCTTTAAAGGAACTACTGGAATAAAGGCCTTCCTTTTGTCTTACAGAGACGTCAGATGTGTACCGAAAATGGTACTGTTTTCTATTTACTGAAGTGAGCAGAACACTCTGGTAGCCTGGCCAAAATTCCCTTTCTGAATAATGAAGTTCTAGTGTCCAAAGCAGGTGCATGAGCTACTTGATGGTTACAGCCTGTATTAACACCATTTAATTCATTAAGTATAAAGTGCTTTTTGACATGCTGCGTAAGAAAAGGAACTCTAGAAAGAAACTCATTTATGAAGAGACCCTTTCACTCAGAAGAAACCCATATTGTTTTATGGGCTGTTTGTCGTTTCTGGGGGAAAGTTATTCAGGACTATTCAGCAAACTTAGTTTACCAGCTTTACTTGATCAGACTTTCAAGAGGCTGCTGAGTTGTAATTGCACACAGGACGACCTGACTTCAAACAGCTAAATCCCACCTTGGTTAGCTATATTTGTGATACATCACATGATTTCCTTTTGTTTGCTTCAGACAACAAGTTACTACTTAATTAGAAATAGTTTTCATAACTACTATCCTACTATCCTACCTGTCCTGATGAAGAAGCATAGAAATAGTCACTTTCTTCTAACACTGAAAACACTTAAGGAAAACAGTACACCAATGAAGCTCCGCTCTCTCAGTGCACACTTCATTGTAGTGTTTTTGCCTAAAACCTAGTTCCACTGTCAGGCTTCCTACAACAGAGTTAAAGAAATAGCTCACAGCACAGTCAGTCAGTAATTATGTGTAAAGAGTCCTACGTATCTTCTCCTGGAGCCTACTGAGTTATACAAATATTTTATGTCCAACAGGAAAGCATTTCCCCAATAACTATTGCACAGTAGCCAAAGGGGCAGTGTGGGGTAGGAGATGGCTTAGTGATCTAAATTTATGTCTATAATGCAGAGATTCTCTGGAATATTCCACTCCTGATAAGGTTGATTCAGTCTTTCATCTTTCTTAAGCGAATTAAAACAGAAAGTTATTGAGTTTCTCCGAGGGATCTGTTGATAGAATGAACATGACTGTCAATAGAAAGATAAGGCAGGTAAAGTAATCTTATTTTTTTTTATTGGACTGCTACCAGAAAGAGAAATTTCCCAGAGTCCATTTGATTTCCCTACTTCCATTTTGAAGAAGCAAGAGTCACTCCACCATTGGAAACTGTAGGTCACACGGTATTTCACCACTGAAAGGTCAGATGAGGTTATCATAACTGAGGTAAACAATGGCAGTGAACACAAGTGAAATGTTTGTAATATTGGCATGCATTCAAAAAATGAGTTAATGTTGGCATGCTTTTAGGAATGTTTGGTACTGAGCATGTGCAGTACGAAAGTAGGCCAAATGTCAAATAAGAGTGTAAACATCTGAACTGTAGGTTAAAGGTTATGAAAATAGTAAACAATGATTGAAAGATAATGGTCAGGAAGTGATGGACAATGACTGGAGGACAAAAATCCTGAGACTAAAAATAGATAGTAGAAAAGAACTGACAACTAGCACAGTATAAAAGGCAGGTGATTAAGAGGGTTGAGAGAGAAGGTAGGAATCAGAAGTCAGAGCAGAAAGAGAGAGAGAAAGAAGGAAGAGCAGGCAGATAGCTGAGCTGGCCACAAGGATCTCTAGATGAGTAAAGCTGACAGTGGTGGAGAAAACAAGGAGCAGCAGCAAACAACTCAGTGGAATCAACGTACGGAGTAAGCCTGCCAACTTTAATTATAGAAGAGTATAACATAATGTAGTAGTGAGTATGTGTATGCCTGGGTTAATAAAGATGTATAAGTGTATATTAATTGTAAAAAAAAGTTAAATACACTCTACGTGTATAAAGAACTGCTGTCAGTGATCTGAGACAGACTTGTCAAAGCGGGGTGAGAGGGTGCAATTCAGCTTAAAAAAACCCCTCTTCTACCTGACCAAGTGAAACTACTTTTATCAACAAACAAGGCATATAGCTCATCAGAAACCCCTGTATTTATTGGCTCAGCAGACTTGTATCTGCAATGCATTATTTGAGATGGTTAGTTAAGCCTTTGAAAAGAAGCTAATTAAAGTTTGTATCCTCAAAGGTCCATTTCTTAGGCTAGGTCTACACTACAGAACAATGACAATATAACTACGTTACTCAGTGGTATGAAAGGTAATAGTCTTTCAGAGGAGGACAAAAACCGAGCACATGTATAGTCTGCATGGATATTAAGCTTCCTTGGCCAAAGTTTCCTCTTGTGCTGTGGACTAGCAGTCTGCCTCCCTCCAGCACAAGATTACTACACTTCTAACCCGATATAACACGGTCCTCGGGAGCCAAAAAAATCTTACCATGTTATAGGTGAAACTGCATTATATCGAACTTGCTTTGACCTCAAGCATTTCTGTTGTTAATAGTCAGCAAATCATTTCTGTTAGAACTAACACGGTGTATGCAGTAAATAAATCTGTTCTACGATGGTTAAATTGTATCTCCTTTCTTTAATTACAACAATTATCTTATAAGCTTACTTAAAAGATACAGTGTATTAACACAGATACTAAACACTGCTAAATGCAACCATGTGGGCTAGGTTTCATCCTACATCAATCTTTGGTCTGAGTGTAATGCTTAGGAAAATGCAAAATTCACATAAAGTATCAGAAAACGCTTTTAATTACACATCCTTACAAATTGTTGTAAAAAAGGATTTTGGTATTTTAGCAAATAGGAGCATGGGCCACTTTGTCACTTAGCCAGCTATGTTATACATAGATTAATATGAACTGTTAAATATTGTAGTTTGTAAACATTTTGGAGATGGGAGTTTTTACTCATAGACTCATAGACTCTAGGACTGGAAGGGACCTCGAGAGGTCATCGAGTCCAGTCCCCTGCCCTCATGGCAGGACCAAATACTGTCTAGACCATCCCTGATAGACATTTATCTAACCTACTCTTAAATATCTCCAGCGATGGAGATTCCACAACTTCCCTAGGCAATCTATTCCAGTGTTTAACTACCCTGACAGTTAGGAACTTTTTCCTAATGTCCAACCTAAATCTCCCTTGCTGCAGTTTAAGCCCATTGCTTCTTGTTCTATCATTGGAGGCTAAGGTGAACAAGTTTTCTCCCTCCTCCTGATGACACCCTTTTAGATACCTGAAAACTGCTATCAGGTCCCCTCTCAGTCTTCTCTTTTCTAAACTAAACAAACCCAATTCCTTCAGCCTTCCTTCATAGGTCATGTTCTCAAGACCTTTAATCATTCTTGTTGCTCTTCTCTGGACCCTCTCCAATTTCTCCACATCTTTCTTGAAATGCGGTGCCCAGAACTGGACACAATACTCCAGTTGAGGCCTAACCAGCGCAGAGTAAAGCGGAAGAATGACTTCTCGTGTCTTGTTTACAACACACCTGTTAATGCATCCCAGAATCATGTTTGCTTTTTTTGCAACAGTATCACACTGTTCACTCATATTAAGCTTGTGGTCCACTATGACCCCTAGATCTCTTTCTGCCATACTCTTTCCTAGACAGTCTCTTCCCATTCTGTATGTGTGAAACTGATTGTTCCTTCCTAAGTGGAGCACTTTGCATTTATCTTTATTGAACTTCATCCTGTTTACCTCAGACCATTTCTCCAATTTCTCCAGATCATTTTGAATTTTGACCCTGTCCTCCAGAGCAGTTGCAATCCCTCCCAGTTTGGTATCGTCCGCAAACTTAATAAGCGTACTTTCTATGCCAACATCTAAATCGTTGATGAAGATATTGAACAGAACCGGTCCCAAAACAGACCCCTGCGGAACCCCACTTGTTATACCTTTCCAGCAGGATTGGGAGCCATTAACAACTACTCTCTGAGTACGGTTATCCAGCCAGTTATGCACCCACCTTATAGTAGCCCCATCTAAATTGTACTTTCCTAGCTTATCTATAAGAATATCATGCAAAACTGTATCAAATGCTTTACTAAAGTCTAGGTATATCACATCCACCGCTTCTCCCTTATCCACAAGGCTCGTTATCCTATCAAAGAACGCTATCAGATTAGTTTGACATGATTTGTTCTTTACAAATCCATGCTGGCTATTCCCTATCACCTTACCGCCTTCCAAGTGTTTGCAGATGATTTCTTTGATTACCTGCTCCATTATCTTCCCTGGCACAGAAGTTAAACTAACTGGTCTGTAGTTTCCTGGGTTGTTTTTATTTCCCTTTTTATAGATGGGCACTATATTTGCCCCCTTCCAGTCTTCTGGAATCTCCCCCGTCTCCCATGATTTCCCAAAGATAATAGCTAGAGGCTCAGATACCTCCTCTATTAACTCCTTGAGTATTCTAGGATGCATTTCATCAGGCCCTGGTGACTTGCAGGCATCTAACTTTTCTAAGTGATTTTTTACTTCTAAACCTACCCTCTTCCCGTAAGCATTCACTATACTAGACATTCCTTCAGACTTCTCAGTGAAGACTGAAACAAAGAAGTCATTAAGCATCTCTGCCATTTCCAAGTCTCCCGTTACTGTTACCCCCTCCTCATTGAGCAGTGGGCCTACCCTGTCCTTAGTCTTCCTCTTGCTTCTAATGTATTGATAAAAAGTCTTCTTGCTTCCCTTTATTCCCATAGCTAGTTTGAGTTCATTTTGTGCCTTTGCTTTTCTAATCTTGCCTCTGCATTCCTGTGTTATTTGCCTATATTCATCCTTCGTGATCTGACCTAGTTTCCATTTTTTATATGACTCCTTTTTATTTTGTAGGTCACGCAAGATCTCAAGGGTAAGCCAAGGTGGTCTTTTGCCACATTTTTTATCTTTCCTAACCATCGGAATAACTTGCTTTTGGGCCCTTAATAGCGTCCCTTTGAAAAACTGCCAACTTTCCTCAGTTGTTTTTCCCCTCAGTCTTAATTCCCATGGGACCTTGCCTATCAGCTCTCTGAGCTTACCAAAATCCGCCTTCCTGAAATCCATTGTCTCTATTCTGCTGTACTCCTTTCTACCCTTCCTTAGAATTGCAAATTCTAGGATTTCATGATCACTTTCACCCAAGCTTCCTTCTACTTTTAAATTCTCAACAAGTTCCTCCCTATTGGTTAAAATCAAGTCTAGAACAGCTTCCCCCCTAGTAGCTTTTTCAACTTTCTGAAATAAAAAGTTGTCTGCAATGCAGTCCAGGAACTTATTGGATAGTCTGTGCCCCGCGATGTTATTTTCCCAACATATATCTGGATAGTTGAAGTCCCCCATCACCACCAAATCTTGGGCTTTGGATGATTTTGTTAGTTGTTTGAAAAAAGCCTCATCCACCTCTTCCGCCTGATTAGGTGGCCTGTAGTAGACTCCCAGCACGACATCACCTGTGTTTTTTACCCCTTTTAGCCTAACCCAGAGACTCTCCACCCTTCCGTCTCCTATGTCCATCTCCACCTCAGTCCAAGTGTGTACATTTTTAATATATAAGGCAACACCTCCTCCCTTTTTCCCCTGTCTATCCTTCCTGAGCAAACTATACCCATCCACACCAACATTCCAGTCGTGTGTATTATCCCACCAAGTTTCAGTAATGCCAATAATGTCATAGTTGTATTTATTATTAGCACTTCCAGTTCTTCCTGCTTATTACCCATACTTCTTGCATTTGTATAAAGGCATCTAAGATACTGGTTTGATCTTGCCTCCCAGCTTTGCCCTGACCCTCCTTCCTCTCTGCCATTATAGCCCGTGCTCCCTCCTGTTTCCAACCCATCTCCCAGGTCTTGAAAAGGTTAAAATGAAGTTAAAAATGGTAAAGTAATCAAGTTTTAGAGACATTGATAAAATGGCAAATACCTTTTTTTGGTGTGCAAAATGTTTTCTTATTTAAGATGCACCCCTTAAAAATTATTTTTGAAAAACTTGTTATACTTTATTGCTTCATTCTACTGCAAGCTGCCTTCTTTGCCAGGTCAGTTATGGATTTTAAATGCATTATTTGCAGTCTATCCACATCCTGGCTCTCTGGCCACTTAAGATCAATCTCTAACCCTACAACCGCATCAGCAGCTTTAAGCAGTGGCTCCAAGGGTTCTTCGTCACTGTCCTCAGGGTTAGACATTTTCTGAGGCACCAGGTGGTTGACAGGCAACATTATGAATTATATCTACATCTGTAAGTCGTTCGTAGGTTGGACACATAGCATCCACCTCCATCTACTCTTGAACATTAGCTATCCTGCTTTGAGCCATAAGTTCCTTGGAGACTTGTTCTGCCTCCATGGCCTTTTCTTCTGTAAAGCCTTCTAAGTTCTCATCTTCTTCCTCATCTTGGTTGTCGCTGTCAGTGACAAAAGCACTTTTGAGACCACGATGCCAACATTTCTGTATCATTGATAGTGATTCCTAGCCAGGCTGTCTCACCTAAGTTAAATACATCCAGCAAATTCAATTTCTTGAGGACAACAGTAGCATAACAGATGTAATCAACAATTTTCTTTACTAAGGCTTTACAATAGTTCATTTTAAATGTGGCTAAAATGCCTTGATCGAGGGGTTGTACTTTGGACATCGTGTTCTTAGGAAGGTAGCTCACCTTTTATCTTCCTGTCTTTTCTGGTTAAGGTCTCAACCGGGGGCTGCGGACAGTTGTCAGGTAGGAGCAATGCCTTTGGCTCCAGGTTTTGTCTTTGTAGGTGGCTCCGGACAGCTCGTACAAAATATTTATTAAACCATTCCTCAAAAATATCCAATGTCATCCAGGCATTTTTTGAATGGTAATAAATTAATAAAAGTGAATCCATGTTCTTATGATGGAAAGCTGTAGGTGACCTGGATTTGCCTATGCACAGAAGTTTAAGATTACGTGAACCGGTTTTATTCATGCAGAAAAGTATTGTCACTCTTATCACCTTAAAACCTTCAGTCTTCTATTCAGCAGCATATGGTAACATAAGCTGGTTTCATCAGCATTATAGATTTGCTCTGGAGTATAGCCACACTCAATAATGATCTCTTGTAACTTTAGCAGGCATTAGTCGCAAGCTTTTATATCTGTGGAGAGCTTCTCTCCTGAAATTATGACTTGCCAAATGCCATGAAGTTTTTTAAAATGATTAAGCCATCTACTGCTAGCTTTCAATTCGTTACCTTGATGTGCGGAAGTGTCCTCGCCCGAGCATCTAAAATCGAGATCCTTCTTCAATTTCTCCACGTTTTCTTATAATGTCACTGGAAATTGGCGTGCTGTCGGAGCGTTCTTGGGTAAACCACGTAAATACTGCTCTGTCTAGTTGGTTATCCTGGGCAGTTTTTAGTGCCTCCTTTCCAGGCCTTCACTTTCATCCAGTTCAACTAGGATTGATCGTAATTTTCCTCATCTTTGATCCACTCTCTTAATGTTGATTCCCCCTCTCCTAGTTCTTTTGAGACCTTCACTTGGCTCATTCCTGATTTCAGTCTGTCCAAAGCTTCAAATTTTTCTTTGACTGTCTATACCTTTCATTTCCATGGCTGTGAACTACTTGCCATCACGCCAATGGTATTTTAATATTAATGCTAACAATTCTTTTAATTGTTTAGAAAATGTCAGTGCAGAGTTACAATGTTTCCAAAAATACAACTAGTGAGACAACTTAAGCTTAGTCTATACTGCACACAATTTAGAAACGAGATTAAAATAGGCAGGAGAGATGAGAACGCCTAATGGGACCATGGGCAGGCAACATACGTTTCCCCCTGCCTTCTCACTGTTGCACATTCGTTCCACCACTTTGATACATGCACATTTGTACAGACAATGTACTGTATGTGTGTAATTTGATACACGTTTTAAGAGCCAAAGTGCCGACCACAGATGGTTTTGTAACAACTTTAAACTGGCAAGATGGCAGCAGGTTTGTCAACGATGAAGTTAGACTGAACTCTCCTTTTTGATAAATTAGTCAGGGTTGTAAATACAAAGACCATTTTTATTATAACGGCTGTTGAAAATTAGCTACCACCTCGCACGTGGTTTTGTTGTCCACAAAACAAATTTAAACTTCCAATGGTTTTAAACTATCAATGGATTTAAACTGTCAGTGTTATAACTTTAATTAAGATTTGCAGATAAGACTGCTTTTTATGCAATGAAGATCGGAGTGAAAGTTTAAAAATGCTATAAATGCGCTCAGCTTTGTGTTTCAACTTTCGATCCAAGGCAGGCCTGTAAAAACATACATACTGAATATGTACGCAGTAATCATTCAGTATATAAACTGGTATTAAACAGAATAAAAGTATGTTGTATATGAGACAGAAAACCATTTTTGCTTTACCGCGCTATATTTGAATGTGTGTTATATCGGATCCCATTATACCGGGGTAGAGGTGTATATTGCAGTGATGCTCTATGTGTAAATAGTATTTGAACCACTACACAGGCATCAATTGAGACTGAAATAGAATAACAACATTACAAGAGTTTTTAGGAGGGATGGGAACAAAGTAACCAGTAAATAGAATGTAACAGTGTGGACACTACTTTATTTAAAATAATGAATTTTCTAAAGTGATGGTAAATTCTAAAACAAGACTTCTAATAAATTCAGTGAAATGCTGTCTTAAACTGAGCATTCCAGAATCTGGATATACCTGTAGATTTCCACCACTGCATTAATACAGATATATGACTCAAATAGAAGGCAAAAGTTTCATCTTTCATTGCCTAGGACGCTTATTTCTTCCACACATAAAACATACAAATAATAGGTAGCTAAAATTTGTCCATTTTGGATTTACAGACCTCAAAATAATTTTTATTGGATTGTAGGGAACATAAGGAGCTCACATTATATTGCTAATAGAATCAGAAAATTGCATTTCTTTGCAGCCAAGTCTTGTTGTTTAATAAACCAAATCAAATCCTCCAAGACATGCTGACCAAAATCCAGATGCTGCCTAAAATTGATGGACTGAGACAGTTTGTTGTGAGCTACTCTTTGTCTCAGGCTATCAGCCTTAGTGGCCATGCTGTAAATGAATTACTATGGTCAATGTGATCAGAACTGGAGAGGTCAAGGAAAGGTGAAGAGATCATGTACATACTGTAATTCACCTTCCCTTGAAAATCAACTGGCTTAGCTACAGTGTGTACGTTTTGGTAAAATACTTGGTACCTTTTTCCCCAGATAGGAACAAACTAGTGACTGAAAATGAATTATGTTCTGCAGACCACATCTGATCTGCTTATTAATGGCTCATACTCCCTCTATGAGCTGCATCTTGTGTAAGTAAAGTTGGGAGACCCTTGATTATGTAACAGGTGTTTTTTTTAAAAACATATTGTCCTATATTTGGTAATTATGACATTCTGATTGTACAAAGAGTTGCACTGAAAAAGTTAGGAAAGTTTTGTTAAACAGGTTTGTGTGTTATGAAATGATAAGAAAGAAATTAGGAGCTACATTGTAGGATTGTTCTTTGGTAGAGTAGTGAAAGACATTACATGGCTCAAAATTAAGCCAACTCAAAACTGTTTTCATAAAGAAAAAAATTAGTCAAGCTGCAGTGATATTATCCCAGCCATATCAGACTAGTGGTTGAAAGACTAACAATGCTGACTAAATGCACTTTCTTTATATTTCCAGTAGATGGCAGGTACAGTACTTCAAACTTTTAAACTTAACAAAATTTTCAATTTACTCATATTTTGTAAATACCGTATGCTTTAATCTAAGAATAAGTCTTGTTTATAAGTCTGCCATCTCTAAAAAGGGGGTGTTTTATATTTAGTATGGGATACAGACGTTTGTAGCAAAAGAATTATATCTTTACCAGAGAAAGTTTGAGGTGTAATTTATTAAAAATTGAAAAACAGATGTGATGAAGTTGTTAAAATGCTGAGGGCTTAATAGAAAGCCCATTGAAGTCATTAGAAAGACTCCCATGAATGGAGCTGGGCTTTTGTTCAAAATGGGATTGACCTAAAGCACATCTGATTTTAAAAGGTAAGTTTAGGATGAGAATTTTTTTTTATCAGTTATTAAACAAAAGTTGCTTCAAATCTGCTATTTATATACATTTGCAACTGGGGCCTGGGGAAAGGAGCGGTGAAGGCTGACTAATCTAACTCCAACAGACTGATATATAAAAGGCCCAAACTTTTAGTACCAGGTTTGTCTGTACATACACAAACACCACATTATATATTTTACAAAAATTACATTAAAATATTAAGGTTGAAGAGTCAGCCAGTCAAGAGTGAGGAATGCCAAAATTAAGACTGTCTGTGCAACATTAATGCAATTCCCTTGTGCATATGCATTATGATACAGCCTTTAATTACATAATCACATACTATTTTTTGTCCTGCATCATGCAGTGGATAGATGGTGCTGCTATTTTATTTTATCTTCATTGTTAAGTGTGTGGCTTCATACCTTGTTGACTGCACACTACTCAAATCCTGCTCTGAAAACAGTTATTCATTTCCTCACAGGTTTTTCCTGTGGTGCTCATCACTATAGTGTCTGCATGCTTCACAAGCATTAGTCTATCTTCTCACCTCACAGGGAAGGTGTGGTGGTGGTGGTATCTCCATATTACAGAAGTGGACCTGAGACACAGAGAGTAAAGTCAAGAGTATCCACAATCTTTCGTTGTCCAACCTGACACACTTCTGAGCTAACTTTTCAGAGTATTTAGCATTATATAATACCTTGCTGTTTTAGAGCACTTTATATGTTTAAAGCACAACTCCTTTTCATTTCAGTTGAAGCTATGCATATTCAGCATAACTGCAAGTCAGGCCCCAGGGTCTCAAACTAATTTTCTTGTTGTCTGGGTACACACAGTTAGTGACTACCTTTGAAAAGTTGGTTTAAGTGATTTACTTAAGGTATAGGCTCTCAGAGGAGTATTAAACTTTCTAGGGGGACATGACCATGGGTAGAGAGAGGGCAAAGAGCTATTGCCCCCAACTTTCCCAGTAATTCCCCTACACTCCATCAGAACTCTTTTCCACCCCTGTTCCCCTACCTTGGTTCACTGTCAGTCTTCTTCTCCACCCAGTCCCAGCCTCTCCAGTTCCACTAGCTCCTTAACCGATCTCAGTATTCCTTCCCAGACAGCTGACTCCCAGTCCCACACTGTTCCTCAACAGCTCCAAGGCCCAGCCTTCCCACCCAACCTGTCCCAAACTTCCCTCCCGGTGGCCCCTCAGACTCCTTGCCAGCCAGTTCCAATCTCCCCTCCCTTACCAAGCTCCCATTCCCTTCCAGCTTCCAACTCAACCAGTCCCAGCCTGCCCTCTCCCCTGGTTCCCAGGTCATTGCCAGTCACTCAGTCTCCTCTCAGCCTCCTTTCCCAAATAGTCCCAGTCTTCACCTCTACAGCTCTGTCAGTTTTTCTCCCCACCTCAAGTATCAGTTGCACCACATTCCTTGTCCCAATTTACTCCTTTCCTTCCCTTCTGTTCAGGCTTTTGTCCCCTCTGCATTTGAATGAGACAACTTCCTCCTCCACATCACCTGTGTGCCAGCAGTAGTGGTCATTAGGCATGCATGAGAAACAGGCTCCTTGGTGTCATTTCTGGTGTCCAGTCCCACTCTGGTGGGTCTGGAGCTGCTGCGAGAAACCATTACAAGGTAAGGTGTGTGAACAGCCTGGTGAGTACTGAGGGGCTTGAGCATGCTCAGCGAAGAGGGAATCTTAGAGATTTAGCAGCTAAAATTTAAACAAGTTTCTAATGACCATATGCAAACTGATTTTTTCGAAGACTTAACTTGACCAAATTTGGGTAAATTACACAGGAACAGCAAAAAGTACATTCCTGCCACTAGGCCACCCTTCTGCCAAGATACACTCCCTGCTCCAAAGCATGGGGACACTGAAGCATTTCAAAGAAAATGTCTCAAGAATTGTTTTAACATGGGCAAAACATTTTTCCCTAGTCTTGTTCAGAAATGGCTGAATCATGGTGGCTAAAAATTTCCAAAAAGTGTCAGGTATGAGAAATTTCATCCTCCCCATTCAGACTCTGCAAGTGTTTTAGAGCCATGTGACACAGCCACATCATGATGCATGGTAGATATGAACACTGCACTGGCAGGGTAAGGTGCCCATATATATGGAGGATGCTGTTGGGAATTGTGGATGGGTCTTCCCCACCAGTCTTGCATCCAGTATGTAATTAATTTTAAAAAGATGTGCATGTTACTTATCAACTTGCTCAGGCTGCAGCTGATAAAATGAAACAGGATAAAGATCGTTACAACCAGAATGTACAATACTGTGATCTGTATGTGGGTGATAGTACTCTTATCAGGAATCTTCAGCACCCCAGGAAACAAATTTTCAAATGGCTGGGTTTCACCGCCCTATGTTGTAGAAATTCAAATACCTGGGCTATCTATCTACCCACTAAAGCCTGAAAAGAATGGCAGCCTATTAAAGACCTTACAGCAAAACCATTTACTTCCTCTAGGACAATATGTCATAATGGATGCTCCATTGGTTACTGAGCCTACCCTGTTGCTAAATCTTGCCAGAGGAGAGTCCTGATTCTTGAGAGTTTCTCTTCTGATGTAGATGGTATTAATCCTGTTCCTGACCCTATTAATCTGATGGATGCACTTGGTTCTCCATAAGACCTATTTTGAGGAGGTTTACCCTGACTATATTATGACAGTTTGCCACCCCCTCCCCCAGGGTACCACTGAGCTGCCTGTTCCACAAGCCAGGCTCCCTTACAGTGTCCTGCTGAGCCAGGCCCTCAAGCCTCCTACACCAAACAGAAGTAGGGACACACCCAGCTGCAGAAAGACAGATGCTAAAAATCAGCTCTATCTGGGAAATCTCAGCTCAGGAACTGCCCAGCATTTAAGTGCACACTCCCTCTGGAGTGTAAACCCAGAATTGTATAGTCTTCTGCTGCACAGAGCATTGTACAGCACAAGCTCATAACATTTGCTCCCTTGAGGTGGAGAAAGATCTTCACAGCTTTTTGCCCCTCAGTTATGAATTCCACAAACTGGTTTTAGAGAAAACAAAAACAAGTTTATTAGCTACAAAAGACAGATTAAGTGATTAGAAGGGTTAGGAAACGGATCAAAGCAGATTACCTAGCAAATGAAACAAACACCCAAACTAAGCTTAATACACTAGAGAAGCTGGTTACAAGTAATAATTTCTCTGTTGCTTTATGGCAGATTGCATATATTCTTGAAGACAAGCTGCAGTCCCGCAGGCCAGATACCTTCCCAGCCTGGGCTCAGTTCTTCTCCTTGTCTTTATTTCTTAAATATTTCCAGCAGTCATCCTGGGTGGGGATTCAGTGAAGACTGACCCCTGATTAAGTCACTCCCTGGTCTTCAATAGGGTTTACATATGGTGAGAGCCCTTTGTTTTCCAGTGTGGAAAATACTGATATTCTATCATGAAGTCCAGTACCAGGTGATGTGATCACATGACCCTGCAGTGTCAAAGCAGCCACGAATCTGAGGTTGTTTGTGGCATCCCAGGAAAGTGGGAGATTAGGAAGAACAATAGGTCTTTTAAGATTCTAAAGGCCCAAACTGATTGCATTCTGTCTGGTGGATGTTCTCCAGGTGTAAACCCACTTGTAATTGATACAGTCAATATTCCTACCTTCAGATATGGAAATGATACATGCATACAAATAGGATAATCTTATTCAGTAAATCAACCTTTCCAATGATCTCACAAGACCCATCTTGCATAAAATACATGGGTAGTGTATGAATAATAATCCTATTAATATTTCTGTGAAGATATGGGGCATAGTATCACATGTTTGTATCCTGGACCCTCAGATATGCCTCTTGAGTCTGTTATACTGTCACTTGAACCACACCAACTTGCAAGTTCAGCTAAAAAACCCTTTAAAGCCTGAGGCATCCTCACTTTTACTTGAGCAAGATGTTTCCAGACTGTCTTGCATGGGCACACTTGAACATCTTGTAGGCAGGGACAGCTCACTTAGTTGATCTGGTAAAGTAGTTCAAGGCAACAAGGGGCAGAGTGATTCTGAGTTGGATCATTCCAAGTGCACAACCCCAGTGAAGATGAGAATTGTTAGAGGCAGAGGTCAGTAACCCTGGATCCTGATTAGACAATAAGACCACTTCATCTCTTCTCAGATTCAGGAAAACCCCAGCAGTATCTTCCCTATCCCCCTTTCCTGGAAAGCACTTTTCCAAACAAAAGTAGTGGTTACTCACACTGCCTTCCTAGCATGCCAACCTCAACCAGTTCTGATCACAGCCTTTGCACTGTTGGTCCCCTACTGAAACTTACTGGGTTTTGGGCGTGGGGGAAGGGTTGGCCTTCTCACAATACCAGAAGAAAAGGGAAGGGCTGAAGAGGACTCGGTATCTGAGACTGATAGGTCCCCAGGACCCAATGGGAAGATGCCAGCACTCCAAGCCAGCCAGATTGACAGGTGGGGAAGGGTGAGAGAATCAAGAGCTCAGGGCCCTTCCTCCATGTGAGCTAGGGCAGCGAGGGAAGAGCCAGGAAAAGTGTAGGAGCCCAGAGTCAAAGCAGCAGCCTAGAACCAGGGGAGATGGAGCAGCAGAGACCAACCATGCCAACAGTAAGCCAAGGGTGAGCTACTGTGGGGAAACCATGGGCCCAGAGCCAGGTCTGCCATGCAGCAAATAAACTGGAAGAGTGTGGTGAGCAGCTAGAGAGCTCAGTGGGAATCCTGGGCAGAGAGGGCCCAACGGAGGGAGACAGTGCTAGACAAGAGGGCCTTGAAGGCTGGACCTGGAGAGAGGTGGGGGAATGCAAACCTGACAGGAGGGCCAAATACTGGGGGAGAAGGGTCCTGCTACCTAGAGCCCTAGGATATGTAGCCACCACCAGAGCAGATATTTGTATTAATACTTGTAGTATTACTGCAGTGCATCCAGGTCCTGGGAAGGAGGCCTGGCATGTGTAATGAAGAGACTGAATTTTCTTTAGTTCCAGAGACTATTGTTTAGTGCCTCCAATACAGGGTTCCTTCCCCCACCTCAGTTGCTGTTTAATAAGTTGTGTGTGGTTTAAATTAAACCTAGTGATCAGGGGGTCAGGAAAATGGCTGGTGAGAAGAGAATGCCAGAGTGGGGATGCCCCTGTCCTGCATGAGCTATGTCAAAATTCTTAATGTCTCCATTAAATAAACCAGAAGAATGAAAAAAATTAGTTAACATAATACATTGCAATAAGTAGTGCATTTATCTATGGTAACATTCAATGCAGGGTAAAGTATAGGCCTACTAGAAGCCTGAGATGAGCACCGCCTTGAAAAACACTTGTCCCTATCTTTAGAGGCTCTCCAGGTTTAGACCTATGTGATCCAGTCACCATAATGTGTAGTAGGTGTGTATACCTCATTGGTGACTCCAGCTGCATATGTTAGCTTCAGAAGGGGTCTGGTCTTCTGCAAGAACCTCCTTAAGAACTGCACAATCTCTTCTTTTTGGTAGGAGGCACTGACACTCCATTAGAATCTGCATTCTGCACAGGATTACTACTTAGATGAGGGGAATTATCTGTAGCAGTGTTCCCTGCCTACACCAGGAGATGCAGGTGGACTACTGAGTGGGTCCAAATCATTCCTAGAACTCTGATATTAAGTGGCATCCACACTCAGGGGTGGGACAACTGGTGGTAGTGTAAGAGTTGGGTAAGTTTCATTTACCATAATCTGTATGTATTGATTGAAGTGCCCCCTACAGACTTAACCTCAGTCTGTAATAGCCTGTTTTTCTAAATTGTTAAGTAAAGATTTGTTATGTCTAATAGAGTATATTGTTTGTATGAGTTTACAATTGATACTTTGGGGTTAAACCTAATGCATAGATTAGCTCAGGACCCACCAAGTTGAAGGCACAGCCAAGATTAATTTACTTTACAAGTAAGAGGATTCAGGTCTATCCAGCATCACCACTGGGATACTCAGGATCTCCTTTACTGTTGATTACATCAGGTGTCCTGGCACATAGGTGAGAGTTACTGCTCCCATCTCACTGAGAAGGAAAGAGGGGTTACATATGCCTCAGTTTATCTGCTTGATATTCTTCTGGCTAACTGCATGGTGTTAAATCAAAAAAGGCTGTACGAGGAGGAACATTCAGGGAAGAAAACAATGACTGAGATGGTGTGTGTCCAGGGAGAATACCAAAGGTCCTTAAGAGAACAATAGGTGACCAATCACTGAGAAATACCTACCTGCCTGTTACCAGCCAGGTTAACAGGCCCACTTTTACAAGGCCAGAGCTTAAGATCAGAGGAGCAAGGAGAGGTGAGCAGGCAGCTGCTGCTCAGAAAGGTGCTGCTAGAGGGAAACTGGAGAAGTAGAGTCTGCCTATCCTTGCCTAGAAATAGGCAGAGCCTAGAGCAGGGTCATGAAACTACGGCAGGGGCTCTGCTGAGTGCATTTGAGGCATCTCAGTTGACCTTACCTTTCAGAGAGATGATAAGCTTGGCTTATTTTTACCCTCTGCTTGCTGTCTATTTTTGGATGAATGGACAATCAGCTGCTTGGAAGGAGCTGTTTGGAGTCACTTTAATTAGCTGCTGGTCACAGTCACCTGCAAAGAAGTGTCTTGTAGGAACCAAGAGCAGATGTGCTGGCAACAGGAGGCTGCAACCTCAGGAGCCAGTCAGAGAGGTAGAACTTCAGGGTTCTATTCATCGATCAGAACAAATCGCCTGAGGGACTGTGGGCGTATAATGCACTGCTCACCCTGTAACCATGACAGAACAGTGGGAATAAAGGGTCATAACTTCCTTAGTTGGGCTGAAGCCAAAAAAGAAGGGACTCTGGGAGCCAAAATTATTGTGAATCTATAGAATGAGAGAGTAAGACACCAGGACTGTGAAACAAAGTAAGCACTAGAGTTGCTAAGAAAGCTGGATTTCCATCCCATAGGAAATTCCAATATTTCAAAATTTCATTTTGCCCCAAATCATGATGAAAACCATCAAAATTTACTATTTATCTGAAAGTTTTGAAAACATCAAAATCTTAATGAAATGTTTAATGACACTTATGATTTAATATTTATATACACTAATTATAAAATATTTTAAAACTTAAAATTAAAAAGGAGAATCAAAGTGATAGTTGGAATGAAATCAAGAAAAATCAAAAGAAAGTGAAAAGTGAAAGTTGCAATAAAATGTTCATTTCAGTTTTAATCATTTTGAAATTTGCTCCTTAGTAAGTTGTTGGAATTGACACACCCCTGTGAAATGATTTGTTTGACTAAACGTTTTCCAACACAAGTGTTCTGTAGGAAAAAACCTAACCATGAGTTTTAAGTTCTTAAGCTAACTTTTAGAGTCATGCATAGTATTCTTCACTCAAGTAAATGGGCTCAAAAATGGAGATGAGAGAAAAGTAGTATGTGAAGCACCAAAGTTGAGAGCAAGAAGTGAAACAGATTTTACAGTTATCCTGTGTGATGTCTCTTCTTGGCCAACACTCCAAGGACTGAACCAGGGACCTTCTGAGTTAAAAGCATGACCTCCTCTAGCTTGCACTAACCAGTCCAAGTTTCCATACCTGCTGGATATAACAAATCATATCTTCCAATCATATCAATGATTAGATAATTGTACAGAGAATACACTTATAAAGTTTGCAGATACCAAGCTGGGAGGGGTTGCAAGTACTTTGGAGGATAGGATTAAAACTGAAAAGGATCTGGAGAAATGGTTAGGATGAAATTTGAAATGGACAAATGTAAAGTACTCCACTTAGGAAGGAACAATCAGTTGCAAACATACAAAATGGGAATGACTGCCTGGGAAGGAGTACCGCAGAAAGGGATCTGAGGGTCATAGTGGACCATACGCTAAATATGAGTCAGTGTAACACTGTTGCAAAAAAGCAAACATCATTCTGCAATGTATTAACAGGTGCCTTATTTACAATACTTGAGTAGTTCTTCCACTCTGCTACAGGACGATTAGGCCTCAACTGGAGTACTGTGTCCAGTTTTGGGTGCTACATTTCAGAAAAGATGGAGAAATTGGAGTAAGTCCAGAGAAGAGCAACAAAAATTAAAGGTCTAGAAAACATGACCTATGAGGAAAGATTGAAAAAAAAATTGTTTAGTCTGGAAAAGAGAAGACTGAGAGGGGACATGACATCTTTCAAGTACATAAAAGGTTGTTACAAGGAGGGAGGAAAATTGTTCTTAACCTCTGAGGAAAGGACAAGAAGCAATAGGCTTAAATTGCAGCAAGAGGCTTAGTTTGGACATCAGCAAAAACTTCCCAACTGTCAGGGTGGTTAAACACTGGTATAAATTGCCTAGGGAGGTTCTGGAATCTCCATCACTGGAGATTTAAGAGCAGGTTAGACAAACACCTGTCAGGAATGGTCTAGATATTACAAATGCTCCCTGACTTATGTAAGCATTCCATTCCAGAATGCCTTGCATAACTCGAATTTTGCATAAGTCTGGAACATATACCCAACCATTACGCAAAAAATGCTACAACTTTCTAGCTTACAGAACTTTCTGTAAGTGAGGATTTGCATAAATTGGGTTTGTGTAATCTGGAGAGCATCTGTACATAGTTCTACCATGAGTGCAGGAGACTGGACTAAATGACCTCTTTAGGTCCCTTCTAGTCCTATGATTCTGCAGATTGGTATAGAGCAGGATTTGCTACACACATTCATCAGTGCACTTGCATTGCAGTTGGATTGGAACAGGACGAACAAGAATAAGGCACTCTACAAAAGAAGTGGACTTACTGAAGCATTGTGGTAAGAGAAACAGCTAAAATAAAACATCGAGGAATTAACAAGGGATTTTAACAAGCGTGACAATTTGCAAAAACTGCTAAGACTTTCAAAGCTTCAGGAATCTCCATGAATCACCGAAGGCATTTCTCACCAAGCCAACACAAATTAGTAAAATGATTGACTATTAAGGGCATGAGGAACCAAAGATCTGACTATGAGATGCATGAGAAACAAGACAAACTCATATGGTACAGATAGAACAAGTCTGACAAATTTAAAGACTGTACTAAAAAAAGATAATTCAGTTTATGGAGACTAGAGAAAAACCTGCTGGATATGCAATAGGCTTAGTTCCCTGGAATCTAATTAACCAATCTGGCACTAACATCATTAGTCAAAAGGGTGACATGTAATTAACTCTAGAATCTTAAGAGACAAGAAGTGTGAGAATAATTTTCCTGACATTCTAGTGACCCGAGATTGTAAATGCAGGGTATTTCCTTAATGTTAGAGAAGGGATTGTAACAAAAAGAGCAATGGATGACAAAAATTGAAACTTAGAGAATTGAGAACAAGTGTTAATCACATGAAAAAGATTCTGTAGTTTGAGACAGAAGGAAGAGGTTTTTGATATTAGGATGAAGAAAGGAATATGTGCATTTTTATACAACTATGTAATGGAAAGGACATTTGACTCAATCACCACACCAGGATGAATCCATCACCATAGAAGCAGCCTAGAAAAACATTCTTGGGGAGATGGAATGTAGCTGACTCTTGTGGAACATGCATTGGTTTGACTGCCCCATCCCATGCAAGGAAAAACCACCCCAGGGAAGTAGATGCTCCTGATAGGAAGAGTCTGGGAACAGCAGAGTCTGATTGTTTTTCCATGGGAGGAGAAGTAAAAAATACATTTAATTCTTGCTTCTGTAATATACTATTACCTTAGGGGAGTTTTTTTTTTTTTAATGTGTTTACATTAGAAATTTAGATCCTATCTCCACTGGAATGCTCTGACTAAGGAAAACAAATTACAATCTGCAAATTTTGACTATAGCTAACCTATGTAAACTTGTTTCCCCTTATAGTGGCCCTCATCTCCACTCTCCAATCCCTCTACCTTTTGCTACTTCATGTGGCTGTGTTTCATCTTAACTGAGCTCCTGGCCTGATCCTGTAATAAGGTCTACTATCAGACCTGTGCGCGCAGTACAGTCCTAAGGAGGGAGATAGCGTGGGAATGTGTCCAACTGGATGTTTCTGATACCTTTACTGTCTGCTGATTAGTTAACAAAAACAATTTTTACATTTCAGTGTTAATAACACATTGTGATGAGGCAGTTCACACTTCAGATCTATTGTTTCAAGCTAAGTGCAGTCAGGAAGATATCACTGCATCAGTTGCCATTTAGATCATGTTGTCAAGTCTACTTTTGCCACCGTGAGGGCTAGATGTTCCCCCTCCCCACTTGTCATGGTATAATTCCCCACTCTGAACCTTAGTGTCACAAAGATGGGGTACCAGCATGAATTCCTCTAAGCTCAATTACCAGCTTAGTACTTGTAGCGCTGCCACCATCCAGGAATTCCAGAGCCTGGTACACTCTGGTACCCCCAAAACCTTGCCCGGGGACCCCCACGACCCAGTCCCTCTGGATCTTAACACAAGGAAAGTAAACCCTTTCCCTCACCGTTGCCTCTCCCAGGCCTCCCCTCCCTGGATTACCCTGGAAGATCACTGTGATTCAAACTCCTTGAATCTTTAAACAAAGAGGAAAATTCACCTTCCCCCATCCTTCTCTCTCCCCCTCCCAGACTCTCCCTGAGAGAGAAAGTAATCCTAACACAGAGAGAAATTAACCTCTCTCTCCCCCTTCCCTCCTTTCTCCCCACCAGTTCCCTGGTGGATCCACGCCCAGTTCCTTGGGGTCTCACCAGAATAAAAACACAATCAGGTTCTTAAAGAAGAAAAGCTTTTAATTAAAGAAAGAAAAAACAGTAAAAATTATCTTTGTAAATTTAAGATGGAATATGTTACAGGGTCTTTCAGCTATAGACACTGGGAATACCCTCCCAGACTAAGTATACAAGTACAAATTAAAATCCTTTCAGGAAAATACAAATTTGAATTCCTTCCAGCCAAACACACATTTGAACTCCTCCCAGCCAAATACACATTTGCAAATAAAGAAAACAAACATAAGCCTAACTTGCCTTATCTACCTAATACTTACTATTCTGGACATATAAGAGCCTGTATCAAAGAGATTGGAGAGAAACCTGGTTGCACATCTGGTCACTCTCAGAACCCAGAGAGAACCACCATCAAACACTAACAGCACACACAAAAACTTCACTCCCTCAAGATTTGAAAGTATCCTGTCCCCTGATTGGTCCTCTGGTCAGGTGACAGCCAGGATCACTGAACTTATTAACCCTTTACAGTCAAAAGAGACATGAAGTACTCCTGTTCTATTAACCCTTAACTATCTGTTTATGACACCCCTAATGAAAGCTGAAATTCTAGAGGATAATTTTGCAATTAGGCTGAATGCTGTGGCTGGGAAAATACAGAAACAAGGCCCTGAGGTTAAGAGGAGTTTTGCCAGGGTAATCACTGCTACATAAATATCCCCCCAAAAGTTTAGAAAATGGAAAGTTCTTATGACTTCACACACACACACACACACACCCATCCACTCCCCCACAGCAGTGTATTTGTAAGTGTTAGTAGGCATTAAATGTTAATATTTGAATTGGGAACTTAATATGCATTTAAAATTATTTAATGCCATGGGAAAATTCCAATACCAATTATTTTGATTATTGGTTAATAGACATTAGACTAAAAAGAGAATTAAATAAACACCAGTACAGGTAATGTTCAAGTCCTATGATACTTGTGTAATTGAAAGAAAACAAGTATGAGTTTAAAGAGATTCTCTGCCCCCCCCCCCCCGAAAGAGCAGGCAAGAGTATGATAAAGAGTTGGAATAAAGAGTTTATTGCCCAAATTCTTCCTGTGGATGAGAGCAAGCCCATACTATTGATAAAGATCTGCAACTGGCTCTCTATTTTCATTTCTCTGAGGGCTTGCCTATGCTTAAAATGCTGCAACAGTGGAAGTGCACCACTGCAGCACTTCAATGAAGACATGACCTACACCAATGGGAGAGGGTCTCTCAAAAGGGATGGTAAGTAGGTTGGCAGGAGAATTCAACCCTAGATCTAGCACTGCCTACACTGGGCATTAGGCTAGTTCAGTTCAATGGTGTTGCTCAGGGGTTTGGATTTTTCTCACCTATGAGCCATGCAATTACACAGATTTATTTTCCTAGTGTAGACCAAGCCTTAATTCCTAGCCACCACCTCCCACAAAGTAAAAACTATCATATTACATTGAGGATTTCAGGACAAAGCAGGCCAAACAGGCAACTGTTAATCAGGGCACCTGGCAGATTGTGTAGTTACTCACTCAGTACATCTTCCAATGGTTAGTTCTCTGTAAATTAACTGCTTCCTGAAAGCAATTAAATTTAAAGTAGAACAATAGTATTAGTGCTTCCCTGAGCAGCTTACCACATGGTCTTTGCAATGTATAAAGTAGACAAGTTCCAGCTGCTCACAGGGATAAAGGCTTCTCAGAGTTCATTTTTACCAAAATTAAACCTGTACAAACAGATGCTAAGTTTCAGCGATACTGTATAGCCACTGATGAAGATTTTAGAGACTTGCTTAAATGAAAATTCCTGTTTGCAAATAAAGAATGGTTACAACATATCACAGCCATCAGCACTTACTTGTTGAGAAGCACAGGTTGAGGCAAAAAACTACTTTTTATAGGAAGCCTTCATTTGTGCTGTCATGGTATAATTCCCCACTCTGAACCTTAGCGTCCAAAAGATGGGGTACCAGCATGAATTCCTCTAAGCTTAATTACCAGCTTAGAACCTGTAGCGCTGCCACCAACCAGGAATTCCAGTGCCTGGTACACTCTGGCCCCCCAAAACCTTGCCTGGGGACCTCCAAGACCCAGACCCTCTGGATCTTAACACAAGGAAAGTAAACCCTTTCCCTCACTGTTGCCTCTCCCAGGCTTCCCCTCCCTGGGTTACCCTGGAAGATCACTGTGTGATTCAAACTCCTTGAATCACAAAACAGAGAGGACAATTCACCTTCCTCCCTCGTTCTCTCTCTCCCTCCCAGATTCTCCCTGAGAGAGAAAGTAATCCTGGCACAGAGAAAAATCAGCCTCTCTCCCTCTTCCCTCCTTTCTCCCCACCAATTCCCTGGTGAATCTAGACCCAGTCCCCTGGGGTCTCACCAGAATAAAAAAAACAATCAGGTTCTTAAAAAGAAACTTTTAATTAAAGAGAGAAAAAACAGTAAAAATTATCTTTGTGAATTTAAAATGTAATAGGTACAGGGTCTTTCAGCTATAGACACTGGGAATACTCTCCCAGCCTAACTATACAAGTACAAATTAAAATCTTTCCAGCAAAATACCAATTTGAACTCCTTTCAGCCAAATGCACATTTGAACTTCTTCCTACCAAATACACATTTGCAAATAAAGAAAACAAACATAAGCCTAACTCGCTTTATCTATCTAGTACTCACTATTCTGAATCTATAAGAGCCTGTATCAGGGAGATTGGAGAGAAACCTGGTTGCACATCTGGTCACTCTGAGCCCCCAGAGTGAACAACAACCAAAACTAACAGCACAGCACAAAAAACTTCCCTCCCTCAAGATTTGAAAGTATCCTGTCCTCTGATTGGTCCTCTGGTCAGGTGACAGCCTGGCTCACTGATCTTGTTAACCCTTTACAGTCAAAGCGATATAAAGTACTTCTGTGCTATTAACTTTTCTTATCTGTTTATGACATGTGCCCATGGAATATCTATAAGCAGACCACAGTTTCCTTATATGCCTTTCTTACTGCAAATTTCAGAGTGAATTTTGGCTAATTTTTTTTAACCTATTGATTGATCACAAATGCTCTCTGTACTTGCAATTTAAGCTTATTTAATAGTGATTGGTCAGATAAGCCCCATGTTTTTATTCCCTAATTGTATGAATGCATCATCATTTCTGGCATAAATATTTTGTCATGTAAATGTATTTGACCTTGAAATTCATTTTCAGCATATATTTGTGTCACTAGAACCAGATCACTTGAATGTTTGCATGAAGGAAACAATCAGCATGGATATGGGGGAAGTCACTAAAAAAAGTAACATTTATGAAGTATTTTTTGCATTGCTTGCCAACTTATATTAATTAACATTTAGTGCTTTGAACAAATGCCAAGTCTTAATAAAATGAAAAAAGTTTAAAACCAGTGAAAGGGCCATTGTAAAGTCAAAAGCAGGAGCAATAGGTTATATCCAGTTAACACTTCAAAAAATCATTTGCAAAATATTAATAGAATTCCTCTGTTATTTAAAGACAAATACATAGGGGAGTCTTGACTGATATCCTGGGATTCCTTTTCTGCCAAACACACAGTGTGCTATTCTTCAATAGAAGAAAAGCAGTCGCAGCTTTTTTTCCCCCTCATGAAACACTGTATTTAAAACAGCAGAACTCTGTCTCCAACAGAATGAACTTCTTGACAAAATTCTGGCAGAAGTGTTGAACATCTAAGTTTCTCATGAGGCACTTATTAGAGTGTTGACTGCAGGATTGATAGTTTCTGTTCCATTATAGTAAAGATAAAGATTTAATTTAATCCAATACATCTGAAGATTTAAATACACAAGAGTCAAGAACTTCACAATTATGGTTCTCACAGCAAATGGCATGGAGATCCTTTGCACAGATGTAATAGCTTGTTACTGTATAACACTGTAGCACTTCTGTCTGTGCAATGGAGCTGAATGACAGTTGCTGTGGGAAACATACATTTCCTGACTTTTGCACAGTTCAGCTGTCATCTTTCACTAAAGTAAATATTTGCACTACATATAACATTTTGCATTGTATTGCTTTTGGGTTTTTAAAAAAAGATGTTTTGCATTTGAAAGAATGCATGTGATCTAGCAACCACAGATTCGGCTGAATGAGCTGAAGTATTTATTTAAATATGCTAATAAGCATTGCTTACAAATCCTAGGTTGAATGTCCTACGCATAGAGAAATCCACCAAAGTGTTGCATGCTCAAATTTAAATCTGAAGGCTGTATGAAGAAAGAAAATAGCAGAAAAGCTGCCTGACCACCTGCCTCCATTCTTTCCTCCCCATAACCCCAAAGTACCTCTCAGTCCAGTTTTAGACCAATCAAGTTTATCTTTGCTCAGTCTGCAGGTGTAGCATGTTCCTGGACTATGGGGCTCTCTGTCCATGAAACAAACTGAATGTGCTTTCCTATTCCAATTGACATTGAATGAGAACTTTATGCTGAGGAACAGCTAGCAAGGATGCATGTATGAAATTAGATCATTCACAGTGGAAGAGTTGTGACAAGAGTTCACAGGAGAAATGAACTTTTTTGCCTAGACTCAATCACCTAAGTTAAGTCAGAGTTAGAGGCCAATTTTCTCATGATCCTCTGAGTCCAGTGACCACAGTTACAGTTAATATGGACCCAGCAGGAAATTCCTAACTGTACCATCCCTGATTTTAATATGAAAGTTTTCAGATACAAGCCTGCTCTATGCTACATCTTGAATGTGCATCTCAGTGCATTAAGGGAAAGAGAAAAGTCACGTGCATGGTTTGGCCTTTCTAATGCTTATAAATTTATTCATAGATAAAATTTCTTCAAACTTGGCAGATTTATTGAAGATTGAGAACATGGCTAAGTATTTGTAATGGCCTTTCCACATTGATATGAGCACTCAAGTCTAAATCTGAAGCAGCAGTTGGGATTATCCACCCACACACAAATACCATTTAAGGATTTTTGTGTTTGTTTTGTAAGTACACACCTTTTCGCCACATAGGAAGCATGGTGCATTAGTTAGTCTGAGACTGTGCCACTCTGGGTTCAGTTCCCTGTGTGATATTGAGCAAATCAGTTAGGCCTAGATCTACAAATATATTTAGGCACTTAAATCCCAGATATGCTATGGTGAACCACAAACCCCTGCATGCCTAAACTTATCTAGCACCTATATTTCTGCTGTAAACATTCTCTAGGTACCTATATTTCTTCCTTTGAGTATATGCACAACTGCCACAGGCATACATCTCATGCCTAAACCCCAGCATAATCCCCAAACCAGGTGAAGAAGATAGAGATTCCTCTCCCTACCCCCATCTTGCCTATAGGCCCACTCTGGGATGTGTGCACTTAGCATGTATCAGCTGTCTCCCCTCCCCACCCCACCCCACCCTCCATGGCTTGTTAGTTCAGGGTCTAATAGGTTTTGTCTTCTAGATTTCATATTAATTTTACAGTATTTATAATGCCTTCTCTCACATATATAGTACTAGTCTAAGGCCATTAGATCCTCTGGTCTGACCTCCTGTACAATATGCACTATAGAATGTCACCCAGTTAATAAACTCCTCTGTTGAGCCCAACAACTCGTGATTGACTAAAACATATTCCAGAAAAGCATCCAATCTTAATTTGAAGACTAAGATGTAGAACCCACAATTTCCCTTGGTAGTTCATTTGAATAGGTACTCTCCCCCCACTGTTAAAGATTTGGGCTTTATTTCTAGTTTTAATCTGTTTGGCTTTAACTTCCATCCACTGATCTGTTATGCTTTTTCTGCTAAACTAGAAAGTTTGTTTGTAGCTGTGCAACAGGATCAGCACTCCACCTCTCATGTGTGCTGCCTTTTCTCTGACCAATAGGGCCTGAAAACAGTTCTTTTCATGGGGGAGGGCACCCACTTCTTGCAGATGCCCCCCCCTTCCCTTTCTCTCAGGTGTGAGCCTGCTTTTCTTTTTTGGTCTTACATCGGGGGCAGGGCACTTGCCTCTCACCAGCACTCCTCCCTCCCCAGGTGCTGGTTCTTTTGGCTGGTCTTTGGCAACTCAGCCCTCTGGCCAAGCCACACATGTTGTCCCCCCCTTTCCAGGGTACACAGTTCCAAGTTCTTATCACAGCCCTGGTATGGGGCTGCAGCTCTTAGGTTTCTTCCCAGAGGCACTGCCTTCTTCAACCACCCAGCTGGGGCACATCTCAGTACCCACAGCTGATGGTATTTCAGCTGGCCTGAGTCTTCAGCCAGACCAGCAGGGCCCATCCAGTACCTTCACTGGCCTGGCCAGGTTCTGTGCTCAGTCCCCCTGGCCTTCAGCATACCTATACTGACTTTCAGCTGGTCCTACTGCTCTTCCTGCCTGCCAGACAGCAGCCTTCCCCGGGGTTCAGTCCTATCTGCAGTGAACTCTCCACAATGAGTTACCTGGAGTACTGCAGCTCTTTCAGCCAGCCAATCTTCCCTCCTCAGTAACTAGGCTTCCCTGTGCTGCTGCTTGTCTTATACAGGACCCTTCTGGCCTCTGATTGGTTGCTCCAACAGTCCCTCTGATTGGTAGCTCTTCTGCAACCACTCTAGGCTGTCTGGAGGACTTGTCTCTGCTCTATTCTGGGGGAGGGTGATGCAGGGCCATGAGGCCTCCAGCTGGGGCCTTCCTGACATAGTCCATCCTGCCAAGAGCTGGTATATTCTCCCTGTGAAGGTACTTATACACCAGGATAAAGTCACCTCGATTAAATAAACAGATTGAGCTCTTTAAATGTCTCACTGTAAGTTATTGTTCCAGCCTTCAAGTAATTTTTGCGGTTCTTCTTTACACTATTTTCAACTGGATGCAATATTCCAGTGTAGTTCTCACCAGTGCCTCCTTACTCCTTCTCCCTACTCCTCTGTTTGTACATTAAAGGATCACCTTGCCACAGCATCATTGTGGGAAGTCATGTTGAATTGTTTGATCCCTATGTCTTTTTCAGAGTCCTGCTTTCCAGGATCCAGTCTCCCACTCTGAAGATATTGCCTGCATTCTTTGTTCCCAGATGTATGATCTTGCATTTGGCTGCATCAACATGCATTTTTGTCTGAATGGGCCCAGTTTACCAAATGATCTGTGTGACTGCTTTATCCTCATCATGATTTATCACGTTATCCTTGTGTCATCTACAGTTTGTATCAGCAATTTTATACTTCCAGATCATAGATAAAAATATTGAATAGTCAGGCCTAAAACTGGTCTCTCCAGAACCCCACTAAAAATATGTCATTCATTGACAAGTACTTCTTGAGATTGATCAGTTAGCCAGTTCTTAATCCATTTAACATGTGCTTTGATACCATATAGTGCAAGGATATAGGCAGAGCCTAGGATGACTGATATTCTCAGTGTCCCAAAAGGCCATGTAATACTAGAGCCAGGGAGTGTTGTGGCGAATAGGTTCCACAGAAGCACTCCCTAAGGGCTCCAGAGTGATAGTACCCTGCAGCCCTCTTGAAGGGTGGCCCAAGAAGTTTTCTGGGCAACAACATGCACATTTGACCTGATGCGATGCCAGACATTACCTTGTCTCCTGATCTCTGACCTCTGATCGCAGCCTGACTCTAGCCTGGTACTACCTCTGATCTCCACTCTCCAGCTCCGGCCTGACTCAGACCCGGATTCCTGCCTCCCAGTTCTGATCTCGTACTACCTTTGATCTCCAGCCCCGACTCTTGCTTATTGAACCAGTTCTAGTGAGTCCTCTGACTCCTGCTCACTGACTACCATCCCTGATATGTAAACTCCAGCCCAGCTGTGTCTGATAGGCCAGACAGCCTATGCCCAAGTCCCTTACAATCATTGATTAAGTTTGCAGAAGAGACAAATTGGGGGAGTGATAAATAATGAAGAGAATAGGTCACTGAATAGCTTAATAAAGTGGGTGCAAGCAAACAATATGTGCTTTAAAATGGCTAAATATATACATTGAGGAACATAGGTCATGCTTACAGTCTAGGGGACACTGTCCTGGGAAGTGGCGACTCTGAAAAAGGTTTGGAGGTTGTAGTGCGTAATCAGCTGAACACGAGCACTCAGTGTGATGCTATGACCAAAAGGACTAGTGTGATCCTGAGATGCATAAACAGGGAATCTTGAGTAGGAGTAGAGAGATTATGATATCTCTATATTTGGCACCAGTGTGACTACTGCTGGGGTACTGTATCCAGTTCTGGTACCCACAATTCAAGAAGAATGCTGATAAATTGGAGAGGGTTCAGAGAAGAGTCACAACAGTGATTAAACGTATCTTATCGTGAGAGGCTGAAATAATTCAATCTGTTTAATTTAACAAGGAGGAGATTACTGGGTGACTTGATTACTGGGATTAAGTACCTACATGAGGAACAAATATTTAATAATGGGCTCTGCAATCTAGCAGAGAGAGAGAACATGATCGAATGACTGGAAGATGAAGCTAGAAAAGTTCAGACTGTAAACAGTGTACATTTTTAACAATGAGTTATTGGAACAATTTTTCTCAATCACTGACAATAAGAAAAAATATCCAATATTGATTTTAAAAAATGCTGTAGGAATTATTTTGGGGAAATTCTTTATGGCCTATGTTATACAGGAGTCAGACTGGATGATCACAATGGTCCTTTCTGGCCTCAGAATCTATGAATCTTGTTGCTCCTGTTGGCATATTTGAATAAGGAAAATACCACCTCATTTTCTGCTCTTAAATTTGAAGTGTGAATTAAATGAAAGCATTATTCAAGGTTCATTCACTTTGTTTTTATTTCCTTGAGCAGTATTCAGTAACAAATTATTTTGTACTGCTGTTGTATTTGCTGCATACAGGAATGGGAGCTTTGATTCCAGTGTGTGTTTAGTCAGTGAGGCAATCCTAAATAAACACGATTCACTCTGTAAGAATGAACACTTTACTTATATGCATGGAGTATATGGAACAACTCATAATGTATGTCTATGTCGCAGGCTTCCTGCATGCTGTGCCATTCACCTTTGCCCAGATTCCTTTAATCCACACTCAACGCCTTCAGGCTTTCCTAGGTAAATACAATACCTGAGCTGGTGTGCTCATCTGGGGGTATGGAGCAGAGCAGGTGTTGAACTGTGACCTTACCTCCCCATCTACTTGGCAGGGTTGCGAATGTGCAGGTGCCTGGGCTTCACTGCCAGTCCCACAATTCCCTGAATTTATATCTTCCTTCCCTTATTCCTATGCACTTCCCACTCGCCCTCTGTATCGTGGAAGCTATCTTGTCCTCTAAAAAAACTCCCTGCAAAATACCTTGAAAAGACAAGCCTGGGAGCTTAAATTCCTAACTCTACTAGACACTGAAAATCATGGTCTCAACAGAGACACTAGTTTTATGACTCATAACTGCAATTTGTAACCTACTAACCCTCTTCTGTCCTATAACTACAGAGATGTTAATTTCCCATTTCATTATTGGTGGTTTCTTGCAACATTTTAAGCGTAAGCGGTTTACAATCTGTCCCGCCTTTGTATTTATTTGATTCAGTAGAAGATATTACCTCACCCACCTTGTATTTCTGGAAGCTATCTGGCAGAGGAGTGAAGTTCTGTAATAGCCTTCCAAGGAGAGGAGTAAAAGCAAAAAAGAAAACCATAACTGGCTTCAAGACTGAGCTTGGTGTGTTTTTTTGTTTGTTTTGTTTTGTGGTGGACATTGTATGATGGGACTGTCTATAATGGCATTTAGCCAGTCTGTGATGGCTAGCAGCAAATATCCCCAAGAGCCTGTGATGGGAGACTAGATGAGGAAGACTCTGAGTTATTACAGAGAAGTTTTTCCCAGTTGTCTGGCTCCTGGGTCTTGCCCACGTTCTCAGGGTCCAACCAATTGCCATATGTGGATTCAGGAAGGAATTTCCCAGCATTCAGATTGGCAGAGACCCTGAGGGTTTTTCACCTTCTGCTGCAGCATAGGTCATTTGTAGGTTTAAACTACAGTAACTCCTCATTTAAAGTCGCCCCGGTTAACATTGTTTCATTGTTATGTTGTTGATCAGTTAGGGAACTTTAAAGTTGCACAATGCTCCCTTATAGCATTGTTTGGCAGCTGCCCGCTTTTTCCACTGCTTGCAGAAAGAGCAGCCTGTTGGAGCTAGCTGTTGTGGGCTTGGAACCAGGGTGAACCGGCAGTCCCCCATCAACTCCCTGCTCCTCTAAGTTCCCTGTGCGGCAGCCGCCCAGCAGGCTGTCAATTGCCAGCAGTTTAGCTGGTCCTTCCTGCATAGCCGTGTGCTGCTCCTGTCCTCTGCCTTGGAGCTGCTCTCAGGAGACTCCTGGTTGCTGTGTAAGGTGGTGGTTGAAGTGAGGTGCTAATGTCAGGGTGTCCCCCTGCTCCTGCTCCTTTACCCCATCCAGAGAGGGGACACGACAGGGCTCAGGACAGAGGGAGCTTGCTGGCAGCAGCTGCTGTCTCAACTTGTGGATCAACTTAAAAAGGCAGTATACTTAGAGTGGGGTCAGCATACTTAAAGGGGCAATGCAGTCTCTCTCTCTCTCTCTCTCACACACACACACACTGTGTGTGTCTCTGTCTCTCTCTGCCATGCTGTCTCCCCTCCCTCCATTTGTGGAATGCGAGGCTACATTAACAACAATGTGTTAACCCTTGAGGGCTCAGCCAAGTGCTAGTTCATCATTTAGCAGTAAGGCATTCCCTGAGAAATAGCCCTCCATCTTCCACCTTCTGACTCCACCACCTCAACCAAGCTACACAATCATCATTGCTGTGTACAGTATTAAATTGTTTAAAACTTGTGTGTGTGTGTGTATAAAAAATTGGCAAAAAAAAATTCCCTGGAACCTAATCCCTCCATTTACATTAATTCTTATGGGGAAATTGGTTTCGCTTAACATTGTTTCTCTTAAAGTAGCATTTTTCAGGAACATAACTACAACATTAAGGGAGGAGTTACTGTAGTGTAAATGATGGATTCATTGTAAGTGGAAGTCTTTAAAACATGATTTGAAGACTTCAGTAACTCAGCCAGAGATTATGGGTCTATTACAGGAATGGGTGGGTGAGATTCTGTGGTCTGCAAGATGCAGGAGGTCAGACTAGATGATTATGATAGTCCCTTCTGACTTTAGTCTGAGTCTGTTTAAATGTTCATTTCCCACACAGCCTGCTTCAGATTCTGCACAGCTCAGCTAGTACCGTTCTTCCAAATAACAACCTAATGTGGTGGTAGCTAGCTGGAGGAGCACACCAGGATTCTAGTTAACATTTGGTGTGAGTATTCCAAGTATCATGATTTTACGTGAAGGTCTAGGAACGTCCACCAGGATCTGGGCTGTCCCGCCTAATGGTTAGATCAGGAGTCAGAAATTGGAGCCAGGGATCATGGCTGAAATCAGAGGGCACACACAAGAGCCAAGTATCAGAACCTCTGAGTCAGAGACCAGATGCCATAGCCCAGGGTAAGAGCCAAAGTCAAATGTTATGAATTGAAGGCAAGGGTCATGACCATGTTGCCTGGAGCGATACAAGGCAGGAACAGGGCTGGGAACGAGAAGACATAGGAGCTATTGCAGCCATGAGCAAATGTTGATGAGCTGGTTGTGGTCAATCCTACAGCCCTACCTGAACACCAAGGGTTGATCAGAACCAGCTGACAAGCTTTTTGTTTGTTTAAAAAAACCCAAACACATCTTAGCTTACAGTAGGTGCAAATAGTGTTGAAAAAAAGTGTTAATTAAAATAATTCCTGAACACCTACCTGAAACTAAGGATTGACCGCAACCAACTAACACCTTTTTAAATACCCCTACCTTTGTCTAAGGTGCTAGGTGGTGTTCAAAAACATACTAAGTACATTAGCTGACATAGTAATTGTAGTGTTTTAGCCATGTTGGTCTCAGGACAATAGAGACAAGGTGGGTGAAGTAATATTTTACTTTTTGATCAACTTCTGTTAGAGAGAGAGACAAACTTTCAGTCTTACAGGGAGCTATTCTTTAGGTCTGAGGTTTTCTGAGACCTAAATTGCTCTGTGTAAGACTGAAAGTTAATCTCTCACCAAAAGAAGTTGGTCCAATTAAAAAATTCATTTGGTAAACACACTCCATTTTCCTTGTCCATAGATAGCCACTGGGTCAGCAGAATTTGCTCACCTGATAACAGGGCAGGTCAACAGGGGAACCCTGCATCCTTGTGCAGAGTCATAAATCCTGCCACTCTGCTATGATCTGATGTGTGGGAGCCATAGAAGGTTAATGGCCTTTCCAGAGACCTCTGGCTCATTATCAGTTTGTTTCTCCATGCTTAAAATTAGTAAAGTTAGGCTATGTCTACATTTGAGAAGTTACAGCAGCACAACTTCACCTATATCACTGTAAGCTCTCTAGTGTAGCTGCTCTAAGCCAATAGGAGAGAGCTCTCCTGTCAACAATTAATCTACCTCTAACAAGCGGCAGTAGCTATGTCAGTGGGAGAAGCTCTCCTGCTGCCATGGTGTTCTCCATGCCAGCGCTTATGTTGGTGAAACTTATGTTGGTTGGGGGTGGGGCAGTTTATTTGCATCCTGGAGCAACATAGATTATACTGCCATAAGTGGTAGTGTAGACATCACATAAGAATAATAGATGACTCTTGCTGATGGGTAGTTAGCAGCTGACACCTCTTCCCCCAGACTGTGTGGGAGCATAGGGATAGTAGAACAATACATTCCACCAACTCCCAAATGTCAAAAACATGCAAAAATTAACTCCACGTCAGCCAGGAACTGAACCTGAATTGTACTTGCAGTGTTCTAATCCCTGGCACCAGAACTCTGGTTCTTTATTGGATCTTTACATCATTTTATATGGAATAGACAGGAGCTCATTGGCACTAACCAAAGAGATATTTGCACTAAGTGATAGAATCACAGTGCAGTGACTGTTTCCTTAGAAAACTTCCTTACATCTACGATTCGGAATCCCTCACAAACCATCAAATGTCACTTCCGGCAGAAACACAGCTCCACCATTCCTATCTATTGTGGGCCACTCTTTGCATAGCCTATACAGTATTAAGTCCCATAAGTTTTCCCTCTGTGAGTTGTGTTCAGAGGGATTCTTTCAATCTGCCCTTTTTGTATGTTCTCCATCTGTCCAGCAGCACGTCTCATGGCAGGTGCTCTGGTTTCATTCTTAACACATGCCCCAAACAATTGATTCAAATAATTATATAATCATCCTAGTATCAAGTTACAATACTAAATACAGTTGTGCTTGCATACACCTTTTTAACTACATGAAACTCAGATTTTTAGCCTTAGAAGTGAAAGGGGAATCTGAATAGTACCATAGAGTGTAGATGAACAAAGTTTGCACATAGGCTGTATTTATATGTATTAATAAATGAATAAATATATGAAAATATATACAAATATACTGTATAATGTTTTCAAGATCTGTTATGTTCCAATCTGCTTTCAACTAAAATATGGTACAATCTAATTGTTTTCAGTAAAATATATATACACTAACAGAATCACTATGTACCATATTAAAAAGAAAAATCTGAAAATGTACTGTATATACTAACTGCTTGCTGAGAATGTACTGCGGATGAATTGTTAGAATCCCATAACAATCATTTTTGAGGGAGAAACAACTATTATTATTAAGTCTGCCTGTAATACTTAGAAACTGCAGGTCACTTTAGCCCACCATTCTCTAGGACTGGATTACAGTGACATTCATGAGTCTGTATTGTGATATGGTACAATGTAGGAAGTAGGGAATTTGTCAGCATGAGTACTTGATATTGAATAGGCTATTTAGAAATGGTCTGAGAATGGTGTTCAGAAAGTTCTGGACAAATCATATGGGTGTTTCATTTTCAGTGCCTTCAGTAGGAGAAGTAGTTGCCCTGATGACTGGGAGACTGCCCGGTGACATTCTGTCACTGAGTCCATGGCATTCTCTGAGAATTCTCACTTAACAGAGTGGGATGCATGAAGACTGCCATCTTCCACTACTACTTCCAATTCGATTAAACTTCAACATACCTTAGAATGAAACGCCACAACATTCTCATCTTCCATGATTACCAAGGCCACTTGGAGGTAGGGTTAGGATTCTTATGGGTAGGGCTTAGACACAGGGTTCCTATGGGTAGGCCATGTGGAGTTAGGGTTACGTTCCTAAGGGCAGGGCTCCCCTCCGTAGGCTTAGGGTTCCAATATATAGGCCACTTGGAGTTAGAGATGGGAGTACCAAAGGGTAGGGGTCCTTGCCCTATGATAAGGGTACCCATGGGTAGGTCTCCCTGTGCTATAGTTAGGGATCCTATGGTTAAGCCACTTGGAGTTAGGATTAGGATCCCTACAGGTAGGCCACTTGGAGGTAGGGTTAGGATTCCTATGGGTAGGACTCCACGGCCTACAGTTAGGGCTTCTATGGGTACGGGTCCCTGTTTTAGGCATAGGGTTCCTATGGGTAGGCCACTGAGAGTTAGGATTGTGGTTTCTATGGGTATGGCTCTCTGTTTTATGCTTAGGGTTTCTTTGGGTAGGCCCCTTAGAGATAGGGTTAGACTCCCTATGGATAGGGCTCTCCCCCTCCCCACACAAGTCTAGGGTTCCTTTGGGTAGGTAATTTGGAGTTAGGGTTAGGATTCCAATGGGTAGGGCTTCCCACCCCAGGGTAGGGTTCCCATAGATAAGAATCCCTGCCCTAGAGTTACAGATCCTAAGGGTAGGGCTCCCTGCCCTACAGTTAGGGTACCTATGGGTAGGCCTCCTCACACAACGGTTAGGGTTCCTATGGTTAAGATACTTGGAGTTAGGATTAGGATCCCTACAGGTAGGCCACTTGGAGTTAGGGTTTGGGTTCCTACGGGTAGGACTCCACAGCCTAGGTTTAGGGTTCCTCTGGGGTAGGCCAGTTGGATTTAGGAGTACGGTTCCTATGGGGATGGCTCCCTGCCCTAGGCTTAGGGTTCGTATTGAGAGGTCACCTGGAGTTAGGGTAGGGGTACCAAAGAATAGGGCTCCCTGCTCTAGTTATAGAATTTCTATGGGTAGGGCTCCCCTCGCTAGGGTTAGGGTTCCTATTGGGAGCCAATAGGAATTGGATTTAGGTTCCTATGGGTAGGGCTGCCGATCCTAGGACTAGGCCACTTGGTGTTAGGATAAGGCTTCCTATGTGTAGACCTCTTCAATTTAAGATTAGGGTTCCTATGGGTAGGTCAGTTGGATTAGGCTTTCTGTGCCTAGGGCTCCCTGCCCTAGGGTTAAGATTCCTGTGGGTACACCACTTGGTGTCAGGGTCAGGGTTCCTATGGGTATCCCTTCCCACCCTAGAGTTCCTGTGGGTAGGTCTCTTGGAGTTAGGGTTAGGGTTACAATGGGCAGTGCTCTCAGGCCTAGGATTAGGGTTTTTATGGGTAGGGAATCCCTGCCCTAGAATTATGGTTTCTATAAGTAGGTTTCTGTATGTAGGGCTCCCAGACCTAGGGCTAGGTATGCTATGGATTCGCCAATTAGAATTAGGCCACTTGGAGTTAGGATTAGGGTTGGTATGAGTGGGCCATCTGGAGTTAGAGTTAGGTTTCCTATGGGTAGGCCACATGAAATTAGTTAGGGTTCCTTTGGATAGCAATCCCTGCCCTAAGATTAGGATTCATATGGGTAGCCCATTTGGAGTTAAGTTTAAGGTTCCCGTGGGTAAGGCTTCCTGCCCTAGGGTTAATATTTCTAAGGCTAGGACTCTTGGAGTTAGGGTTAGGGTTCAGGTTCCTATATGCACAGCTCTCTGCTCCAGGGTTAGGATTCCTATGGATAGGGGTTCCCGTAGTAGTATTAGGATCCCTATGAATAGGGCTTCCTGCGGTAGGGTTAGGGTTGCTGTAGATAGGCCATTTGGAGTTAGGTTTTGGGTTCCGATGGGTAGGGCTCCCTTCCCTAGGGTTAAGATTTCAATGATTAGGCCTCTTGGAGACAGGGTTACAGGTCCTTTGGATAGCACTCCCACAGGTTAGGGTTGCTATGGGAAGGCTACATGGAGTTAGGTTCAGGGGTCCTATGTATAGGGCTCCCCGACCAAGGGTTAGGATTCCTATGGGTAGGCCAATTAAAACTAGGGTTAGAGTTTGTATGCATAGGCCACTTGGAGTTAGGATTAGGGTTGATATAAGTGGGCCACTTGGAGTTAGAGCTAAAGTTCCTATAGGTAGGGCTTCCTGCACTAGGGTTAGGGTTCTTATCTGTAGGTCTTCCCACCCTAAGGCTAAGGTTTCTATGGGAAGGCAATTTGGAATTAGAGTGACAATTCCTATGGGTGGCATTCCGTGCCCCACGGTTAGGGTTAGGGTTGCTAGGGAAAAGCCATTGGAGTTAGGGTTAGGGTTCTTTTGGGTAGAACACCACACCCTAGGGCTCCCAGACCTTGGGTTAGGGTTTCCATGGGTACGCCATTGGAGGCTGAGTTACGGTTCCTATGGGTAGGTCTCCGTGCACTAGGGTTAGGATTCCTATGGGTAGGCTATTTGGAGGTAGGGTTAGAGTTCCCATGGTTAGAGCTCCCCGCTGTAGAGTTAGGGTTCCTGTGGGTAGGGGACCTCATCCTAGGGTTAGGGTTCCTATGGGTAGGTCAACTGGAGTTAGTGTTCCTATGTGTTGTCAACTTGAAGTTAGGATTATGGTTGGTACGGGTGGGCCACCTGGAGGTAGATTTAAGGTTCCCATGGATAGGCCACGTGAAGTTAGGTTTAGGATTCCTTTGGGTAGAGATCCCCCCCCAAGTTAGGGATTCATACGGGTAGGCCATTTGGAGTTAGATTTTAGGCTGGTGTGGGTAGGGCTCCCTACCCTAGGGTTAATATTTCTATGGATAGGACACTTGGAGTTAGGGTTAGGTTTCCTACATGCACAGTTCCCCACTCTAGGGTGAGGATTCCTATTGGTAGCAGACTACACCGTAGGGTTAGGGTCCCTTTCTGTGCTAGGGTTACAATACCTTGGGGTAGAAGGTTAGTTTCCTATGTGTTGGGCTTCCTGCCCTGGGGTTAGAATTCCTATGGATGGGCCACTTGGAGATAGGGTTGGGGTCCTACGGGTAGGGCTCCCCACCCTAGGCTTAGGGGTTCTGTGGGTAGGGCTCCCATGGTTAGGGTTAGGATTCCTATGGGTAGGCCACTTGGAGGAAATCTAATCCTATCTTAGGGAGCCCTACCCATAGAAACCCTAACTATAGCTTGGGTAGCCCTATCCATAGGAACCCTAACTCCAACTGAGAGTGCCCTACCAATAGGAACCCTAACCCTAAGGTGTGGAGCCTACTCATATAATCCTTAACACTCACCCTAAGTGGCCTACTCAGAGGAACCATATTAAGTGAACAGGGAGTCCTACACATAGCAACCCTCACCCTAGGTTAGGGAGACCAAACCATGTGTACGGTAAACCTAAATAGAAGTGGCGTACACATACAAACCCTAACCGTAGGGTGTGCAGCCCTAAACATGGGAACCCTAACCCTAGGATGTGGAACCCTGGTCATAGGAACCCTAACTCCAAGTGGCCTCAAATAAGAATCCTAACTCTAACTTCAAATGCCCGAGCTATAGGAACCCGAACCTTTGCACAGGGAGTCTCACCCAAAGGAATCCAAACTCTAACTTCCTGTGGCCCATCCACATGAACCTTAACCAAATGGCAGCAAGCCCTAACCATAGAAATCCTAATGCTAATTCCAAGTGGCCTACCCATAGGAACCTTGACACTAATTTCAAATGGCTTACCCATAGGAACACTGACACTAGGGAGGGGAGTCCTTTCCATAGGAACCCTAACTGCAAGTGGCCCACCCATAAGAATCCTAACCCTAACTCCAAGTGTCCTACACATACGAACCCTGACCATATGGCAGGGAGCCCTACCCATAGGAACCCTAACCATAACTCCAATGCCCTCTGCATAGGAACGCTAACCCTCAGGTCTGGACCGCTAGCCATAGGAACCCTGACCCAAATTAAAGTGGCTTACACATAGCAACCCTAAACTCCAAATCACCTACCGATAGGAACCCTAACTCTAGGGTGGGGAGCCGACACATAGGAACCCTGATGCTCACACCAAGTTACCTACTCATAGGAACCCTAACTCTATAGCGTGGAGCCCTATTCATAGGAACCCTAACCCAAACGCCAAAGTGGTCTACCCATAGGAACCCAAATCCTAGGGTGAGAAGTCCTTCCCATAGGAACCCTAACCCTAAATCTAAGTGCCTACCCATAGGAACCCTAATGCTAGGGCGAGAAAGCCCTCCCCAAGGGCTTCCCTATCTTAAAATCCCAGTCAGCCTACCCATAACAGCCCTAACCCTAGGATGAGGAGCACTATCCATAGGAACCCTAACCATAAATCCAAGTGGCCTAGCCATAGGAACCCTAAACCTCGATGGGGGATGACTACCCATAGGAACCCTAACCCTAGGGCTGGGAGCCCTACCCATAGGAACCCTAACTGTAACTTGAAATGGCCTACCCATAGGAACCCTAACACTAACCAAAAGTCTCCAAACCATAGGACCTCTAACCCGAGGTCAGGGAACCCTATCCATAGGAACCCTAACCCTAGGGCAGCGAGCTCTACCCATACCAGCCCTAACCCTAACTCCAAGTGGCTAGCCATCGGAACCCTAACCTTAGGACAGGGAGCCCACCCCATATGAACCCTGACGCTAGGTAGGGGATGCCTACCCATAGGAACCCTAACCATAGGGCCCAGAGCCCTACCCAATGGAACCGTAACCCTAGGGCAGGGAGTCCTGCCCATATGAACTCTATCCCTAATCCAAAGTTGCCCACCGACAGGAACTGTAAGCCTAGGGCAAGGAGCCATACCCATAGGAAGGCTAACCCTAACTGCAAGTGTCCTACCTATAAGAACCCTAACACTAATTCCAAGCAACCTACCTATAGGAATCCTAACTCTAACTCCAAATGGCCTTCTCATAGGAACTGGAGTGGTATGGCGGAGAAAACTTCCCATAGGACCCCTAACTCCAAATGGCCTTCTCATAGGAACTGGAGTGGTATGGCGGAGAAACCTTCCCATAGGACCCCTAACTCCAAATGGCCTTCCCATAGGAACCATAGTGCTACAGCAGAGAGACCTTCACATAGGACCCCCTAACACAAAGTGGCCTACGCAAAGGAACCCTAACCCTAGGGCGTGGAGCCCAACATATAGGAACTATAACCCTAACTTTAAGTAGCCTACCCACAAGGACCCTAACACTAGGGTGAGGAGCCCTGCCCATAGGAACCCTAACCCCAAGTAGCCTTCCCAGAGGAACTGTAGTGCTACTGCAGAGACATCTTCCTATAGGAACCCTAACACAAAGTGGCCTATCCAAAGGATCCCTAACACCAGGGCATGGAGCCCTATCCAAAAAGAACCCTAACTTCAAGTGGCCTACATGTGGTAACTCTAACCCTAACTCCAAGTGGCCTACCCAAAGGAACCCTAACTCTAGGGAGGCGAGGCCTATCCATAAGAACCCTAAAAATAGGGTGGAGATCCCTAACATAAGAACCCTAATCCTAAATCCAAGTTGCCTACCCATAGGAACCCTAACCCTAGATTGGGGAGGCCTACCCATAGGAACCCAACCCTAGGGAGGGGATACTTAACCATCGGAACCCTAACCATAGGGCCGGGAGAACCTACCCAATGGAACCATAATCCTAGGGCAGGGAGGCCTACCCATAGGAATCCTAATAGTAACTCTAAGTGGCTGACCCAAAGGAATCCTAACCCTAAGGGGCATCCCTACCCATAGGAAACCTAATCCATACTCCAAGTGGCCTATCTGTAGGATCCCTAACCCTAGGATGGGGAACCCTGCCCATAGGAACCCTAACCATAGGTCAGGGAGCCCTACACATTGTATCCTTAACCGTAAATCCCTGGGTAGGACTCCCCTTGACAGACCATCATACATACCAGCATCTAGTGCCCATATGAAGGAGGCCTGACTAATAAATTCTGCTAGTTGTGATGTAGCCGGTTGGCTTGACCCCTTTCGTGTGAAATTGTAGTTGGTGCTCTGTACTAGCCATAGGAAAAAAGAAGTGCCTTCAGTAATGCAGGTATCAGCCTGAAATAGCTACACCATCAGTGACATATAACTAGTGAGAATGACGTACACCCAACAATGTCAGGGCACCTCTAATATTTGAGTGCATCAAATCAACTACCTCATTTCAACCCATATCTTATATCACCCAAAAGTTACTCTGACAGATGTAGATAACTGGTCTATTTTAAAGAAGCACTGCATCACAAGAAGCAATGATCTTTATCTCATGCAAAGCAGGGGGGTGTATAAAACTTTGAAATTAGTAATTTACTAATTAAATATTTCCTCTTTCTGTTCATGAATTGCCTATGAACACATACTTTCCCTCCCAAATATATACATTAATAAAAACTCATTAAATAGTTTATGCAAACCTGGATAATGTGTAGATTTTGAGAAAGCCACTCATAAGCAAACAAAGTGTTTTCAATTGGATGGGTCACATCGAGGATACATATTTGCAAACAAATGTGAACACATCACAGTTCTTGTGATTTATCTTTATAAAAAGCAGATTAATGAGTCCAAATTTATATCAGTATTTTAACCTTACACTGCAAGATATTTTATATTAATCTTCATTGGCCCCTATCCACCCAGAAAGTCTGTACAAGCAATAAAAGAAATATATTACAAAGTTATATATTATAACAAATGTATTACAAATCTAGTAGTTTCCCAGAGAGAAAGATGTTCCAAGGGTGTGTGTGACGAGGTTCAACTGACTGTTGTGGTGCCTCCTGCTGGCTGTCCAGGGAATTAGCTTAGTTCACCCATGCGCCTTCATCTGTTGAAGCCTTGCTGCCATCACGTCTGCTCCGGGAAGTGTGTTGTCCCAAAGAACACAGCATCCTCTTCCAGCCACATGCTACGTCCCCTCCAAACAACCCCACAGTCTGTGGGCTACTTCCATGTAGCCTCAGCATCTTTTCCACCCTTGTCTCAAGGCTCCAGCATGTCAGCACTCAGCCGGGAGCTCACACTCGTTCCTCTGCTCTGCTCTGCTCTGCTCTGCTCTGCTCTGTCCAAGGCACTAGCTACCCTCTACCTGCAAGGCAGCCAGTCCTCCTCCTTCCCCAAGCTCCAGGGAGTGACTGACCCTGCTCCGCTTTGCCACCTTTCTTATATGGGCCAGCCCAGCCCTGATTGGCTGCTCCTCGCAACCTCTCTCTGATTGGTTGCCTCCTGCACAGCCTCCCAAGGGTCCTATTAACCCTTTTGGGGCTAGTGTGGGGCAGATGCTCCATCACAATATGCATTATGCATATTACTCCCTGTGATGTCCTTTGCTCCTGGAGAACATTGCCTAGAGGTCAGGGCTTAGGCCTTTCAACTTGGAAGGTAAATTTTTGGTAGAGGAGCCCAGATCCCCCACTCCACTGGGCTCTGGCAGAGGGCCCTGTGAGGGCAAAACTGGGGTCCGACACTCAGGAGCACCTGAAGGCTGCCCTACCTTGGCCACTTCCTACCACCCTACTATGGTCCAACATTTGCAATCTGTCACAGGAAGCTGTGAAGGGGGTCAGCTCACCATTTGGCACCTCTTCAAGGCCAAGTATGGCATGGTAGCTCTCTCCTTCCTGGGGCAGCAACTGAGTCCTTTAATGCCTTGACCCTCCGGCCAGGTCAGTTCCAAGTCTCTCCCTCCCTGGAGTAGTCCATAAACAAAACACAAGGAATCAGCGCAAATAAACTGGGTTAGTAGGTGAGAGGGGGAAATGCCACCCTCTTTGGGTACAATAGAAGGAAGTCCTCCCTTCCCTCATGGAGGGACCTTCACGCAGTTGTTGAGAGGAAGACAGTCTGCCTTCTCTCAGCTCTTTTCTCAGGAGCTGCAAGGTAGCAGTCCTTTCTCTTCCCTATTCTTCCCACAAGTGAGCTGTTCTGCTCACTTTTAACAACTCCTCCAGTTTGTGCATCTCTTGCAGGTGTGGTGTGGCATGGCTGGCTGACCCCAGAACATCTCCTTAACCCCTTGTTGCCATACCCCAGCATACTCCCTCCACCACAAACCTAGTATTAATTTGTTTTTCATTTATAAATCATTACTCCCAAAATGAAAGAAAGTGATGTTGGATCTATTAAACTCTCAGGCTCATGGTCCAACTACAGAATGGGTGAGTGGATGAATTCTGAGAAAATAGGTATCAAGTATCAGGAGGTAGCTGTGTTAGTCTGTATCCACAAAAACAACAAGCAGTCCAGTGGCATCTTAAAGACTAACAGATTTATTTGGGCATACTTGCTGGGAGACATCCAACCTGCACCATAACACCCCTGAGTTTGCCTTCTTCTCCCCCATTTCCTCCAGCCTGTCCCAGTTCCACTCCTGTCTCTACCCAACCCCTGAATCTTTGTCACAGTCGCATTCTCATAGTCTACCTAGTCCCAGTCTCCACTTCTCAGGCTTCTCATCCCAGTCACAGTCTCTTTTCCCAGCCAGTCCCTCTCCAGGCTCACTGTCCAAGCTCCAATCCCACTAGCTACCAGGCCCAGTCTCCCTGCCTGGGCTGTTCCTTCAACCTCTACTTTAGCTCCTTTTCAGATCTGTCTCTCCTCCTCCTTCTAGCTCCTTGTCCAGTCTTAGTGTTTCCCCTCTTCCAGACAACTGGCTGCTCCACTTTTCTCACTGGATCCCAATCCCTGCCTAACTAGTCAAACCCTGTCCTTCCTCCTCCAGTTTCCAGTTTTCTTTCATAACCAGTGCCAGTCTCTCCCCCAGTCGACCCAGTTTCACTTCTTGTCCCCAGGGCCCGCTCCAGGGTTTTTGCCACTCCCAACAGGTAGTGAGGGACTCGCCGCTGAATTGCTGCTGAAGAGCCAGACGTGCCGCCCCTCTCCGTTGGCTGCCCCAAGCACCCTCTTGCTTGGCTGGTGCCTGGAGCCGGCCCTGCTTGTCCCAATTTACTTCTCTCTCCCCCCTTGCAACTTTTGTCCCCTCTGCATTTGAATCAAGTAGTTGTCTCCTCTGTGCTGCCTGGGTGCCCAATTTTTTTTTAAATTCAGCCTGAGGCAGATACCTGGCATGAAAAACTGTAGTGCAATTAAAGTTTGGTAAAGTTATAAGCAACTGAAAACAGGGTCTTGTAATGGGAAGTAGGAGGTGGTGTCAGTCCATCTGAAATCTAGTGTTTATCATTACTGTCAAGTATCAAATAAAAACACAATGGTGAGGATTTTCAGACATCTCTGTGATAGCTGTAAGTTAAAATCCACAATACACTGCATGGTTAATGTTATTACATAAGATATGACTGCTTTCAATTAAAATGGGGGATTTTGACAAGATTAGAAGCAGTAAAATTTTCAGTGGCTGCAATGATCCTGGAAATAAATAATGCTAGTTTTGCTATTGACAGTGTCAGTGGAAAAAGAAGCAATTTAGATGCCGGTAGCCTGGCATAGCACATTTTCCAAGTTGCAGCAGTTCCAAGAAACTATAAATCCATTTTGAATATTTATGCCATAATTGTTTGTTTTCGGATTGTTCCAAAGTTTTTGTTCTGTCCTTATGCTAGATACAGATATTTAAATACTCCTCTCCCCTCCACACATTACAATTTACTTGGAAAGTGTGATACTAGGAACATATTAAAAGGAATTTCACATCTTGTATTCTTAACTTCTCCATGGAACTTAATCTTTTATAACACATTTCTGTTGTTGCTCTGCCCTCAGAACCAGCCCTCATATGAGGGAAGGGCTGCAGAACCAAGAAATGAACAAATTAGGAGGGGATAAAAAAAGAAAAAACAGGGATGAGGTTTTAGGTCATAGGGTCAAAACATGGATCCAGTGAGAGACACTGAGCATTCGCTGTCTGAGGAGTGCAAAAAGGCAGTAGATCCTCCCTCCTGCCCATGTGTGTGAACTGACAAAGGACCAGAAAAAGGACCAAGAGTTGCAGAGAACTTCCCACCCTATCCAGCTTCTTTCTCCGGGGCTGATGGATAGCCACTGGGTTAATACCAGGAGGAGGTTGGTGAGGAGGTCTTTGGACTTTGTGGGGCCACAGATGGCAAGTGAGTAGAGGAACAAGTGCAAAGAAAAGATGCAGTCTGAATCTTGATAAAAAGTTCTGGAGCATGTGGAAGAGGGGGTGCAAGCTGGCACATTGCACATAGGTAAAAACCAGGTTCACCCTCTTGCTAGAAAAGGTGCAGGTGTCGATGGTATCAGTGAACCCTACCATCCAAGTACCCATAGGTGCCAACTTCTCCTGGCGCTGGTGGGTGCTTGCGCCACGCACTGCCCTGGCCCCACCCCCTCATGCCCCTGCCCTACCCCCATTCCAACTCCTTCCCCAAAGTCCCAGCCCCAACTCCACCCACTCCCTGTCTCTATTGGATCCCTTCCCCAAATCCCTGCCCCAGCCCCGCCTTTTCCCTAAGCATGCTGTGTTCTCCCCCCTCCAGCTTGTTATGCAAACGCTGGGAGAAGCGGGGACATGGCGTGCTCAGGGGAAGAGGCAGAGGCAAAGGCTGAGGTGGGGAGGCAGGGCAGGGAGCTGCTGGTGGGTGCAGAGCACCAACTGATATTGCCAGCAGGCCACAGAACCATGGTGAAGCAAAAACTAGCTCACAAGTGACCTCACCATTGCAAGATGGCAGTCAAACCATGCTGCAGGACATTTCATGAAGATGTGCATGGCAGGGAGCACAGAGCAATAGGGTAGAAAAGAATAAAGGGGGCCTAGTTTGCAGTGTCCCAGGCTAGACATTACTACTTTTGATTTCAGTATGGAAGGATCAGACTCTTGTAATTTAAGCTCATTTGGGCATGGAATTATGTTATCATCCAAAGAAAAGTGGCAATGAAAGTACATCATCTTGTCATGATAGACAAAGATGATAGGGATTTTAGATGTTTCTTTTTCATGAGCTATACACTTTAAAAAGCTAGACTGAGAAGAGTGGAGGCTTGAAAAACAGAACAAAGCCAGTAGCAGAAACGCAAGCATGGAAGTAATTTTAGTGGATGTGATAACATCATCTTTGTCACTCCCAACTTTTGTTCTGTTGTAGATGGAGGAGGTTAATGTTCAAGGATAAGCTGCTGCTGTTGTCTCCAGCATTGTCTTGTCAGTTTCCTTCTCCACACTGGGCTACTATTCTGTACAGAACAGTATTTACAGCTCAGCAGAGGCAAAAATTGAATTGACTGGAAGAATAGCAAAGGAATTATGTTAAATCATTTCCCTCCCAGCCAGTCAATGCATATAAGAGATCTATTCCACACAGGGAAAGAAGAGAGAGGAAATCCCTATTTCCCTGACCACATATATGTGGGGTGGAAGAAAAACAGATGATCTAGCAGCCTTCCATCTCATCCTATTAAAAACACTGGGGGAAGAACAAGGTAAAGAAACAATCTGCCCCTGGCTTAAGCAATGAGAAATGAGATGCTCCTGTCACTGAATCTTCCTCAACACAGCTGATGCACTATACATTGCTCTGGGGACAAGAAAAGAGCCCTTTCATAATTGGATATACATGTTGAACAGATGAGAGTGTTCCACTGCTGTTTAGCAAAACACTTCTATGAAAATGTGTCATTTCTTTAACAATATATGTCAGGTGTCACCAGGTGGCAATGTTATACATAATTGTCCAAATTCTTTTTTGAAGTCTGTTTACACTTAGGGATGTGGAATAAAGGCACTACATGTGTAGCTACATGCTGCAGTGGAAGGCAGACTGTGTCCATGCTTTTCACTGTGATGCATATCTACACATGGCAGGGAAAGAGTCTGGCAGCTCACTTCTGCCACAGCATTTCATTGTGGTGGGGAAAAGGCTCTGGCAGTGGGGAGACAGGAGGATACTACCCTGCTATATAGCAGCATAGACATGGAAGGTGCTCCTTGAACGTGCAGGGAGCTTTGTACAGTACATACACCAGGGGTTCTGGTGTGTAGGGCACCCTACTCACCAAAGCTATGCCTCACTGTCTATGCTGCTATTCATACCTGTGCTAGTGAGGTGTGCAGTGTATGTACTCTACACTCTGCCATAAAGGCAGACACATCTTTAGAGTGTCAGCAAAATATTCAGTTTGGGGAAGATATGCTGTATGGTGGTGTTAATTTTATTATGTAAAAGCGGCAAAGAATCCTGTGGACCTTATAGACTAACAGACGCTTTGGAGCATGAGCTTTTGTGGGTGTTCACAAAAGCTCACGCTCCAAAATGTCTGTTAGTCTATAAGGTGCCACAGGATTCTTTGCTGCTTTTACAGATCCAGAATAACATGGCTACCCCTCTGAATTTTATTATGCTGAATGTTGGGTGAAGAACTGTTTGAGCAAGAGTTTATTCTCTGTGTTGATCTATGACTGGAATAAATTCTTGAGGATGAGATGATTCTTGGGATCCAGGTATTACGCTGAGTTTCCTGAAAGTATTACCTGCTTGCTGTTTGTGACCATCTCTGTTCTAGGACTGGTGTATATGTCTAAATATGTCTGAAAAAAATAACCTTGCTTTGCGTTACTGAATTCTCCTCCACTGGGAAGATATCCTGCAAGGGCCCAGCTATCTGTCACTGATTGGCAGGAGGCAGAAGTAGGGTTTTTGTTTTGTTTTTAAGGCCTCTGCAGAAACAGGCTCCTGCCAGCTAGAAGAGAGCAAGATATACTGGGCAGCTGTCATTTGCCAAATAGCCACACTAGGACTAGGACACTCTGCCAAATTAAGAGGGCTAGCACCAGAAATGCATGACTTCCATAAACCTGCAACTCTGAAGCAGGGAGAATTAATAGTGACCAGGAAACTGCTAGGGAAGATGTTGGGTTTGCTATCACATATGGTTTTAAAAGTTGAATCACGGGATACTGTTTGAAGCAGCTAACCCAGATATGATATTGAGGCCCCTAGGAATTACTGTAAAACAAGTATCAAGGATATGTGATATCACTAGAACCTGATGGATCAAAAAGATTCTAGGATGGACAGTTTCTAGGCAACTAATATAGCGTCTTCCCCAAAAGTAAAGGACCTTTGGCGATAGTTTTCCAGTACTCAAGGCTAGTTTTGGGTGGCTATAAAGAGACTGAAAATAAACTGTCTCCTTTTTCAAAAGTGGACACAAACTGGATAGGAGAACAATAAAATAAGACAACAGGAACTGTTATAAAACATTAACACTATTTATCATAATAATGTAACCAGGATAGCTAGTGTAAAGAGATGGAAGAGCAACTCATATGTATGTAACATACATAATAAAAGGCAACATTGTAGACTTAGCAGAGGCACTATATGTGCTTTGCAGCAGTAAAGCCAAAATAGAAGAATGTGTTTGGAAATGCTAATTTAAAACTAAAATGCAAATCTCAACCTTTAAATGGAAGAAGAAAAATTTGTGACCTAGTAAAGTGACTGATAAACATGCTAAGATAGTGATGTATGGATAGTCCGAACATGCATGCAGATAAACAGTACCCTAATAACACATCCAGTTTAAAATGGTACATGCATGCAAACAGTACCCTAATAACACATCCAGTTTAAAATGGTACATAAATGTTGATGATTTGTTTAGAAAAAAAAGTTTTGAAAATGTTTGACGAGCTATGCTTATTAAACGCACATTACACACCGTCATGCCTAGAAGCCATACGAATAATTAAGAGACACTAATTTGTTATTCAGGCTATTCAAAGTTCACTCCCAAAGTTCATTTCCAAGGGAAATTCAGTACTGATAATTTAGGTTAAGTGTCACCTGCCATTGGCCTTACTGTATAGAGGCATAGGCAAACAGATGTCACGTGCATTGTGCTTTAAAGTTAGAAAGCCTGCCTGATCTTTGTGTCAGAGTTCCCACTTAGCAACTGAAAAGGCAGATTGTACGTTCCCTAGAGGGGAAGCTATTGTAAGGACGAGGATGGGCTGGATTCCCCCTCTCCCCTACAAATAAATCACCGAGGAGGAGCCCCCGGAGCTAGTGGCACAACAGCAGCCAGCAGGGAACAGCCAGCTCTCCTCCCCCGGCCCTGGTGCCATCCACCACCTCCCTCCCCCTCCAGTGTGTGGCTGGCTCCTGGGGGCACTGGCTCCGCTGGAAGGGAACGCGTGCGACAGGCGGTAGGAGCTGGTGACAGGGTTGAGCTCCTACTTTCATGCAAATCTCTCCTCCCTCGCAAACCAGCGCTTGCGGTCCCCCCAGCCCGGGCGAGCTCGCTCCGCTGCCACAGAGCCACCCCCCAAGCGTCCCTGACCTTCTTCGCGCTCTGCCTCCGGGCGCCGTAGCCTCTGCCCCCCGGGCAGCAGCGGGAGCAGGGCAGCGGCCAGGATGAAGGCGGCTTTGAAGGTACTGCGCCCGGGATGGGGATGCTCGTGGACCAGCCACGCGCTCTCCCGCCTGGAGGGAGCCGGCTCGGGGCGGGGAGCGCCGGGAGGAGGCTGAGAGCAGGGCGGGAGGTGCGGACTGGACTCCAGGTGTCCCGGGAGAGAAGCGGGAAGCGGAGACCTTGGCGCCGTGGGGTGAGGTTGGGGCTTGAATAGCGAAACGACGTGGTCCAAGGGCCCCTCCTCGCCGGAGGTGGGGGCTTTAGGGAGGCGGGCACCGCAGCCCCCTTTTGGGCACTTGGGAGCTGGGCCGGCTGCTGCTCGGGCGGCCGCCGTGTGGTGGCTCATGGCTGCGCTGCCTCCTCCCTCCCACTGGGCTCGCAGCGTGCGGCGCGCTGACCGCCGCCTTCAGTCCGCAGCCAGAGCCAGCAGCAGCGGCGGCACCTCGGCTGGGCTGGGCTCCCCCCCTCGCTCTGGGCGTCTCGCCGCCTTTTCCTGTCTGCCTCCGATTCCTCCCCCTCCCCCCGCCATTTTCACCCGGGAGCGGCGCCGGGGCTTCCCGGGCACTCGGCGGGGGGATCTGCACCGCGCCTGGGGCTCCCACCAACTTTCATAGATTCATAGACTGTCTCTCTCTGCCTCTCGCCACCCCTGCTGCTGCGCCTGCGGGAAGTTTTCCATGAGCGCCCCTCTTGTGATCCGGCCGCCCAGCCCTTTGCAGCCGGCGGCGGGGGCTGCTCCCGGCGGCGGCATCTCCTTTCACCTCCAGATCGGGCTGAGCCGGGAGCCGGTGCTGCTGCTGCAGGACTCCTCGGGGGAATTCAGCCTGGCGCACGTCCGAGAAATGGCTTGCTCCATCGTGGACCAAAAGGTAAGAGAGGACCCAGAGGCGGAGCTCCTGCCCCAAACTCAGCTCTTGCCCTCGGAACTTCCCTGCTGCCCAGCTGGTCCCCCGCCGCCCGTGGGGTCTCGGCTCCGGGGTGAATGCAGCGATCGCGGGGAGAGACTCGCTCCTGCTCCCGCTGCCCCGTTCTCCCCGGCTTGTCCCGTTCACTAGTTGTGCAAGTCTCGCTCAGGACGCCGGCCGGACCGGCTGGCTTGCAGTTCGAATGGCTTAGTTGCCATGCGGGCAGGGCCCGGTTTACAAGTCTCTCCATCAGCGCGCTTTGGAGGGATGGGAGGGGAGGAAGCTGGTGCAGATGGGGGCTCGGGGGGGGGGGGGGCTGGCACAATAACTTCCTTCAGTGTTACTCCCTCCCAGCCCCGGTGGCAGAGGAAACTTTCCACTTTACAAAGCGGGAACCAAGCCAGTGGGTAGCGTTTCACGAGCTCTCCTTCCCAGGCAAACCATGTCCAGCAGTCCAGGCGCCCTCTGTCCCCTTGCGCTCTCTGCCATTTGATGCAGGCTTTAACCTTGCGAGCTGACACACTTGTCATGTATTATGTGGCACTTTAATGTGGGGCAGCTGGCGTCTCCAGAGGACCGAGGGCGATTTTTTCTGCAGCTGGGCGGTAACATGATAGGGGGGGTAAACCGCAAAGATCTATTGCCCTAGTTCCCAGTCAAACGCTGTCAACAGGCTAAACAAGCTCTTTAGCGCTTATGAAACGCTAGGCTTTTAAAAAGCATTCTGGGGACAAATTGAGCTGGTTGAAAACGGAAGTGATGGTAAGTGGCAGGCGCCAGTCTGTGCAGTACAAAGGGATGTGGGGTAGAGGGGGGTCGCTGGAATGAGCTGGTGCTGAATTTCAGCTTTGGGAATTGGCAGGTGACCTCTGTGTAAAATGAGGCTAATTGAATCGCTCCCTGTCAACAGCCCGGCTGATTTCTGTAGTTGTAGAACCACTGACTAGCTGAAGTCCTGTATAGAATGCTGAGCAGAAATCTTTGTCCCAGGAAGTTATGAAGTGATAAACGTTGTACAGATAACACAGATTTGCTTGGTTTGCTTTTCATTTGGAATTCTGATATATTTATTAGTCAACCTGAAATCTAGTAAACTTCACAAAATGACATAAAACTAGTTTCAAGTGTTACATCTGCCCTTGGCTCCCTCCATCTCCCCTTCATTGGTAAACCCACCTAAACTGGCAATCACACATTTTCAAAATAATATATTTCTCTCTCTTCTGTTGGAGTGGGAAAGGTGACTCCAACTATAGAGGGGAAAGTGATGAGACATAGTGCAGTCAGATACCCAAAATAAACAAAGTGAAAGAGTAAGGAAACCATTTCTCTCTATTTTTTTCATTATAAGGATCTCAGGTATAATAAGTAAAAGAATTTCAGGCAGCGATGTGTGCATGTTTTTACGTTGATGGTCTCAGTTTAAGTCTTGGTATAAATCAGACAAAGTTTCCTTAAATATGGTGAACTTTTCCATTTTGTTTATTACAGTGTGTTTAATAAAGGTAGTTTCAAAATAGTTTGAACATGTATGTCAGCATAGATTTTAAAATACCTACTTTTAAAACACATTTTAAGAAGAGGTTATTTGTTTTGATGTGCACACTTATTTAATTTTAATATGGAAAACATATCCTTTTGTATAATATTACAGTGTCTATTTTCAAAGCTAGACAGAAGTAGATTGCTTTCTATACAGAAGGCAGACATGAAGTACTTTTATCCTTTCAACCATTCATAACTTATTGTATGGGAAATAATGGAAATGTACCTAGATCACTGCATCCATTGTTCATAGTTTTGTGCCCAGACTAGCATATTTATTTAATCTGTTTGAAGTATCCCAGTGTGCAGTATTTTGTGTCTGCAACATTATTTCACAACATTAGTATGTTGCCTAAAGGACTACTAATTTAAATAAATTGGCTCTCATGTCTGATATACTGTTTTTACTAAGAACTGGCATGAAAATCTTAATCAGTTATATTTAGTAACTGTAACATATAACTTAATTTGAAAAAGAAATAGATACTGAGGAGTTTTTCTTTGTAGTGTCCTCAAATGTAGATCTCTCTCATTTCCATGGTCTATCGGAACCCCAGTTTGTTGTTCAGGAGATGCTGCAAAGGTCATCTGTTTTCCCAGGCTTTGTGGGGAGAGAAGAGCTTGAGGGAGTGGTATGGTTGAAGAAAGGTGGTTTTGTTGCTGTAGCTTACATCTTTTTGGTAAAGAGTAATTTATAAATTATTTGTACTGAGGGAAATTTCCCACCCTACAAACACCTACATAGCATAACTTTATTCGCATAAGTAGTCTCATTATACACAATTTTATTTGCATGAGTAAAGTTACTCTTTATTGTAATTATATGTAGGATTGAGGCCTTTGTTTTTATCTTTTAAAAGATTGCACAAGCATCTCGAGCTACTGGGTAGAATATTTCAATATGTATGACTAAATTAAATATCTCTTCTGTTATCATAAAGTTAGTGTACAAATATATGAAGCTGATGGCTGTAAACATGCTGAAAGCACACTAGCAGCAGTGACTACAGAGTCAACATCTTGCAGTTGATTATACAATAATTCTGAGCTCTGTTCAATTAAGAAAGAAATGAAGAAGTGATAATAAAGGCTAATCTAGCAAAGAACAATTCAACCTTTTATGGAGTAAGTGTCCCCTCAACTCCTTATTTTCTGTATATTTTTATTCTGAACTATTTTATGCTCAAGAGTTTGAAAGAATGTTTTCGTTTTGTTTTGTTTTTGTTAAGAGCATGTTTTCCTGTTACCTTACCACATGCTTGTTATTTTTGGAAGACTATAGCACTGTAACTGGTTTAAATTTTAAGCATTTGCTTACTTTTTGATATTACAGGAAATTGTAACTTGCTTGTCAAGGTTAAGAAGGAAATTTCATGGAAGTGACTGTTCTGCTGAAACATCACACTATTCTCAAGTACTTTTGTGCCTGTAAAGTAGGTACTTACTACCTACCAGGCAAGTACTATGTTTTATGTAATCTGTTCCAAATTTGTACCATGAGGCATTAGACTGGGATCCAGGAGGTGCAATTTAAATTAATTTAATTTATTCATTTTTGGTTGCCATATTAGACTGTAAAACTTCGCTCTCCCTCTTTTATGGTGATCATAAACTCACTCTAGCTATAGGGTTGCTCACATATGTCTCTCCTAGATTAGGCCACGATCCTGCAGGAAAGTCTGTGCAGACAGACCCTGTTCCTGTACAGAGTCTCACTGAAGTCAGTGCAGCATTGCATGAATGCAGAGGTTCACTTGTGTTGGGTATCGCTGCAAGACTGGTACCTTTGCCCCTGATCCTGTAAAGATTTATGCATGTTTAACTTTATGCAATATAAGTAGCACTATTAAAGTAAATGAAACCTCTCACAGTGCATGAAGTTAAGCATATGCTTGTAGGATTAGGCCCATGAAGGTTATGGATTGTGTGCATGTATAATGATAGTAATTGAAATATAAAGATTAAGGTGCTTTTACTTTGTAAGAGAATATGGTTATATTAGCAACTAATAATGTGAATGACATGGGTAGTGAAGGGAAGGAAAAAGATTGTTGTCAAAAGTGTATTGTTCTGCGTTGGCCACAAAAAGCGCTATTGCATGAGTTTCAAAGTAGCAGCCATCTTAGTCTGTATCCGCAGAAAGAACAGGAGTACTTGTGGCACCTTAGAGATTAACAAATTTATTTGAGCATAAGCTTTTGTGGGCTACAGCCCACTTCATCGGATGCATAAATTTGTTAGTCTCTAGGGTGCCTCAAGTACTGTTTTTATTGCATGAGTATCACACTGAGATAGTTATATGGAGAGGGGAACATGTTGACCTTTTATCAACACTTTCTCAGCAGGGTGCAATGGTACATGTCAATTGGCAGCATGAACTCAAACATCTCTGAATCTGTTAAGAACTGCTCTGAAGCTGACTAAATTGAATCCCCTTGAATGTATGTGATTCATAGCTAGAACCACTAAAACAAAATTCTTCGGGATTTTTCATGTTGGGTTATTTGTTCTTCATCTGAGGTGGAGTAAAATTGTCAAAGTAATGATATAATTGAAAAGGAGTGAGAATTACCAGAAAATGTCAGCACTTAACTTTTAGAATATCTCTGCCATAAGACTGAGAAAATATTGGAAAATAAAAGTTTTGTTGTCTGTAGACACAGAACTTGGATTATCGTCCTTTTGGGGTTTAGCTGACCACAACAGAATGCTTCTTCAGGCTGAGATTTAAGGGAAAGCATGTAGCAAGATACGTACGGCAAGACTATACTTCTTAGTTATTCTAATCTACCTAATCAGGAAATATCTTCACAATTTTCTTCTAAGTTTTTTCTTAATGTTTTGGCAGTCATTAAGGAAGTAAGAATATCTTATTTTGTGCCACACACTGATAAATACAATGGGGAGGGAAGCTAAATTTTATACAAGTTTTCTAATTATCTGAAAGTATTTTTCTGTTAGTATCTAATGTGTTGTGGTAGTGTGCTGTTGTACCAAGCTTCTTTGATTGAGACAATTCATATATTATTGCTAATAAAAATGCAGCTTATTGGTGGGGTAGTCATAGAATGTATTGTCATTTTACAAGCTTTCAATCCTCAAATGAATACATTATTTAGTTCTCTGACATGAAGACATGGATTTTTATGAGGTATAACCATTAATATTTTAGCATCAAACACTGGCTGGCTCGTCTTCTTTCTCTGTGAATGCTATAGGCATCAGTAGACTGATGGGCGCAACTATTGGGACCCAGTCTTGTCTCTTTCCAGGACCACAGCGTTGACATTCCTCAAGCTCATGTGATAGGCTGTGGATGAATATTCCAGACAGCTCAGCAGTCATGATGTGTGCCTTGTGTGTTTCAAAGTGGTCTTTGTGTGGCTACTACACTGCTTCATGTTGGATTAATTCTGTTTCTGGGATGAGTAATCTGGGTGAGTGATATATGTGAGCCTTCAACTGGCCAGAATATGGGTACAGCTAAAGCTACAGGAGTGTTAATTTGTGTCTGTTGTTGTTAAAAAGTGAAGAGAGACAGATTTCGGCCTTTGTATGTCATAAAACTTTATTCACAGAGCCTTATAAATATAACCAGTTACAGCTTTGCAATATTACTGAATTTTCAAAATAAAGAATGTTGTAATTTTACAAACAGACCATTTAGTAACAGAAAAATGGAAACAAAATAAAACAAAGGTAGAGATGTATTGCAGCCAGAATAATGCACCCATATACACTTTGATGTAGACATTTGCTTTTAGCAACAGGCATCTGAGTAGTAACAGACTGGACCTGGACACTTCTCATGAATTCCTGAACCCAGGTACCCCACTTCCCATGGACATATGATAAACATAATTAGCTGCAGAAAGTTACCTGCTTACGGTCTTCCTGGCTATCTTTGGTCAGGGGCACCTAATATGGCCCTAACATAGTTAGCCACCATTCTCCAATCCAGGACCTGAATGAGGAAAAGGGGCTTTTATCTAAGGAAAAATTTAATATTAAAAAGTGCTTTCGCTTGTCTGCAAGAGTTTTCAAAGAGCCCCAGAAAACACATGAGGTTTATTTGTTCCACTCTGCATAAGCCATCCTAAAGTAAACAAGAGTTTGACAGTAATCAAAGAAATCCCTTCCTGGGGTGAGAGTGAAGAAAGTGAGGTTAGTAGAGAGACAGACAGAGAATTGCTTCTTTGTTTTATCTTTTAATTGCAGTGAAGGACATATACTCAGAATCAAGAGGATTTTCCCCTCTGCGAACAAAACTCATAGCCTTCTGCTGAGCATGCAAGCAGGAGGGATGCCTATGTTTGATACACATTAGGGCAGTGGTCCCCAAACTTTTGAGGGTTGTGCAGCCCCTTACCCCTGTCTGCGACCCCCTTCCCAAGCTGGGAGCGGGGCCATGGCTTGGCTTGGGGTGGTGTGGGGGGGAGGGAGCGTGCACAGGGTAAGGGGGCCGAGGCGGGGGCCACAGCTGTGAGTGAGTCTGAGGCCTGCTCGGGGCAAGGGTAGGAACAGAGCCGCAGCCAGGCTGTGGTGGGGGCCAGTAGCTGGGCTCATGGCCAGGTGCGGCTCCCTTCCCTGCCTTGTCTCTAGCCTCAAGAGTCATGGCCATTGCCGAGGCTGGGGACGGGGCCATGTGCTTGTGGGGCCGTGAGCTGGGAACATGGCTGGAGGGTGGACCGGAGCACAGCTGGGGGTGGGGAGGGGCTGGGTAGTGCTTCCTCCCCACCCCTGGGGAGCTGGCCCAGGCCCCCCGCTCCCTTCAGGTGTTCCTCCATGCCCCCCTAGGCATGCCCTACACTTTGGGAACCTCTGCATTAGGATATACCTACACACCTTATCTTGTTCTATAGACGAAGGAATGGATATTCCACTCACCTACACATCTGTATTCTCTGGGACCTTTAAACAGAGGCAGGTAACAAAGCATTAAATCCCCAGTATGACAATTTCCTGCAATATCCTTGGAAGGCCTTATTGTATTAAGGTGGGCCAGGACTGTATGTATTTCCCTAGGGGCAAGATGTGACAGATGTGAGAGATGGGACGTGTAAAGGAGTTTAGGAGACTATATTGAGTTGTTCCAGATAAGTATGAACTTTCTAGAACAGTAAGTGGATTTCCTGGGGAATTCCAAGGAAGTAGCTAATGCAAATTCCATGTCTCTGATTATGCAAAAACCAAGCCTTTTGAAGCTATGCCTTGAGGAGAGGCCAACTGCCTGCTCATTCCCTATTATGGAAGGCAAGATCAAAGACCCAGGCTGTATAAAGATATGGCTGAGCTGCCCAAACTTAATTCTGGTTCCTGATCTAAAGATTTAATTTGAACTTTTAATCACAGGAAAAAACACGATTTTGGGGTTTAGAGACTGACATCTACCAGAATCCTATGTTGGAGTTGGAGGTGGTCTTTGGTAAGCTTTTTAGCATGTATGTAGGTTCATTTATTGTTTTTATATGCTTTCTCTGTAATGCTTTTATTTTAAGAATAAAGGTGCTAGATTGGAAGGAGCTGTGTGGTAACTTAACTGTTGGCAATACATAGGGTTGCCAGGCATCTGGCTTTCGACTGGAACAGTTGAAAAGGGTCCCTGGTGGCTCGGGTCAGCACTGCTGACCAGGCTGCTAAAAATGTGGCCGGCGGCCCAGCAGGGCCAAGGCAGGCTCCTTGCCTGCCCTGGCTCCATGTGGCTCCCAGAAGCGACTGACATGTCTGGCTCCTAGGTTCAGGGGCGGCCATGGGGGCTCCGCATGCTGCCCCTACCCTGACCGCCAGCTTCACAGCTTCCATTGGCTGGCAGCATTCAGAGCCTCTGGTGCCTCTGCCTAGGAGCCGGACATCCAGGAAGCTTCCAGGAGCTGCCTGAGGTAAGCAACACCTGGCCGAATCCACACCCCTAATACTCTGCCCCAGCCTTGAGCCCCCTCCCGCATTCCAAATTCACCGGCCCCAGCTGGAGCCCCCTCCTGCTCTCCAAACCCCCTTATCCCAAGCACCCACCCCAGAGCCTGTGCCCACAGTCAGAGACCTCGCCTTCTCCCACACCCTTGCCCCAGCCCTGAACCCCTCATTTCTGGCTCACCCGGAGCCTGCACCCCCAGCCGGAGCCCTCACCCCCTCCTGCATCCCAACCCCCTGCCCCAGTCTGGTGAAAGTGAGTGAGGGTGGGGGAAAGCGAGCAACAGAGAAAGGGGAGATGGAGTGAGTGGGGGGTGGAGCCTTGCAGAAGGGGTGGGGCCTCGGGGCTACGGTAAGGGAAGGGTGTTCAGTTTTGTGTGATTACAAAGTTGGCAATGCTAGCCAGGGCCGCCGGGGGATGGGGGGGCGCAAGTGGGGCAATTTGCCCCAGGCCCTGGGCCTCGTAGGGGCCCTATGAGCGCTGGCCTGGCGGTGGTCCGGTCTTCGGCAGCATTTCGGTGGCAGGGGGCCCTTCAGTGCTGCTGAGTGACTGAAGGGTCCCCCACTGCCGAAATGTCACCGAAGACCCGGACTGCTGCCGGGTAGTACAAGCGCCGCAGCTCCCCCGTTTTGCCCCAGGGCCCCTGAATCCTCTGGGCGGCTCTGACCCTAGGAATACACTGGTCATAGCCCAGAGAGAAAGCAAAGCACATGCCGCCTTTTAGGCAGACTGGTTTGCTGGGGATATTGCAGTGTAGGGGAGGGAGCTCTGCAGCCTTAAAACCCCTGGTCAGAAGGGAATGAGTTGTACATCTCCACCCACCTGAGGTGACGTCTGGGAGCTGGAAACCTTTAAGGGGATGTGTTCCCGCTCCATGGTCGTGTAAAGGCAGGTACAGTTATCCTGAAATTGTGATGCCCTAAATGAACTTTCGGATCTAACTTGAGCCTTTCATTCAGAATCTCTCGCTCTCTTCTGTGTACCTCCTGAATAAACAACCGACCTAGCCTTTTTTTCCCCCCTGCTGCATGAAGAACTCCATAACATATAAGACCTTTTTTCCCCTCATACAAAAGAGATACCTAATTAAAACTGAACTGCCTATATAATTTCAAATAGAAAATATTCTTTTTAGAGACAAATCAACAGTATACTTATCTGATACAGAAGAAGAAAGTGGAGATATATCTGAGCCATGGATCATTTTTCCAAGAGCAACCTAGGCAGAGCTTCAGTACATAGTATAATGATATTATTGCAGGTAAATAACATTACAAGTAGTTTACAAATAACAAAACTTGATTATAAAACTATTAGATAGATTTGAAGTATACAAAGAACAAGATCCAGTTAAATTTTGAAGCAAGCAGATAAATATGATACTTTTTTAATTGGTCTTTAACAATTTTTTTAGTAGCTTTGAGAGATTTCTAAAGATTTGAAAGTGTTCAGCTTTAATAAAAAAAGATCAAAAGGCAAAGCCAGAAACTATAAGCCAATGTGTGCAACAGTAGCTTTTTGGGGAAATTATTTTAAGGAACGTGATGAGGGAACAACTGGAAAAGACCAGTTAGATTAATAGGAGTCAGTCTGGATTAGGCAAAGGAAATAGTGGGGTAAGTAACTTTTGTGGTGGGGTATTGTATCCTTGCCATTATAAGCAAGGGAAATTTGGTGGGTGTAGCATAGTTATCTTCTGAAAGCATTTGACATGGTTCCATATTAGAAATTATTAAAGGATACAAAAAGGAAAGTCACTTAGAGTGAGAGGTAGAATGAGGTGAGAACTGGATTATCAGCAGAACCACTGAAACTTTTGCAGGCTTGAAAGGGGTTACAAATGGAGTATTCCAAGTGGTTGTTTTAGGAACTCTGTATATTTATATATAATTAGGGCTGTCAAGTAATTAAAAAAAATTAATCGTGATGAATCGCGCTGTTAAACAATAATAGAATACCTTTTATTTAAATATTTTTGGATGTTTTCCACATTTTCAAGTATATTGATTTCAGTTATAACACAGAATATAAAGTGTACAGTGCTTACTTTATATTTATTTTGTTTACAAATATTTGCTCTGCAAAAAACAAATGGTACTTTTCAATTCACGTAATGCAAGTACTGTAGTGTAATCTCTTTATCATGAAAGTTGAACTTACAAATGTAGAATTATGTACAAAAAATACTTGCATTCAAAAATAAAACAATGTAAAACTTTAGAGCCTACAAGTCCATTCAGTTCTATTTCTTGTTCAGCCAATTGCTCAGACAAACCAGTTCATTTACATTTGCAGGAGATAATGCTGCCCACTTGTTCACAATGTCATCTGAAAGTGTCACAATGTCACCTGTTGTAACCAGCGTTGCAATAAATTTACATGCCAGATACATTAAAGATTCACATCTCTTCATGCTTCAACCACCATTCCAGAGGACATGAGAACCTGTCATCAGCATGGATGCATGATAACAACCCAAAGCAGCGCAGACCGACGCATGTTCATTTTTATCATTTGAGTCAGATGCCAACAGCAGAAGGTTGATTGTCTTTTTTGGTGGTTCGGGTTCTGTAGTTTCCGCATTGTAGTGTTGCTCTTCTAAGACTTCTGAAAGCATGCTCCACACCTCATCTCTCTCAGATTTTGAAAGGCACTTCAGATTCTTAAACCTTGGGTCAAGTGCTGTAGCTATCTTTAGAAATCTCACATTGGTACCTTCTTTGCATTTTGTCAAATTTGCAGTGAAAGTGTGCTTAAAATGAACATGTGCTGATTCATCATCTGAGACTACTATAACATGAAATATATGGCAGAATGCAGGTAAAATAGAGCCGGAGACATACAATTCTCCCCCAAGGAGTTCAGTCACAAATTTAATTAATGCATTTTTTTTTAACGAGCGTCAGCAGCAGGAAGCAGGTCATCTGGAATGGTGGTCGAAGTATGAAGGGGCATACAAATGTTTAGCATATCTGGCACATAAATACTTTGCAATACAGGCTACAAAAGTCCCATGCAAGCGCCTGTTCTCGCTTTCTGGTGACATTGTAAATAAGAAGTGGGAAGTATTATCTCCTGTAAATGTAAACAAATGTATTTGTCTTAGTAATTGGCTGAACGAGAAGTAGGACTGAGTGGACTTGTAGGCTGTAAAGTTTTGCATTTTTTTGTTTTTTGAGTGCAGTTATGTAACAAAAAATCTACATTTCTTAGTTGCACTTCCATGATAAAGAGATTGCACTATAGTACTTGTATGAGGTGAATTGAAATACTGTTTCTTTTATCATTTTTACAATGCAAATATTTGTAATAAAAAATTAATATAAAGAGAGTAATGTAGACTTTGTATTCTGTGTTGTAAATGAAATCAATATATTTGAAAATGTAGAAAAACTTCCAAAATATTTAATAAATTTCAATTGGTATTCTGTTGTTTAACAATGCAACTAAAATGGATTAATCAGGATTCATTTTTTAATCGCAATTAATTTTTTTGCGTTAATCGCATGAATTAACTGTGATTGATCGACAGCCCTAATAATAATAATTTCAGTGTGAGTTAATTTGAGAACAGAATCTCAGAGCTCGATGCAGACTTCTATTGCTTGTTCTATGACTGTTTCCTTTACTGAAATCCCATTAACCCTGCTGTGAATTCCATGTTCTTAATATTAAAGAGATCAAGGCTATGGAGAACTTCGCAGAGAATTTTGCCTATAGTTTCCGTATGATGATGAAGTTAGAAGTAGAGTATATAATGAGGGGCAATGCAACCAGATTAAAAAAGACTGGCATTACTTAGGAGACTTGCTCATGTGATGCTAAATGCAATTAAATGTAGAAAGGTTCCTCATCCCCAGTATATAATAATAATCATAAACCTATCACCCAGATAGAAGATGATCTGGGGATTATCTCAGAAAAATGGTGGAACTAAGGGGCAGTCACTATAAAGACAAACAATATACAAGATTTTATTGGTGGTCTGATAGATTGTAAAACTATCACTATATGAGTCATTGGTTAGACTCCATCTGTGGTACTGCATGCAGTAGTGGTCACTGAACCATATCAGGGAAGTTATTTCCTTGAAGACAGTGCATTTAGATCAATAAAAACGTTTGAAGAGCTTAATTTATAAAAGAAGATTAAAGGTGTTGTGTTTGCAGTTGCTGGAAAAGTGGCAGCTGAGGTGACTTAGTACATCACTTAATAGATGAGCAAGTGACTTCTAGATTTATTTTTAGAGAAGGAAAAAAATTAAGGGGTAAGTGCGTGTGTGGGGGAGAAAGATGAAGTTAAGCTTAAGAGTGAAAGACTGGAATATTAGGCTATGTGATCCTTCCTGGTTTTTGTGAGAATATGATTATTTGACCTTATGTCCTCTAAAATGTGAATGATACCTGGATATGTTTTCTTGCATGAGTTCTAATATGTTTCTGTGTTACTTTGAAAAATCAATAATAATTCTGAAAAATCTTAGCAAAAATGGAGTAAAGAGGGAAGGAATGTTCATCACAGAATGTTAAGTTACTTGTTGTCACATAGTGTGAGCAACCTCTAATGTCAATTTTTTGCCACCTAGTTGACACTGGATATATATTGGTGTTAATGCTGCCTTTTTCTGGCCTTATTAAAATCTGGAGGATCCAAGTATAGAATCACAGAAATATAGGCTGGAAGCAGCCTCAATAAGTCATCTATTCCTGCCCCCAATGTCAAGGAGGGATCAAATACACCTAGACCATCCCTGACTCATAGACTTTAAGACCAGAAGAGACTATTATGATCATCTAGTCCAACGTCCTGCACAACGCAGGCCACAGAATCTCACCCACCCACTCCTGTAACAAACCCCTAACCTATGTCTGAGTTACTGAAGGCCTCAAATAGTTGTTTAAAGATCTCAAGGTGCAGAGAATCCTCCAGCAAGTGACCCATGCTCCACACTGCAGAGGAAGGCGAAAAACCTCCAGGACCTTTGCCAATCTGCCCTGGAGGAAAATTCCTTCCTGACCCCAAATATGGTGATCAGTTAAACCCTGAGCATCTGGGCAAGACTTACCAGCCAGCACGCAGGAAAGAATACTCTGTAGTAACTCAGATCCCACCCCATCTAACATCCCATCACAGACTATTGGGCATATTTATCTGCTAATAATCAAAGATGAATTAAGGGCCAAAATTAAGGTATCCCATCATACCATCCCCTCCATAAACTTATCAAGCTTAGTCTTGAAGCCAGATCTGTCTTTTGCCCCCACTACTCCCCTTGGAAGGCAGTTCCAGAACTTCAGTCCTCTAATGGTTGGAAACCTTCATCTAATTTCAAGTCTAAACTTTCTAGAGTCCAGTTTATATCCATTGGTTCTTGTGTCCACATTGGTACTAAGCTTAAATAATTCCTCTCCCTCCCTGATATTTATCCCTCTGATATATTTATAAAGAGCAATCATATCTCCCCTCAGCCTTCTTTTTGGTTAGGCTAAACAAGCCAAGCACTTTGAGTCTCGTTTCATAAGACAGGTTTTCCATTCCTTGGATCGTCCTAGTAGCCCTTCTCTGCATCTGTTCCAGTTTGACTTCATCCTTCTTAAACATGGGAGACCAGAACTACACACAGTATTACAGATGAGGCCTCACCAGTGCCACGTATAACAGTACTAACACCTCCTTATCTTTACTGGAAATACCTCTCCTGATTCATCCCAACACAGATGTTTGTCTCACTTATTTCATAAACCTCAAAGGAAAGGCATTCCACAACCTCCCTGGGAACCCTATTCCAGTGCTTAACTATCCTTACAGTTAGAAAGTTTTTCCTAATATCTAACCTAAATCTTCTTTGGTGTAGATTCAACTGATTACTTCTTGTCCTACCTTCAGTGGAGAACAACTGATCTCTTTATAGCAACCCTTAACATATTTGAAGACTGGTATCAGGTCCCTTTTCAGTCTTCTTTTTTCAAGACTAAACATACCTATTTTTTTAACTTTACCTCATAGGGTCATATTTTCTAAACCTTTTATCATTTCTGTAGCTCTCCTTTGGATGCTTTCCAGTTCTTCCACATTGTAACATTTCCCAGGGTACAATCTGGACTGATGGATGGCTCTGTCTCCTCAATTCTGCAAACTGGGGTGCCTTTTACACTGCTTTGCTCTGAGAGCAACTGCTCCTGGTCAGCTCACACACAGCCCTCCAGAATGTAAATCTCTCCCAGCTATATTGTATGAGTGCTATAGTCAATTACACTGCATGTCAACACCAAAAAACTCCCAGTCCTAGACTTTCCCACAGAAATGTGCATCTTACTCTGCTCAGCACCCTCCTGGGCAATCCAAGCTTATATAAAGTCTGTCATTTCATTAATAGAAAATGATATGCACAAATCATGTTATCCCAAATGAAGTTTTCCAAACACTTCAATCCAAACACACACTGGTTTAGATAAAACAATAAAACAAGTTTATTAACTACAGAAAGATAGATTTTAAGTGATTACAACTAATGAGACATAAAAATCAGAATTAGTTATAAGAAAATAAAAGATAAAACAAAATTAATATCTAATTTAACAAGCTAAATAAATTCAAAGCAAAGGCTTCTCTCACCACATGCTCTAGCAGGCTTACCAACTGGAATCCTTTCAGCCAGAACTCCTCCCCCAGTTCAGTATTAATTTCATTGCCCTTCAGGTGCTGGTGTTTCTGTGAGCAGAGAGAAAGGGAATAGTAACTTGGGGCATCTGTTCCGCATTTTCATACTTTGAGAATCATCTCCAGCTGAGGTTCAGGAGACAGAAGGCCTGGGGCATGGTAACCTCAAGCTGTTTCTTTGTCAAAGTTTAGATTTCTCTCACATCCTTTTTCCTGACGAAGAATGGCCACTTAACCAGGTTATAGTCTATTTGATTTTGTTGACACCTGGGTGAGGCATCAGTTTGCCTTTTGTCTTTGAGGAACTAGTTTGTGTTTGCTTTTCCAAACTTGGAACATATCTCAGGCCATGTCTACATCTAAAATTTTGCAGCGCTGGTTGTTACAGCTGTATTAGTACAGCTGTATAGGGCCAGCGCTGCAGAGTGGCCACACTTACAGCAACCGACGCTGCAAGTGGTGTTAGATGTGGCCACACTGCAGCGCTGTTGGGCGGCTTCAAGGGGGGTTCCGGGACGAGAGAGCAAACCGGGAAAGGAAACCAGCTTCCCCGCGGTTTGCTCTCTCGGTCCCGGAGCCAGCCAGCAAACCGCAGGGAAGGAGACCTGCTTGCTCGGGGTTCCGGGACCGAGAGAGCAAACCGGGAACGCCGCGGTTTGCTCTCTCGGTCCCGGAGCCAGCCAGCAAACCGCAGGGAAGGAGACCTGCTTGCTCGGGGTTCTGGGACCGAGAGAGCAAACCGGGAACGCCGCGGTTTGCTCTCTCGGTCCCGGAGCCAGCCAGCAAACCGCAGGGAAGGAGACCTGCTTGCTCGGGGTTCCGGGACCGAGAGAGCAAACCGGGAACGCCGCGGTTTGCTCTCTCGGTCCCGGAGCCAGCCAGCAAACCGCAGGGAAGGAGACCTGCTTGCTCGGGGTTCCGGGACCGAGAGAGCAAACCGGGAACGCCGCGGTTTGCTCTCTCGGTCCCGGAGCCAGCCAGCAAACCGCAGGGAAGGAGACCTGCTTGCTCGGGGTTCCGGGACCGAGAGAGCAAACCGCGGCGAAGCTGGTTTCCTTTCCCGGTTTGCTCTCTCGGTCCCGGAACCCCGAGCAAGCAGGTCTCCTTCCCTGCGGTTTGCTGGGTGGCTCCGGGACCGAGAGAGCAAACCGGGAAAGGAAACCAGCTTGATTACCAGAGGCTTCCTCCTTCCACGGAGGTCAAGAAAAGCGCTGGTAACTGTCTACATTGGATTACCAGCGCTGGATCACCAGCGCTGGATCCTCTACACCCGAGACAAAACGGGAGTACGGCCAGCGCTGCAAACAGGGAGTTGCAGCGCTGGTGATGCCCTGCAGATGTGGACACTCTCAAAGTTGCAGCGCTGTAACTCCCTCACCAGCGCTGCAACTTTCTGATGTAGACAAGCCCTCAGTAATGTTGTACAGTAGAATCTTATAACTTTACATATGGTGTTGCCACACATATTTTGCCAGGATAATGATAGGCACAAGGCATCTTTGTACAGAATTTATCATAGTCTTGTAAAAGGGGTGAACATAAGGGTACAGACTGTCACACGTTTTTCTTGAAGTGTGGTGCCCATAAATGAACGTAATACTACAGTTGAGGCCTCATCAGAGCTGAGTAGAGTGGGGTAATTACCTCCTATGTTTTACACCCAACACTCCTGTTAATATACCCCACCATTATATTAGCCTTTTCTGCAACTGCGTCATATCGTTGGCGCATATTCAATTTATGATCCACTATTTTCCTTCCTAAGTGTACTACTTTGCACTTGTCTTTTTTGAATTTCATTTGTTGAATTCTGATCAATTCTTCAGTGTTTCAAGGTCATTTTGAATTCTAATCCTGTTCTCCAAAGTTCTTCCCACTTCTCCGAGCTTGGTGTCATCCACAAATTTTATAAACATACTCCCCACTCCATTACCCCAGCCATTAATGAAAACATTGGATAGTACCAGACATAGGACTGATCCTTGTGGAATCCTACAAGATATGCCTTCCCAATTTGACATCAAACCACTGGTTACTCTTTGAGTATGGTCTTTCAACACTTTTGCACCCACCTTGTATTAATTTCATCTAGATCACATTTCCCTAGTTTGCTTATGAGAATGTTATGTGGGACTGCATCAAATGCCTTACTATAATCAGTGTCATGTCTATAGCTTCCCCCTATCCACTAGGCCAATAATCAGGTCAAAGAAGAAAATGAGGTTGGTTTGTCATTATTTGTTCTTGACAAATCCATGTTTGCTATTACTTATATCCTGTTATCCTCTATGTGCTTACAAACAGAATGCAGTTTTAATGTAGCTGTGTTGGTTCCAAGGTAATTAGAGAGACCTGAAGAAGTGCTTTCTGTAGCATGAAAGCTTGTCTCTTTCATCAACAGAATTTAGTTCAATAAAAGATATCACCTCACCCACCTTGTGTCTCTCCAAACTGATTGTTTAATTTATTCCAGTACCTTTCCAGTTAGGCTGAGTGGTCTATAATTCTCCAGGGCCTCTTTGTTGTCTTTTTTAAAGATGGGTACTCTGCCCTTCTTCGATCTGCTGCGACTCCTTTTGTCCTCTATGAGTTCTTGAAGATAATGGCTAACTGTTCAGAGATTGCTTGTATATTTTAAGTTAATTTCCCTCCCCTCCCCAGTTGTTAACGTTAAGTGTAGGTGTGTTTACTTTAGCTATTACATCCACCATTTCCAAACATCTGAGTACAACTTTGAGTCTGTCAGACTCAAATGATGTTATATTTTTGCATCCTTGTATTTCAGGGTAACTGATGGTTTAGTGTTCGCAGTAGAGCTGCAGAGTTACAAACACCTCAGGAATGGAGGTTGTTCGTAACTCTCTGAAATGTTCCTAACTCTGAACAAAACATTATGGTTGTCGTTTCAAAAGTCTACAACTGAACATTGACTTTATACAGCTTTGAAACTTTACTATGCAGAAGAAAAATGCTTCTTTCCCTTTATTTTTTTTAAGTAGTTTACGTTTAACACAGTAATGTACTGTAGTTGCTTGTTTTGGTCTCTGCTGCTGCCTGATTGGGTACTTCTGTTCCAAAGGAGGTGTGTGATTGACTGGTCAGTTTGTAACTCTGCTGTTCGTAACTCTGAGGTTCTACTGTATGTTGTGTTCCAGGGAACTGTACTAGTCCCTGAAAGAAATCTGGGTATTGTACAACTAATCCTTCTTTGAAAATGGGGCCTTAAGTATGTTTTGTTCCCATTCTTCATACTTGGTTGAGCTCAGTGAAAACTTCTTTGTCTAGTAGTAGTAGTAGTATAGTATAATGAAAAGTCAGAATCTGATTTTTTTCCCCTTGGCTGTTGCTGCTATGAGAATGACTTGTGCTCACCTACAGGTTCTATCCTGGAGCTGCTGTATATGCTCTTAGAATAACATAAGACTGCCTTCTTGTTTTGACTGAACCCAGAATCTGCCTTAAGGTATGTTCTGATAAAATATTTCCTCCAGTCTCAGCATCAAGCTTAAATTTTATACGTATATTCCTTGTATAGAGAGTTGAATATCAAGCTTCTGTGGGGGTAGCTGCATGAGTATTGTCATTCCATCATACTGTCTCTCCAAGGAGTGCAAACTGTCTGTTTCAGCCAGAGATTTGTACCCTTTCCTTTGAGGTGGCTTTGCTGCTCTGCTCATGTGTGCAGAGTGAACTCAATTTCACGGTCACATGTGGCCATGAACAGGACATGTTTACTGTACTTTTTACCACTTTGTGAGAGTAGGTTTTTTGTATGATGTGTATGCACAGTTGACTAATGCAGGTGCTCATGTGGTAAGGTCTGAATAGCCAATGTAGACTTTTCAGTGTTTTGCCCAGACATGTTATCCATTTGCCTTGTTCAGATCCTGCAAATGTCTAGGACCTTTGGTTCCTTTCATAGCTTTTCTCTCAGCTTTTTTCTAGCATATCATTTTCAGTCCTACCAAACTCACAAGTTTGTGCTTTCTGACTCAGTTCTGTTATAGTCTTATCTACATGCTTCCAGGTGAGGATGAAAATAGATTTGCTGCCTCCCAAAACAATATGCTTCTTAGGGTTAAAATTATGTATAAACCTTCTTCCTTTCTGCTGTATGTTGAACATTTCAAGAGCTTCCTCACTGAGTGCATGAAGCAGGTTTGTTACCTTTAAAGCCTCTTATTGTTTTTTTTTTCTGCTGGAGAAGCTTTCCTAAAGATTAGGAAGCATTACTTCCATGATCTCTAGTTCTGTGTCAAATTGCTATCTACCACTAAAGGTGTTGAAAGTTTGCACAGATCCATGCATATACCATTAACTAACTCGGGTATGAATTTTAATTTATAGTACCTTTCTTTCCTTTGTTGTTTTACATTCATTTCTCATCTGCGCTTTCTGTTTCCCTGAATCTCTGCACTGTCTGTTGGTTCCTTGCAATTCTGTGTGCTTCCTCACTTTTGGATGAGAGGAAAACTTGCACTTCTTGCACCAAGCAAAATTTATCCTCTTCTGACAACATGCCGCTGTCTGTAACACAGGTTAGTGGTTGTGGGCTGCTGACTGTGAATGTGCTGCAGTTACTGAAACTCAGGAGTTGTGAAAGGATCACTAAGGACAGTTCACTGCTGAGTTTATTAAAATATAGTACTTAATAACAGTAAATAACATGAATGTTCTGCCACTTACTTGGATATGAACCCTTCCTTTGTGTGTGCCTGCATTTAGAGGCATTTCTGTTAGTGATTGACTCCCTGGATAGCTTGTGCAAGTGTAATTTTAAATACCTGACATACAATATACTGCCATTTGTAAATTGGCACAGTAATTTTAACATTCCCCAATCTCATTCCTGTATTCACATCGCTCTTGTTCCTTTTTAAAGTGCACATTCCCTCTTTAATATGTGCATATAATCTTAAAATATGTTCAGTTTGTCCTCTTTTTTTAAGGTTTTAAATGGGTTTGTCTTAGAGATGAAAATAATTTCATTTTTAGGAAGAAATTTCCACAATAATCACATCAATTTCCAAATTACGGGGAAGATGCAGCTGTGACTGGGAGGGCCACTTGGTCCAGTCCTAAAGATATTAAAAATAGTTTCTCCCAAATGTTCAAATTGTGCACCAGATCTTAGGAAACTTGGCACCCTAAAGAAATCCACACACATACAAACTCAGACTGCTTGGTTAAGTAATGCTAAAATATTAAACGTACAGGATTGGGTTTTTTTGTGTTTATGTAATCAACTGGTGAGTGAGTACTGACCCATGGAGTGCTGACCCACAGAGGATCTGAGTTTCTGTGGCCCCTACCTAGACCTTAGCTCTTTAACTCAAGCAGTAACAACTCATGCTTTTAACTCTGGAGGTTGCTGATAAGTCCCCAGTGTTTCAAACAGGATGGTCACATGTTCAGGTGCACAGTGGCCATTTGCGTGATGTGAGTGCAGCTGTCGCTAGTATAGTCTTCTCAATGTCCTTTTCCGCTAGGGAGGCTGTCGTTCTGAACAGAGCAATTTCTGAGGAAGAAGATTCTCTGCAGTGAAATTTAGAACAGTCTGAAGGAAAAAAAGGGACAAAATCTCTTGATTTAAAAACACCGGCATGTGTATTTTTTCATAATGCAACTGATATTTCTGTTATCTAAAAGGACATCAGCTCTGATTTCTTTAGAAATCTCTGCATGCCCTGTGTCTTAGCAAAATTGGTAAATCACTGTAACAGAAAGAGTTGTCTTAAATCTACCTACCAGATTTTTGGTTGAAATGTTATGAAAGGCACATTGGGAAATTCTCACTTCTCGGTATTTCAACTGTCAAACCTCATCCAAACTTAGCTGCAGCAGTTAAAAGCATAATTGGGCAAATAATAGAGGATGACACATAGTATGTAATGACCGGAGAAACAACAATGCAGAAAAGATTATAAAATGAGCAGTTCTGGGGAAAAAAGAACACTTGCATTATTCTGTTGAAAACACAAGTTGCCATTCCTCTTCTATATTTTAGCTATGTGAGCTATGCATTAATCTTCATGCTATCCCAAACTGACTTCCCAAGAAGAGGAGTACTGTGATATGGAAAACTTCAGAATTCAGAAAACAAAGTTACTGCTTTCATTTTAATGTCATAGTCAAATGCTATAGTTCCAATCATACTCTTACTGATCTCCCCCTGCCGCTCAATACTTGATTTTTGCTGGGGAATAACCTGGCTAAGGTTGCTAACAGAGCTGTGGTGTCTCAAATCCGCACCAAGGGTTATTGGGATTATATTCCAATTTTGTGTTAAAATAGTTTAGTTGGTCTGATCTCTGTTCCATCCTTCAGTGGCTTTGTGTGTTTCTCCTGATTTTGTGGATTTCAGCATAATAATTAACAAAACTTTTTTCTGTTTAAAGTAAGGCAGCAACACCCTCCACCTGATACAGCTGGAATCTCTCTGGGATCCTCAAGGCACAGCTCACATGTGGAGTGTGTAGTTTGTTGGCTTTGGTGATCCAAGGGTTTTGCTGTGTGTTGTGAATTTGCATTCCACTCGTACTCACTGGCTGCTCTGGGTAGGATGCAGCTGGATTTACATGCAGTGTATATATTGTCTTTTAATGGCATGCCTCCCAAGAGGCAATATACAGAGAGGTGGTGGTATTAAGAATGATGCAGTCAAGCAGCTCTTCTGTTATAGTAGTTACTATAATCCTTCTGTTATAGTAGTTACTATAATACTATGTACAAGGCAACTTAAAATATTGAAAGAGAAAGTAGGGAAAAAAAGATAAGTGACTTGCTTGATGGATATAATTGCAAAAACCAAGATGGAACATAATTGGTAAAAATTATTTTTTAAACGAATGCTCTTATATCTTCATGTTGCCCATCATGTCCCATTGTAATTTTTGGGTGAATATTCTAATTTATGGGGAAAGAAAGAAAAATAGTTTTGTGGTAGGCTGATATATGTTTTTAAACAGTGCTTATATGAAGCTGCTGAATGATCTGAAACATTGGGTGTAGTCTTTGGGGAGGTGAGTTAATGAGCAGAATGCAGTTGAGGGGATCAGCGCTGCATGCTGAGTATAGTTTATCACGTGCATATCACCTTTATCTAGATGGTGAATGTATGTATAGAATGTATGTATAGAATAAAATAGGAGATTTTTAAAATGTTGAAAACAAATTTAAATTTACTCACGTAATAACCAAATGCCAGAACTAGGAGATTTATAGTAGTAAAAGCAATCTCCTTCCTGAATTTTATGCCAAACTTACAGTATAGTTTGAGGTTTGTGCTAATCATAAACATTAATGATTAGCAGTCATAACTAACCGCAATGCACAAGTCACTCTGTTGTTACATGCCAGTGTATAGGAATGAGATTCATTACATTAGATGAGAATTACAACTATGTCTGAAAAGATTAAGACCTGCTGAATCTCTTCTAATCCAGGGATAAATCCTATTATTTGTTTCCAAGCTTTGTGTTCAGAACACTTATACTCTTCTTTGTAAATGAGTTAATCCTAGTGGTTTAGGAACAATTTGAAAATAAGTAAAAGTTTGTTAGAGCAAATTATATCTTTATACTTCCTTCTTGCAGAAACAGCAAAACTTTTACTGTATGTAAACCCAATGGTACGAAAACAGTTTTTCTGTATATGTGCAATATTTTTTTCTGTTTTGTTTGAGTGAATAATCCTTTGCATTGGAATAATTAATGCTTACATTTTATTAATATTTTCATCTTAAAATCTATTAAAATATATTGGCCTGCTGACTTTCTGGATATTGTAATTTAGGGGAGGCAGTGTGACCTAGTTCAGTGGTTCTGAACCAGGGGTCTAGGGTCCCCTGCGGGGCTGCGAGCAGGTTCAGGAGGTCCGCCAAGCAGGGCTGGCATTAGACTTATTGGGGCCCAGGGCAGAAAGCCAAATCTCCATCTAATGGGACTGACGCCTGGGGCCTCGAGCCCTGCCACTTCAGCCGAAGCTGAAGTTTGAGCAATTTAGCTTCACAGGGCCCCCTGTGGCATTGGGCCCCAGGCATTTGTCCTGCTTGTGCCACCTAACGCTGGTCCTGGATTTTATATGTAGAAAAACAGTTGTGGCACAGGTGGGCTGTGGAGTTTTTATAGCATGTTGTGGGGGGCCTCAGAAAGACAAAGGGCACTGAACTGGGGGTATCTAATCCATTTCATGCCTCTTCCCCATATACTGCAGGTATGAAGCCTGACACAGATCACATTCTGCACACTGAAGACCCTTTGGAACATTTTTTGCAACATTGTGTGTTTCAGAAGCAGACTGCATGGAATGTGTCATTTAAGGCTGTATCCTAGAGCAGTGGCTCTCATCCAGGGGTTCTGGGATCCCTGGGGGGCCACGAGCAGCTTTCAGAGGGTCCTCCAAGCATGACCAGCGTTAGACTTGCTAGAGCCCAGGGCAGAAAGCCAAAGCCCCGTCACATGGAACTGCAGCCTGGGGCACCGAGCCCCACCACCCAGGGCTGAAACCAAAGCCTGAGCAATGTAGCTTTGCAGTGCCCCCTGTGGTGTGGGGCCCCAGGCAATTGCTCTGCTTGCTCCCCCATAATGCTGGCCCTGGCTTTTATATGTAGAAAAACAGTTGTTGTGGCACAGGTGGTCTGTGGAGTTTTTAAGAACAGGTTGCGCAATGGGGCTCAGAAAGAAAAAGGTTGAGAACCTCTGTTCTACAGAGATTGTTGTTGTACAGCAGTACAAAGAATTTACAGTGTTAGTTTTCCCTTCCCTTGCTACAGCCCAGCAGCCAGAGGACTGCTGCTTCCTCTGAGCAATCAGGATGGAAGGAGAAGAGAGGAAGTGATGATATATAATGTGACGCTGATAAATTGCCAACATTTCAAAAACAGACAGACAAGGAAAATGCAGTAAAAATCTCCCAGCCATTAGAAGGTAGATTATGTTGATATGTACAGTGTGATGGGTTGGATCACAGAACCTCCCCTGTGACCTGCCAAATGATGTGCCAAGACTACCTCTGCTACATTTTTCCCTGCCAGCTCAGGACTCCAGGACCCTGTCTTGCTGAGCCAGACACTCCCATCTGCTTCAACAAAGACCCAGGATTTGAATTACTTGCCTCAAAACTGCAGGTTTACCTGAAAGCAGCTAACAGAAGTGTTGTTGTCTTTAACACCGAGATGCCCAACTTCCAATGAGGTCTAAACCCAAATAAATCCATTTTACCATATATAAAGCTTATGCAGGGTAAACTCATAAATTGTTTGCCCTCTATAACACTGATAGAGAGAGATGCTCAGTTGTTTGCTCCCCCAGGTATTAATACATACTCTGAGTTAATTGTTAAGTAAAAAGTGATTTTATTAATTACATTAATGTGGAGAGGGCAGCTGCATGAGGGGGAACCCAGACTGGCTAACTGTGCACAGAATACAGCAGCTTTTGGAAAATGGTGGTGGCTCTAAGAAGTCCCTTTGGGTTCTCTCATCATCCATAGGGCAAAAGTCTGATTTCATGGCTGGGTCCATTGGGTTCCTGCGTTGTTAACAAGCTGGGGTTATTCTAAACCCTGGAGTACCTTCTTCTGTCCCAGATGGTCTTCAGACGGTTGTGGGGGATGAGTTCCTCATTTTCCAAAGATTGACCTTCTGTGCCGTATTGCAGCTCTGGAGTAGGAGAGCAACGTTGCACTTCTCCTGCTTCCAGTTGATTGCTGCGTGTGCATGTGTGTGTGTGTGTGTGTGTGTGTGTGTGTGTGTGTGTGTGTGTGTGTGTGTGTGTAGTCGGGAATGCAGTGGGTTCAGAGCCTGCTGCTTGTTGCTCAAGCCATTCTTTCATATGTGGTTGGTGTCTTCTGTACTTGGCTATTTTGGTTTGGTGGTGAGGATGTGCTAAGATGAGAGACATGGTGCTGAGGTGGCATTGTTCTAGGAAAGTGCCTGACAGAGGGTCAAGCAGCAGTGTGCAGAATGTGATCAGTGTCAGACTTCATACCTACAGTATATGGGGAAGGGGCATGAAATGGATTAGATACTTCCACTAGAGGCTGGCACAGAGACATAGACTACAGCCATTCTCAAATTCATAGTGGCTGCCGTTTTGACAATTAAAATATTATACTAGTGACAGTCTAGTCACATAGTTATTTGGAAGTACCATCTCATAAGATAAATTTTTGCAATGTAAAGAATAATATGTACTGTTAATAATATCACAACACGTACATGCTTATTACTAACTATATCAATTTAAATAAAAAGGTGATTGAAACAAAATTTCTTCTTCGAGTACTCGCTCATGTCCATTCCATGTTAGGGGTGTGTGTGCAGTTGGCACAATCACCAGAGACTTTTTCCTCATTGGTATCTTTCGGGGTGGCTCTAGTGCACCCTGGTGCTGTGCACTCATGTGCAGATATCAAGGGCCCAGCCAGCCCTGCACCCTCTCATTTCCTTCTTACCACCCGTGACGGTTGCTAGAACAACTTCTCTTGCTTCAGTTCAATCACTGGTTCTGTTATTTCCGCCTTTCTTTCACAAGTTTAGTTACTTCAGTTTATTCTCTAGTAGTAGTGTATATAGGTATATTCCCTCATTTAGCTTAAGGGGGCAGCCTCTGCCATTGGGGCTGGGCATGCCCCGGTCTCCTGACTTCAAAACCTGTGCCTCGTGCAGCAAGCCCATGCTGATGAGCGATCCACACTCCAACTGTCTGAAGTGTCTGGGGGAAGCTCACGTACCAGAGCATTGCCAGATCTGCCGCGAGTTCAAGCCTCATATGAAAAAGGACAGGGAGGCTAGACTAAAGGCCACGCTCAGATTGGTGTTGGAGCCAAGCCAGTTGGACTTGGCAGCGGGTACCTCAGCTTTGATGTGGAGTGCTCCTTTGGCTGCACGGATTTCTTGGCACCGTTTCCCTTTACTGGTACTGAGAAAGAAACACAAAAAACAACATTCTCAGAGGGGATGATCCCCAGTACAGAGGAAGGACAAGCAAGGGGAGTGCAGTGGAGTGTGACCTGCATTGGGCCACTCCTCTAGCCTCGCTCCGCAAGCGGCACCGTCAACTCTGCCCTGCTCTCAGGTGGCACTGAGTCCAGTGCAGGACCATCCACTGACACCAGGGAGACCTTGTGGCGCCAGTGGGATCGTGGTGCCATCCATCCAAGAGGCCTTTGCAGTGGGCAGGGACTTTATAACTATTTTTGTTAATGTTAATATTATTCAAGCTATGTAAGGTTTTATTTAATATATTGGAGAAAAATTAGAGGTACATTGAGAAGCTTGGACTAAAACTGTCTCTAACTGAATTATTTGTCTTCTGTTATTTTTATCCTGTGACAATGTTATATAACTGCAAATGTAAGTATAGGGAGGAATTATAAAGCCCTTTCCTATTTTTATATTATTTAATAAAAGACATTTTTTAATTCCCCAAGGCATTATAATGTTCTATGCCACTTTCTAGTAAGCTGATATTTACTTTTACTGATATTTAAACCTTCTGAAGAAAAAAATTCAAGTTCTGTAAGTCAGAGTTTAAATGTACATATCTCTTACACTCAGACCATGGAAATATTTAAAACTGGACAGTCTCTTTCCCATATGAATCAAAGAGAATCATGTTTTTCATTATTCCAAATTGCAGATGTTTAAAATAGATTCCCAAAATATTGCTTAAAGGTTGGGAGTTCAGTTTTGCCTATTGAAATCACTTATATTTGAGTTAGGCATGTGATTTGCTAGATCAGATCTTCACAGAGAACTTATTCCGTGATCTGGCTTCTTATTGGAATTTTCACAGATAAGAAGAGAAGCCTGCTTTATTTGTCTTCATTATATATGAGTGAATGTTTTACTTTTTTGTGGAGGCCCAGGAAAAATTGCATGAAATTTTGAACTTCTGCATAGTCTGTCTCTTCTGAATGAACAATAACTCTATTCCTTTTTTTTATTATATTTACTTCATAATGCAAGATGTGTAGCTAAAATTAGCTACCTCCTAAAAAACTGCAGGTGTTGAAGTAAGGGTTGCATAAGACACAATTATGGATGTGGAAATATTATTAATTATTATTATTATTATTATTATTATTATTTTATTATTATTTTATTTATTATTTTTGTTCTGTGGTTTCACCTTTGGGTCATGTAATATTCATATTAACTCCAATTGTTCCAGCTAAGTGGCTTTATTGCTAAAACAAATAAAAGTAGTAACAATCAACATCCTTGTTATCTTTCCCCTCTCCTAAGTATTTCTTTAGTTATTCAGCCATTTATCAAGATAACTAACTCTTGGGGCAAAGCATAAGTTTATTTACTTGTTTTCTAAATTTTGGGTCATATTGTTCAAAACAGCTCATTAAAAATTGTCACCTGACTCAGCTGAAGGTTTTCTCTGCATCCTGGATAAAAAGATGAGTTATTGTGGTATGTGTTTTTTTTTATTTTTGTTTTTTTCAATTCATTGGCATCCTCTGTCTTCTTGTAACAAAGTCTCCAGAAATCCTAAGTTAAGGTCTTGGCGTTAGTCTCTCCATAATGGCTATAGCTTGTAGTTGCAGGTAATTTAAGGAAGCATGGCATGGCATGGCATTCACATATCTATTCCACTTCCCCTACTAATGAGCTGTTTCTTCTAGTATCTCTAGACAAAGACTGTCTTATGTAAATAAGTTCATCTTTCTTGTTCTTTTCCATGGCATCCTGATACATTGGTATCTTGACATATTGCCTCCAGTGTTTAGTTCTTGAGACATAGCTCTGGTTGTTCCTTCTGGCTCCCTTTATCGGGGAGACTATCTGTGTAGAAAACCTTGTAATGTCTTCTTAGGAAGCATAATAACAAATTTAATGGAGATAAGACTATGTAAAGACATAGATGAACATCACAATAAGCAAGACTTATTAGATCATTATACTGAATTTTCTCTTAAGCCCAAACACTTAAGCTTAAATATTAAATTATAAGTATGTGAGTAGCTCTACTGAAATCAAAACATACCAACACAGCAGGGTGCCAGTGATCAATGGTACTACTCACTTGCTTAAATTTATGTCTGAGAGTGTTTACGGGAATGGGGCCTTAGTTCCTTGCTAGTGGCTGATAATGCTACCGTGACCATCTTGGCTAATAGCCATTGATGGACCTATCCTCCATGAACTTATCATGTTCTTTTTTGAAATCCATTATAGTTTTGTCCATCACAACATCCCCGGGCAATGAGTTCCATGTGCTGACAGTGTGTTGTGTGAAGAACCTGCTGCCTGTTAATTTCATGAGGTGATCCTTGGTTCTCTTGTTATGTGAAGGGGTAAAAAACTCTTCTTCTCCACACAAAATTTCATAGACCTCTATCAAATCTCCTCTTCATCGTCTTTTTTCCTAGCTGAAAAGTCCCAGTTTTTAAATCTGTTCTCATATGGAAGCTGTTCCCATACCCTTAATCATTTTTGTTGCCCTTCTCTTTCACGATAAAGAGATTGCACTACAGTACTTGTATTAGGTGAATTGAAAAATACTGTTTATTTTGTTTTTTTACAGTGCAAATATTTGTAATAAAAATAAATATAAAGTGAGCACTATACACTTTGTATTCAGTGTTGAAATCTGTATAGAAAACATCCAATTTTTTAAAAATAAATGGTATTCTATTATTGTTTAACAGTGTGATTAATTGTACGCTTAATCCTGATTAATTTTTTAATCGCTTGACAGCCACAGTACTATGTAGTTACACAACAGACATACTAAATGCCTAGTGTATAGGAAAAATCCATATTAAAATTCAGAAAAAAATATCTGGCATGTGAGCAATATGTTGATGGACACTTCTGAATTCAGTCATAAAGTTTAGCAGAACTGTTTTTAAACTTTAGGAATAAAATCAGTTTTTTTTTATTAAGACATTGTATACTGGCTTTCCTTCCACAATGTATTCTGACAATAATTTCCTGGAAAATCAGATTTTTATAGTGGAAATGTTGGCAGATTTTTTACTTCAGCACAGTAACCAGAGCATCCCAAATTTTATCGAAAGTTCCTGACAGCGAGTGGATATTCAATCTTAAAGGTCCAATTTTGCTTCCTACCGTTTCATCCCAAGGTATTGTTATAGCACTAATGTTTTGTAAAATAATCTGAGTAGGTGAGTACTTCAGCTGTCAAGTAATTGGTTTTCTGCCGTGAAATATACTAAAACAGTGAGTACTGAGGATAGTATGTTGTATGTATGGTGGGATGGGGGCAATAAGTGTAGGACAGTTAATGGAAATGAGCCAAAGTTCTCCATGTGCATGGAGCTATGTTCAGTGTAGCTGCAATAACAAAAACCAGACATACAAAGTATATTTTCTGAAGTGCTAGACTCCTTTCCTCTGATATGTAACATAAATATTTTATACACAGAGTAAATCTAGGGAGAATTTGCAAAATATGGCCTCTAAAGGTCACTTATTTTTTTAAAAGGTAGGGAGTTATTGTGGGTGAATTTTTTGAGTAGTCAGTAAAAATAACTAGTTCTTTTTCAAGTGCTTGCTCATGTCCATTCCATATTAGGTGTGTGTGCTTGCCATATGCACCGGTGCTGGAAGTTTTTCCCTTAGCAGTATCCGTTGGGGACCAGCTCTGGCACCCTCTGGAGTGGTGACCGCATAGCATGATTTAAGGTTTTCCCCCCACCCTCAGTTCCTTGCCACTAGTGATGGTGCTGGAACTTCTTCAGCTAGCGTTGTTTCGTTCTCAGTTCTTGTGAACTTTGAAAACCTGTAATATATAGTTAATAGTTCTACAGTAGTAGAAAACCTGTATATAGTTAGTAGTTCTTAGTTACCCTTAGTGGTAGTTCTCAACTTTTCATTAGTCCCGAACGGGACTCGGCTGGGGGATAGGGCATGCCCACGCTAGAAGCCCTGCGATCGCTGCAAATGGCCTGTGCCCGTCAATGATCCACATACCACCTGCCTAAGGTGCATAGGTGAAGGGCACATAAGTGACAAGTGCCATATCTGCAAGTCCTTCACACCTAGGACAAAGAAGGAGCACGATATCCATCTGAAAACGCTCCTAATGGAGTTGCCACTCACTCCGGCACCGGAGCAATGGTTTGACTCTGCACTGAGCAGTGCGGCCGCTGTGCACAGTGCTCCGCCGGCGCTGTCCATGAGTGGGCACCGGTCCCCTTCCACAGCTCTGGTGAAGAAGCCAAAAAAGATGGAGAGGGGATGATCTCTTACCTCCCATAAGAAAAAGGAGAGGACGGTGGGTGAGCCACTACCCGTGCCAGGCAGCTCAACGCCCCCATTGGGAACTTGGGCCCCAGCTCAGGTTGAGTGGTGCAGCCCATCCCATATTTCACCTGTGACCTTGGATAGCGGTGCAGGCCCAGGCCAGCTTCAGGTGCCATAAACTCCTGAAGCCCTTCAAGCAGCTCAGGAGATCCTTACCTTCCTGGTGTCACCCACACCGGCTCCAGTGGTACCTCGGTGTTGGGGAAAACCCACATTGGGACCTATACATGTGTCCCCACCTCAGTGGCACCGTTCCCCATCGAGAGAGACGTCTCACCATCGCTCGGCCGCGCGAAGCCATCACACCTCAAGGCTAGAAAGGCAGGCTCAGCTGAGCCCTCTTTGATCGCCGCACTGGGTGCACTGATCAAAGGACTTGAGGTGTACCTTAGTGGATTGGCACAGACCCTCTTGGGCACGCGTCACCTGGCAAGAACTTGGGACCAGCCCCGACCATCTCCAAGGGCCCGGTACCAATCCCAGGACTGATGGGACATCAGAGACCACCAATGGCAGGGCCATCATCGCCAGTCTCCAAGAAGATCGCCCTACTCAGGACAATCTTCCCAGCAACCGGCCTGTAGTAGCTCCCGGTCCCATCTGATGTCCCAGTATCGGTCAAGTAGCATGAGGTGTGGATCACCGGATATCCGACTCAGATCCGCTGAATGCCGTCGGTTCCTGAGAGCCCGACCAAGACAATTTCACTTGTACAAGTTGGCTTCGGGATGCAGTGACCGACACTGGTTGGACAAGAGCCACCGCTCAGCCCGATCCTGGTTGCCCAGTACTGACTGCTCTACTGGTAGTTCTGGCTCCTAACGATGGGACAAACCCCGGTACTGGCAGTGCCGACTACGTTATCAGCACCAAAACCTGCCTCATAGCCCCAAGGGCAGTGGCCTGGGGGCTCACCCTGGGTATTCACCCAACCTTCCTAGGCTGCCTGATGGGTGTCGGGAGCCTCGGAGAGGTCAGTGGCCTCGGTATCCTGTCCCCCTCCGGTGGTCAAGGCTTCGAGAAGTAAGACCCCGCAGGTCCAGGAGGATCTAGGAGAGAAAGCTGCTGGAACACCAATGGATGTGGAGATTCCTGTGGCACCGGAATTAGTCTTGTCTGGTGATGATGAGGACATCACGGGGCCCCTTCACTCAGTTCCTCAGGAGGCACACCAGGAACTTTTGAAGAGGGTCGATTTTAACCTGGGGCTTCAGGCAGAGGAATTGGAAGAGCCCTCGGACTATGTTTGATGTCTTCTGGTCCTGGGCTCCCGCCAGGGTGGCCCTACCTCTTCATGAAGGGGTCTCCAAAATCACTAATGCCCTGTGGCAGACCCGTTTTCCCCTGGCTTCTATCTCTAAAATGGCCAAATGTAAGTACTTTGTGCCAACCAAAGGGCATGAGTACCTATACTCTCACCCATCCCCTAATTCCCTTGTGGTCGAGGCAGTTAACCACAAGGAGAGGTGGGGACAATGTGAGGCCACCCCCAAAAATAAAGACTCGAGGAGGCTGGATCTTTTCAGACATAAAGTTTATTTGCCTTCCAGACTTCAGCTGAGAGTAGCCAACCACCAAGCCCTCCTTAGCCTATATGACTTCAATATGTGGCAAGCAATGGCCAAGTTCAAAGGGTCGCTCCCTGAGGCTTCCAAAAAGGAATTCAGAGTGATCCTCGATGAGGGCACAACTGCGGCCAGGGTGGCCCTCCAGGGGGCATCAGATGCTGTTGATGCTGCCGCCAGCACTATGGCTTCCACTATCTCCATGTGGCGAGTCCCTTGGCTGCTCCTCTCTGGGTTGTCAACTGAGGCTTAGCAGTCATTGCAGGACTTACCCTTAAACAGTGGGGCCCTATTTGTGGAGCAAACAGACAGCAAGTTGCATGGCCCCAAGGACTCCCGCACCACCCTGAAAACCGTGAGTCTTGACGTCCCAGCCCCAGCACATAAGCAGGTCAAACTGCAGCAGCCTCAGGGCTAGAGGAGCCAGCCTCAGCAGGTCCAGCCCTATAAATGAGCCAAGGGTTACAAGTGCCACCCAAGCCCACCCGCCTTCACCCTCTGCCCAGTCGGTCTTGACCCGTAATTAGAAGGGGGCCAAATGGTTGTTTTGAGGGTGCACCTGAGGGCAACCTACCAGACTATTCCCCTAGTGTTCGCCGACTGCCTTTCCCCTTTCCTCAGCACAGTGGAACGGGGTTATACCCTCCAGTTCCTTTCTACCCCCTCTTCCTACCCACCTTCCTTGTCCCTCTTCAGGGATTCCTCTCACGACAGTCTCCTCACGCAGGAGGTAAAGGGGTTACTACAGCTGAGTATGGTGGAAGAAGTTCTTGAGTACAGGAACCAGGGGTTCTATTCCCGGTACTTTTTAGTCTCAAAGGGCAGTCTGTGGTCCATTCTGGACCTATGAGACCTCAACGAGTACCTACAGAAGCTAAAGGTCCGCATGGTCTCTGTGGCTTCTATTATCCCCTCCCTTGATCGGGGAGACTGGTATGCTGCCCTCGACTTGAAGAACGCATACTTCCACATAGCGATCTTCCAAGGACACAGATGCTACCTCCGGTTTACGGTGGGACCCCTCCATTAACAGTTTACAGTCCTCTGGTTTGGCCTGGCAACAGCACTGAGGGTATTACTAAGTGCATGTTGGTGGTATTGGGTTGCTTCAGGCGCCAGGGTGTCCAGATTATCCATACCTCGACGAATGGCTCGTCAAGCATGGCTCCAGGTCTCAAGTCTGAAGGGACATTGTGGTGCTTCAAGCCACGTGCTGCTCTCTTGGCTTACTGGTGAATGACAAAAAGTCTACGTTAGTGCCAATGCAGAGGATGAAGTTCATCAGAGCAGTCCTTGACTCTACTTGTGCCAGGGCATTACTGCCACTGGAAAGGTTCCGCACGGTGGCGAACCTCATTGCGGAAGTCTCTGCATTCCCTCTGACTACAGCCAGGGTCTGTCTGTGCCTGCTGGGTCACATGCACTTATGTGGTCTGCCATGCCAGACTCCGGATATGGCCCCTGCAACAATGGCTGGTGATGGTCTCTTCCCAGTCCCGAGACCCCGTGAATAAGATCATTACTATTCCCCAAGTGATAGTTACCTCGCTGAGATGGTGGACTGACCACAGTACAGTCCTGGAAGGGGTTCCGTTCGACAACCCTCTTTACTTCATCGAGTTGATATCAGACACCTTGGACATCAGCTGGGTGCACATCTCAGCAGCCTTCAGACAGGGGATGTGGTCCCCAGAGTAGGCGTGGTTACACACAAATGTCAAAGAGCTCTGAGCAGTCCGGCTGGCATGCAGAGTCGTCTTGCTGCACCAGTTGGGCAAAGTGGTATGAGTCCTGATGGACAGCACAGCCTTGATGCCCTACATCAACAAGCAAGGAGGAGTGTGCTCGTCGGCTCTCTGTCAGGAGGCACTCCGTCTGTGGGACTTCTGCATCATAAAATCCACCTGGAAGTTTGTCACCATCCTGGCATTGGGAATAGGCTGGTAGACCAGCTCACCAGGGACTTCTCCTCTCACCACGGTCTCGCATGATATTCTTATCAATAAACTAGGCAAATACAACTTAGATGGGGCTACTAGAAAGTGGGTGCATAATTGGCTGGATAACTGTACTCAGAGAGTATTAATTAATGGTTTCCAATCTTGCTGGAAAGGTATAACAAGTGGGGTTCAGCAGGGGTCTGTGTTGGGATTGGCTCTGTTTAATATCTTCATCAACGACTTAGATGTTGGCATAGAAAGTACGCTTATTAAGTTTGCAGATGATACCAAACTGGGAGGGATTGCAACTGCTTTGGAGGATAAGGTCATAATTCAAAATGATCTGGACAATTTGGAGAAATGGTCTGAGGTAAACAAGATGATGTTTAATAAAGACAAATGCAAAGTGCTCCACTGAGGAAGGAATAATCAGTTTCACACATACAGAATGGAAAGAAACTGTCTAGGAAGGAGTACGGCAGAAAGGGATCTAGGGGTTATAGTGGACCACAAGCTAAATATGAGTCAACAGTGTGATGCTGTTGCAAAAAAAGCAAACGTGCTTCTGGGAGGCATTAACAGGTGTGTTGTGAGCAAGACATGAGAAGTCATTCTTCTGCTCTACTCTGCGCTGGTTAGGCCTCAACTGGAGTATTGTGTCCAGTTCTGGGCACCGCATTTCAAGAAAGGTATGGAGAAATTGGAGAGGGTCCAGAGAAGAGCAACAAGAATGATGAAAGGTCTAGAGAACATGAAGGAAGGCTGAAGGAATTGGGTTTGTTTAGTTTGGAAAAGAGAAGACTGAGAGGGGACATGATAGCAGTTTTCAGGTATCTAAAAGGGTGTCATCAGGAGGAGGGAGAAAACTTGTTCATTTTAGCTTCTAATGATAGAACAAAAAGCAATGGGCTTTAAGTGCAGCAAGGGAGGTTTAGGTGGACATTAGGAAAAAGTTCCTAACTGTCAAAGTGGTTAAACACTGGAATAAATTGCCTAGGGATGTTGCTGAATCTCCATCTCTGGAGATATTTAAGAGTAGTTTAGATAAATGTCTATCAGGGATGGTCTAGACGGTATTTGGTCCTGCCATGAGGGCAGGGGACTGGACTCGATGACCTCTTGAGGTCGCTTCCAGCCCTACAATCTATGAATCTATGAAACCACGAGTGGTCGCTCCATACAGAGGTAGCCTGCATGACTTTCCAAAGGTGGGGGACTCTCCAAGTGGACCTGTTCACTACAAGACAGAACAGGAAATGCCACTGGTTTTGTTCTTGACAGGGTCTCCGATGCCTTCGTCTTGTCGTGGTCAGAGAGCCTGATGTATATGTTCCCTCTGATTCCACTCATCAGTAGGGCTCTGGCAAAGATCAGGAGAGACCAGGCGTGGGTTATCATTATCGTCCCGGTGTGGCCGTACCAGCATTGGTTCGGCACACTCATGAGCCTATTAGCGACCACTCTCTGGCCCCTTCCCAACCGACTGGACCTGCTGTTGCAAGACCATGGTCAGCTCTTACACCCCAACCTCAGGTCCCTCCACCTCTTGACATGGATGCTGCGTGGCTGAACCTGGAGGAGAAAACCTGTTCAGAAGGAGTCCAGCGAGTCCTCCTGGAAAGTAGGAAGCCCTCAATTAGACTGACTTACGTGGCCAAGTCGATGAGGTTTTCCAGCTGAGCTTCTGAACAGGGTGTCTCTCCCTTGCGTTCCACCATACAGGCTGTCATGGACTGCCTACTCCATTTGAGGAACAAGGGCCTGGTGCACTCTTCCATTAGAGTGCATCTTGTGGCCATCTCCTCTTTTCACCTACCGATCCAAGCTCAGATGGTGTTCTCCAATGACATGATGGTCAGATTCTTGAGAGGGCTGGAGAGACTCTTCCTACAGATGCAGGTTCCATCCCGCAGTGGGATCTTAAATTGGTCCTCTCTAGGCTCACTGGTCCACCCTTTGCACTGCTGGGTTCCTGCTCCCTTTCCCATCTGTCATGGAAGGTCACGTTCCTGGTGGTGGTGACGTTAGTGAGATGGGTCTCAGAAATTAAAGCCTTGACCTCAGAACTGCCATACACGGTCTTCTACAAAGATAAGGTTCAGTTGTGGCTCCACCTGGTCTTCTTGCCAAAGGTGGTCTCCACCTTCCATGTGAACCAGGACATCTTCCTCCCAGTGTTCTGTCCCAGACCATCCAAGGCCAGTGAGGAGAGGCGTCTTCATGCCCTGGACAGCCAGAGGGCCTTGGCTTTTTACTTAGAATTTATCAAGCCTTTCCGTAAATTGACTCAACTCTTCATCATTATACTGGATAGGATGAAGGGTCTTCCGGTGTCCTTGTAGAGGATTTCCAGTTGAATCATCTTGTGCATAAGGACTTGTTACAACCTGGCGGGGGTTCCACTGCTGCCAATCATCAGAGCCCACTTGACGAGAGCGCAGGCATCTTCGATGGCCTTCCTGGTGCACATACCTATCCAGGACATCTGTAGAGCTGCAATGTGGTTCTCTGTCCTCATGTTTACTGCTCATTATGCCATCACTCAGCACGCCAGAGACGACGCTGGATTCGGCAAAGCTGTGTTGCACTCTACATGTCCATGAACTCCTACCCACTTGAGGGTAGTGGGGGGAGCTGGTGGCGTTCCTTATACCGCGCCATGTAGGCACCACTCCAGAGAGCGCCAGAGCTGATTCCCTACAGATACTACTAAGGGAAAAACTTCTGGCACTGGTGCATGTGGTGAGCACATACACCTAATATGGAATGGAGATGAGCAACACAACTTGAAGAACACCAGTTACGGAAAAGGTAACTATATTTTCTGATACCAAATGACACATTCTGATTGATATCTAAAGTAAATGTCTCCATAAACAAGTGCAAATAAATTATATAAACCTGCTAAAAGAAAGAAATTTACAATAACATCCAACTGTCTCCATCAGTTTGCATTATTACATTGAGACAGCAAAGTAAATAATTGCCATTATGGGTACTGTATCATATTAGCTGATTTCTTAAACAGCTTTGTTCTAAATATTCTTTCCTGTTGGCTTTGAATTTCTCTTAGACCTGTTGTAATAAATATTTTCATATATTTTTGTCCATATTAAAACCATTTAGCAACTGCCTTCTTGTGGATTTTCACCCACATCAGATAAGTTTTAACCCCCAGTGCCCATAGATCTCTAGTCTTGATACCTTTTTCAAGGTTCTGTGTCCTCTTGCTCTTCTGTTATGAGGAAGAGTAAGTAGGACTGCCCAATTTATCTTTACTATACATTTTCCTTATTTCTGTACTCTTGTTATCTCATCATGTTATATCTTACTTGTCACTTCTCTAAACTAAAAAACCCTCATCTGTTTAATCTCATATGGAATCCTGTACATACCTTAATAATTTTTATTGTCCTTCTTTGGGCTTTTTTCATCTACATCCTTTTTGAAACAGGTGTGTAACATTACGTTAAAGTGAAGGAGGGTCGCAGAGTACCATATTCAGAGGCCTGATATCAAGCTCTCCAAATACACCTCTACCTCGATATAACACGACCTGATATAACACGAATTCGGATATAATGCAGTAAAGCAGTGCTCCGAACGGGCGGGGCTACTCACTCTGGCGGATCAAAGCAAGTTCGATATAACGCGCTTTCACCTATAACACAGTAAGATTTTTTTGGCTCCTGAGGACAGTGTTATATCAAGGTAGAGGTGTATGTATGTAGGCAACATGACTATCATGGATAGTTATAGACCCCCACCCCAACTGTAGCATCTGTGTGATTCACAATTTTTAATGTATTTATCCTCCCAACACCTGTGTGAGGAAGTTTTATTGTCCCCATTTTACAGAAGGGAATTAAGACAAAGAGAGTAAGTATATGTGTAAATTGCAGTAAAAGATCAGGTCAACTGACTCAGGCCCTCAGGGTTCAGGCTGTAAAATTCCAGGCTGCGGCTGGAGCTTGAATGTCTACACTGCAATTTTTAGCCCCACAGTCCAAGCCCTGTGAGCTCAAGTTAGCTGACCCAGGCTCTGAGGGCTTGTCTACATCAGAAAGTTGCAGCGCTGGTGAGGGAGTTACAGCGCTGCAACTTAGGAGGTGTACACATCTGCAGGGCACCACCAGCGCTGCAACTCCCTGTCTGCAGCGCTGGCCGTACTCCCGTTTTGTCTCGGGTGTAGAGGATCCAGCGCTGGTGATCCAGCGCTGGTAATCAAGTATAGACACTTACCAGCGCTTTTCTTGACCTCCGTGGAATAAGCAGGTATCCCAGCATACCTGAGGAAGCGTCTGGTAATCAAACTGGTCTCCTTCCCCAGCTTGCTCTCGCGTTCCCCGAACCCCGAGCAAGCAGGTCTCCTTCCCTGAGGTTTGCTGGGTGGTTCCGGGAACGCGAGAGCAAACCGCGGTGAAGCTGGTCTCCTTCCCCGGTTTGCTCTCGCGTTCCCCGAACAAGCAGGTCTCCTTCCCTACGGTTTGCAGGGTGGTTCGGGGAACGCGAGAGCAAACCGCGGCGAAGCTGGTCTCCTTTCCCGGTTTGCTCTCTCGTTCCCCGAACCCCCGAGCAAGCAGGTCTCCTTCCCTGCGGTTTGCAGGGTGGTTCGGGGAACGCGAGAGCAAACCGCGGCGAAGCTGGTCTCCTTCCCCAGCTTGCTCTCTCGTTCCCCGAACCCCCGAGCAAGCAGGTCTCCTTCCCTGCGGTTTGCAGGGTGGTTCGGGGAACGCGAGAGCAAACCGCGGCGAAGCTGGTCTCCTTTCCCGGTTTGCTCTCTCGTTCCCCGAACCCCCGAGCAAGCAGGTCTCCTTCCCTGCGGTTTGCAGGGTGGTTCGTGGAACGCGAGAGCAAACCGCGGCGAAGCTGGTCTCCTTTCCCGGTTTGCTCTCTCGTTCCCCGAACCCCCGAGCAAGCAGGTCTCCTTCCCTGCGGTTTGCAGGGTGGTTCGGGGAACGCGAGAGCAAACCGCGGCGAAGCTGGTCTCCTTTCCCGGTTTGCTCTCGCGTTCCCCGAACCCCCCTTGAAGCCGCCCAACAGCGCTGCAGTGTGGCCACATCTAACACCACTTGCAGCGCTGGTTGTTGTAAGTGTGGCCACTCTGCAGCGCTGGCCCTATACAGCTGTACTAATACAGCTGTAACAACCAGCGCTGCAAAATTTTAGATGTAGACATGGCCTGAGACTCAGTGCTGTTGGATGTTTTATCACTCACTGTGTAGAGGTACCCTGAGGTCATGCAGGTAGTTTGTGGAGCATCTAGAATTTGAATCTGGGTCTCAGAGTCCCAGGCTCACTGCCTGACCAGTAGATCATCGTTACATGATTTATCCTCCTATCAACCTAGTTGAGCATCTCTAACAGGCTTTGCACACAGTAAAATCCTGCATTTATTTTCATTTCGTTGCTGTTTCACAAGTGTACTTTCACTTGCAGGTAGTTAATTTGCAGTATTTCAGGGGCCAGCACACATGTGAGCCATCTCAAGAAGATGGCATAATGGAACTGGCATGCAGCGAACAGTTGACATCAGACTTAAGTTATTTGTGGGCTCCAAGTTTGGCATATTACTTACTGGAAAATTATGCTATCAAGTGCCATCTGCAGCTACCAAATGTGCCATTGGGAGGTGTGCAAGCTTCTTTCCAGAAAAATGCTTGATGCCTAATGCCAATCATTTCTTATAAAGTGTCAGTTCATTGATTTTAATAAGTAAGAGCAGGTACGTTCTCCTATTCTTCTACATTAATGCAGACCCTAAGGTAATACTTCCAAACATGTGGCAGGTAAAACACAGTGAATTTGAATCTCTTATAATCCTTTTTCATTTTTTTTGCCTTCGTAAATTGTTCTAGTATATGCAAATAGTTAGATAATTCTTAAGAAGTTAGAAGAAGTAGCTAAGAATATTACTTCACACTACCTTAGATTCCTTGGCTGATGAAGCTCATGTTGTATGAATAGAATTGAAAAGAATTATGTCAGCAGTTGTTGCACAAAATGTAGATGCAGTGGTGGCTTGCTGAATCTGCTTTGGGAACTTTCTCCTTAATTTGCCATTTTAAAGGTTATACTGAAACATAAGTTAGCAAACTTTAAATCCGTCCTTTTGTCATGAAAGAGAAGTAAACACCAGTAGCTCTGCCTTTCCTTCAGGATTCAGTAACCTTCCTGTGCCTGCTTCAATTCCAAAAATTTAGTCAGTTTAGCCATTCACTACAGCAAGTTAAAAAATGTAGTGGCTTTTTCCTCTTTCAATATTTTACACATTCTGTGCCTGAATGGCTGCCTTGCACTAAATTAGAAGGCAGCATCCTCTTAATTCAGCACAATTTTTCAGTTTCTCTCAAAGTATGGGTATAGGTAGGATATTATTTATGTAAGGCCTTTCTGCACTAGGAAATTGACCAGTTGGAGACAATAGTTGTGAGCTGTGAGCTCCATGAAGTGATGCTGAAATGGTTTAACTCTGAGCCTAAACCAGATAAATAGGGCATGCAGGCTTCACAGTGATAGACCTGTTATAATAACGTGACTTGAACAGAAACAACTTTGAGCACTATTGTGGGTGGAGCTAGGATTCAAGAAAACTTTTGTAACAGTTCTGAAAATGTTTTTGATCTGTTCATGCTAGTACTGAAACTTTTTTTTTTTCAGTTGTCAACAGCAAGTTTCATAGCATATACAGAGTCATTGGTGAACATTTTCAGAGGTTTAAAAAACAGTTTTCTAATGTAACATGTCTTGAAAATATATTTTTTCCTATGGCAAAGATCTAAAACTAGGTGAGGGGATTCTCGTTATGGAATAACAATACAAACAGGAATGCAGTTCTCTATATCCCTCAAGGTAGCACACGTGTAGGTTCCTTCAAGAGATTGCAGTGACATACATAACAAGTCTATAATCTCTGGATACTGGGGAAAGAGATACATTGCCTTATTTACAGTGTGGTTGTTGGTCTCATGATACTGGAGTGGTGGATGAGGTAATATTTTTTTATTGGACCAAATTCTGTTATGAAAGAGAGAAAACTCAGTGTGAGTTTGAAAGCATGTCTCTTTCACCAGTAGAAGTTGGGCCAATAAAATAGACTAGTTCACCCATCTTGTCTACCCTGCCATATTCTTAGTTTCCTGATATTTACAGGAATTTTAGACAGGGAGGGCACCAGGCACCAGGGCAGCAAGTGCGTGCTTGGGGCAGGAAGCCCTGGAGGGCGGTGTGCCAGTCGCCATGATGGCGGCAGGCAGGCAGGCTTTGGTGGAATGCCTGCAGGAGGTCCTCCGGTCCCACGGCTTTGGTGGCAATTCGGCGGCAGGTATGCCGAAGGCATGGGACTGGCAGATCATCCACAGAAATGCCACCGAATCCGTGTGACCAGTGGACCGCCCACATGCATGCTGCCAGAGGCTGCCTGACTGCCATGCTTGGGGCGGCAAAAAACATAGAGCTGCCCCTGATTTTAGAGCTTTTAAAAATTATCACATCAGATGACCTTTCTTTATACTTTGTATTCTGTGTTTGCTGCTGGCTGACCTGTTTTTTCTAATTAAGATGTGATAACTTCTAGAAATTTCTTTTATTTAACCGTAGAATAACAGGGCCTTCTTTTTACAACTTTCTTACTAAAGTAATCTTCAGAATCTTAATCTCCCAATATACAAGCAAATAGAGCACTGGACCGATATTCAGGAGACCTAGGTTCTGTTCCTGGCTCTGCAGCTAGTCTACTGGGTGACTTTGGGGAAGTCACTACCTATCCCTGTGCCTTGTTGCCTCCATCTGTAAAATGGGGATAATTATACTGAGTTCCTTTGTAAAGTGTTTTGAGATCTACTGATGAGAGCTAGGTATTATTGTACAGTTTACTCAGAAAGAGAATGACAGGTTTCAGAGTAGCAGCCGTGTTAGTCTGTAGCTGCAAAAAGAACTGGAATACTTGTGGCAACTTAGAAACTAACAAATTTATTTGAGCATAAGCTTTCATAGACTGCAGCCCACTTCTTCGGCTGCATCAAGAGAATGGTTTTTGTTCTCTTCATCATAATGTAATCTCTAGTAACTCTGAATTTGCTGGTTGTGCGGAAGTCAAGATATTTCTTAACATGGTAACATTGAAATAGTAGCTTTTGTTGCACAGTGCTAAGTAGAGAGATCATTGCAGGAAAGTATCATTATTGCTCCATGATTAGTAGCAAAAGTTAAAATGTAGGGCCTTCAATTAGTGCTAATGGAACATTCTGCTTTTACTCTGCCAGTGAATGTTCTAATGAGAAAGCAGGAACAAACCAGTTGTTTCTGGTTGATTTCAGTCTATGTCTTCATCTGCTGAATTATTGGCTCACTTCCTCTAAAATCTGTAGTGGTGTAGAAGAGCTTGCAGAGCCAAATTTTATAGCTAGAGCAAAATTATTTGTCTCTTCTTTCTAGAAACTTTATTTTATGGAGAAAAATAGGCATGATCATATTTCCATGTTGTTCATGTTTTCATTGCTCAGGCCAGATTTGTGTCCTGACAATGACAACTGTATGCTTACATCAGAGTCCATTAGCACTTATGAATGTAGGTCAGTTTTAGCCCAGCTATTAAAACTGAAAAACAACTTTGAGGGGTCATTGAAGTGTCTTCATGCTATAGTTTCTTTAGTAGTTGTACAGTTGTATCTTCTTTCTTAGATAAAAGGCCATTTTATTTTATTTCATTTCATTTTTAAATCTTGAAAATCCTCTTGGAGAGAATACAATTTATGGAATGATTAATTTTGTGAGAAAGTGGGCTGTTGGACGTGCTTGTAGGAGGTACTTACCAAAGAGATAATACCTGCCTGTCCCTTGGGCTAGAACACCACTTATGATATAATTGATCATAAGCTGAAAGACAAAAAGTCTTTTCCCAGGTTCAGAACTACTGAGGGCTGAACATGTTAGTACACACTGCCACATTTACTTAAAAACTAACTCTGAGTTTGAAGCCTGTATAATGGGCTTAAAAAGAAAGAAAGAAAAAAGGCCTAATTTGCTTCCTGAAGTAATTTCTCCATAATATGTTGGCATTCATTAACTAAATGCATATGTGGGGTAGAGGGGAGTTTGATTTGCAACAGGCTAGACATGAACTCACAAAAATATCCATAAATCTCAACAGCATGAGTTTCCACGTGAATATGCTTTTGTTTTGACTGCTTGGTATACACTGATTTACTCCATAGCAACTGTCAAATAGAAATGTTCTTCCAAAGGGATAGAAAGAAAAGGAAGACGTACAGTACAGTATGGAGATTGGAAATTTCTTACTTCATGGAGAAAATGATGCCTTCTTTTCATGAAAAAGCTCACACCTTTCATCATGAAAGAAAATATGCATAAGCAGCATCACCCACTTTTTTTTTTGATGGGTGGTTTCAAATATTAGATATGAAAGTCCAAATCAACATTTCTGAATCATGTTTATTCACTTTTATTTTTCTTGGTGGAAAAGTCAGCTCATCTAGGACCAAAACATTAACATGATATTTAAAATGAATAAAGTAATACCCAGACTATGTCCTGGTAAACATATACAGTAGTTCAGTGAGTCTCAAACTTTTTTTACTGGCAACCCCTTTCACATTGCAAGCCTCTGACTGTGATCCCCCTAATAAATTAAGCACCCTTTTAAATATATTTAATACCATGATAAATGCTGGAGGAAAAGTGGGGTTTGGGGTGCAGGTTGACAGCTCACGACCCCCCATGTAATGACCTCGCAACCCCTTGAGGAGTCCCAACCCCCAGTTTGAGAATCACTGCAATAGTTGATTCAGTTTAACTAAATTTTTTTGTAATACACATTTTAGTTAAACTGGTGCAAATGCCTGTGTGGATACACTTTATTTCAGTTTACAGATGGCTTATATTTATTTAACTTGCATCCGCAAAGATTCAGGAATTTCAGCAGCACCCAGACTAGGAAGCTTTTGGCAGGCTTATTTTCCAAGTAACTCATCAATGCAAGCTTCATTGTCTGAAAGACTCCATGACTATACTACTCTTCACAACTCTGAGGCCACTTCTTGACTCTTAACAGATGACACAGTGTTATTTTCAGGGTCTTAAAAATATAACATTGCAGAGGAGCAGGAATCTTTGTTTGCAGCTTATAGGGAAGTTGGCAGTTGCAAGAAAAAGTCTCAAAAATGCAAATTCCTTTGATTGCAGCTACAAGCTTTTTCATGGACAGATGAGTAGAATGATATTTCCCCACTCCCCCTTTTTAACTTGCCAACAAATGTTGACAAAATAAGCATTTGGCCATATGCTGAACAAATCAAATAGTTTCACGAATAATTTGATCTGTAGTTCCAAGGGACAAAACAATTCTAGTTCTTTGCAGGTGACCCAGTGAAGCAAAGGCTGAAGTTTAGGTAGAGTTGATGGTCATACATTAATTTGATCCTCTCCAATCTGTGTTTTGCTGAATGAAACTTAATAGATTTCTAAAAATTCCTGCTGAGTGACATATATTCAGACTTAAGAGAGCTGCTTTTTGTCTATGTTTAGGCCTGATCCTACACCCTTGAACGCAATGGGAGTTTTGCCATTAAGTTCAGTAAGCACAGGATCAAGGCCATGGTAAACATACCTAAGCTGTTATGATTCTTGAATAAATTACAGTTGCTTTCCAGACTCAAACTTCCATCCATTTCTTTTGTGGCTATCTAGGGGATGGAGCCTATTTTAGAAAGTGGTTCTCAGAGAAGCAGTACCAGTCTTCCCACTGTTACTTCTGCTTTCCAAACATATTTTGTTAAATAGGCATTTGTGAAGTATCATACCAAGTTTGTTTCACCTGCAGTAGCATGACTAATGTAACTAGAGTTGCCAACTTCCTAACTGCACAAAACTGAACACCCCTTCCCAGAGGCCACACCCTTGCCCTGCCCCTTCTCTGAGGCCCCGCCCCCTCCCTCCAACCCTCTCCTCCCTCCATTGCTCGCTGTCCCCCACCCTTTGCTGGGCTGAGGCGGGGGTTGGGGTGTGGGAGGTGGTGAGGGCTCCAGTTGGGGGTGCGGGCTCTGTGGTGGGGCCAGAAACGAGAGATTCAGGGTGCAGGACTCCAGGCTGGGGTAGCGGGTTTGGATGCAGGAGGGGGTGAGGGCTCCGGCTGGGGATGCGGGCTCTGGGGTGGGGTTGGGGATGAGGGATTTGCGGGGGGGATCTCCTGGCTCGTGCCAAGGGGTTTGGAGTGCGGGAACTGGTTCCGGCCTGGGGCAGGGGGTTGGGGTTCAGGAGGGGGTTCTGACCTGGAGCAGAGAGTTGGGGTGCGGGTTGGAGTGCGGGGTCTGGGAGGGAGTTAGGGTATGGGAGGGGGTGCAAGGGCTGGGCAGGGGGTTGGGGTGGGGGTGTGAGGCCTGGGAAGGAGTTACAGTTTGGGAGGAGGTTCTGACCTGGGCAGGGGGTTTGGGGTGCAGGCTCTGACCGGGCAACTTTACCTCAGGTGGCTTCCAGTTGGTGGTGCAGTATGGTTAAGACAGGCTCCCTGCCTGCCCTGGGTCTGTGCTGCTCCTGGAAGTGGTTGGCATGTCCAGCTCCTAGGCAGAGGCGCAGTCAGGCAGCTCTGCGTGTTGCACATGCCCTTGCCCACAGATGTTGCCATCGCAGCTCCCATTGGCCATGGTTCCTGGCCAGTGGGAGCTGCAGAGTCAGGGTCAGGGGCAGCACACGGAGTTTCCCTGTTTGCCCCTGCTGCACCTAGGGAGAGACATGCTAGCCACTGCCTTAGCCCTGCCTTACAACCAACTGGACTTTTAACAGCTACTCAGCAGTACTGATCAGCGCCACCAGGGTCCCTTTTTGACCAGGTGTTCCAGTTGAAACTGGATGCCTGGAAACCTTAGTGACAGCACATATCTTACTCTCCCAGGGACTAATTATAATTTGTGATACTAGATCTGGCCTTAACATTTTTGATACGCAGGCATGGCAGTTTTTGAACCCCAACTTCCAAATATAACTGACTCTTACCCAGTATGGTTGCACCTCTATGCACAGAGTTGCTTTTGAGATTTCACAGTTAGTGTGTGAATGTGGGAGTATCTCCAAATTTAGCTGACTCATTTATTTAAAATGTAATCAAGTCAGGGATATTCAGCTTGGCACCTGCCCAACTGTTTGTGCTGGGGTCTTTGCAAATTTGACACCTGAAGAAGAGCTCTGTGTAACCTTGAAAGCTTCTCTCTTTCACCAACAGAAGTTGATTCAATAAAAGATATTACCTTACTCACGTTGTCTCTCCACTATTTGGAAAAGGGTTTTAAGGGACAAGTGTCCAAATAAGGATGTTAGGCCCCACTATCCAGTGTAGGGAGTACATCTATAGCTGCAGACTTTCTTATCCCCATAGCCTAGCTTTTTTAGTGATACGTTCAATAGAGATAGAGAATATAGTACTACAGAACTTGTGTGCAAACATAAGAGTGGAATTTTTGCAGTTCTTGGTGACATTCCCATATTTAAGATAAGACACTCATTCTGAATTTATACCAAAAGAGGAACTGTATAGGTCAGGGGTGGGCAAACTATGGCCCGTGGGCCGGATCAGACCCCTCAGGGTTTTGGATCCGGCCCTCGGGATTGCCCGCTGCAGGCCCCACACCTTTCTCAGAAGCGGCCCTCTGGCAGTGGGGCAGAGGGCTCCACGTGCATTGCATTTGCTTCCAGGCACTGCGCCCAGCATCTCTCATTGGCCGGGACTGGGAAACCCTGGCCAATGGGAGCTTCGGGGGAGGAACCTGGAGGCACGGCAAGAGCAGTGCACACAGAGTCCTCCGCCGCCCCCTCCCCCAGGGGCTGCAGCGCTTTCTGGAGTGCCACGGGGCCGGGGCCAGGGCAGGCATGCAGGGAGCCTGCCCTGGCCCCAGTGCGTGCCGCTGCCATCCCGGAGCCGCTTTAGGTAAGCGGCGCCAGGCCGGAGCTTGAACCCCTCCTGCACCCTGTCCCCCAACTCCCTGCCCTGATCCCACTCCTGCACCCCAACCCCCTGCCCTGAGCCCCCTCCTGCAGTCTGCACCCCTACCCTAAGCCTGCTCCTGCACTCCGCACCCCTCCTGCACCCCAGCCCCCTCCCCTGAGCTCCCTGCTGTACCCTGCAGCCCTGTGCATTCCAACCTCCTGCCATGATCCCCCTGTCGTGCCCTGCACCCCTCCTGCACCCCAGCCCCCTGCCCTGAGCCCCCTCCTGCGCCCTGCACTCCCTCCTGTACCCCAACACCCTGCCCCAGCCCTTCATACAATTTCCCCACTCAGATGTGGCCCTCGGCCCAAAAAGTTTGCCCACCCCTGGTATAGATCCATACAGTTAGTGTGATATCTTATAGTAAACCCCTCAGAATCAAGATTGTAAATACTTAGCATGTAATCTTGACTTTCAGTGAAATGTTTATCAAAGCCAACTGTATGTGAAACCTCTGATGTGGCAAGAAGGTGTCCCCCAACCCCAGTTGCACTTCTATAAACTGCTCCAAGTGCCAATAACTGGTACAGCAGAAAACTACTGTTTCCTGACTGAAAACTGCTTTTGGTTATTTGTTTTATGCTTTCAGAAACAATGTCAGATATTATAAATACTTGTTCCCTGGCAGATTGGGTAACTGGGAATATGCCAAACAGGAAAAAAATGCAATATATAAGATCATTAGTTTCACATGAAGCTTCAAACACAGCAGCTCTTATAAACTATTATTCCATTTACAGATCTGGAAATTGACAATCCTGGCTCAGTGCTGCTTCTTAATTTGTGGGAAATAGTGTAAACACAGTACATGTTTATAGTACACAGGTAGAAACCACTGCTGTTGAAAAACTGCTTATTGTGCTTTGGGTGACACTAGTGTTTGTTTTAACTATTTTTCATCATTTATTCAAGATTTATATTTACAGGAAAAAGCTGAGAGGCACAAAACCACTAACACACACATAGAGTAAAGTCTAGGTAATCTTAGTTTACATTCAAATCTCAAAATGTTTAATTAAGGTTTTAACCCTAAATCAAAGTTAAGAGATGTTTGGATTCAGGATTCTGTTTTGGCTAGTATATAATTCTGAATTATGTTCAGGAACAATATTTTTATTATAGTCAAAGTATAAAGACACCTGTTGTTTTAAAGTTAAATTAAATAGCATAAGTTGTTTCTAAATTAAATAATATCCACAGAGATTTCTTATGTGGCTGTATTCTCAAAGCACAAAAGTTCTCACTGTTCTGTACCTCAGCTGGCATTCCTTAAGAATTTATGATGCCTTTGTATACTCAGTAAATATACTGAGAATGAAACTTGAAAAGTTGAAACTTTCTGAGTTGTTAAATTCATGTTTCTGCCATTCTTTCCACTATTAATCTAACACACACTAAAAAATGTACATTGTTTTGTGAGACTACCCTAACTGGCTAAATGTCAAAAAAAAATGAGCCCATTGTGTTATCTGAATTAAGTTTTTAAACCTGAGTCAACTAATGTTGGTTAAGTACAAGAATAGCCAGGGGCCATCCATGAGTTCTCTGATGTAAACATTTAAAACAAGTTGTATAATGTAGTTAGCCCCTTAACAGCTTTTGTAGGTTGGATTTTTTTTGTTAGAAAAAAAATTTTGCTCTTTATGAAATATGATGTTTACTCTGTATTGTCAACTTTGTGCCAACTTGCACTATTATTGTTAAAGAAGTAACTTTAAGAAGAAGCTGCAAAAACAGGAACATCATTTGTAAAGGATTATTTGCCTTTTCAGATGTGTCTCTCTCCCCACGCTGCCAGCGAAAAAAATAAAAGTAAATATATCTTGCCTACTCTTTACCTCTATTTATTTGCCAGTCTCTTTTCCCGACCTGCAGCATCACTTATGTCACAGAGCCCCAGAACCTGTTTAATATAGCTTCAGAATGCAGTGGATGGAAAATAATGTGCCTCAGCTGCCTTTGCGTCTGTCAATTACAAAATTAATGCCCAATGATCCTCTGAAAAACTTCATCACAATTTGTCTGGGGAAGGAGACAGAAATCTTCATGTAATCTGTTTATCTAAAGAGAAGAATATTCAAACATGTAAATGAAGAGGATTTAAGCCAGTATAATGTTCAGAAGTGCACAAAGTGCCATACTTTCAAAAAAGTGGCTTCCTCTCCTTTCTCCCACAGCTCATTCTCCAGTCTGGATTTTATTTTGATTTTTGATATGCCTTTGTGAAAATAGAGTAAGTCAGTTTACTACAAAATGAAATTAAAAAACATGAAGGCATTTTAGTGCTCTGTTCTGTGAGCATTCATGTCATTAACCTTATGCCTGTTCACGAGCTGAAAGTTAATCTTATTTGTGTTTGCAGAATGGAGGCCTTACATTGTGAATTTTCTTTTCTGCTCACTGTGCTAGAGTCTCATTTAAAGACATGAAAATTGGATGTATAGTCTGCTCACTTACCTTCCAGATCACTCCTAGTAGAAAACAAATGTAGCAGTTGATCTAAGTTTATATCAAGTTGTTAGTTGTTCTTACTACTTAGCAGTAAAGCTTACTTTATATTTTTAACATTCACCCATTAATTAACCCTTTTTCTGAAGACACCTAGCAGTACTACATTATGTGATTTGTTTGCAATGAGTATAAATATTTTTAGTTCCAGATAGAATATTTGATATTTGGGTATAGTGTATTGATTTTGAAGAGAAACATGGGGAATTAAGTGATTAAAATGAAAGTCCTATTTTAAAAAGCTATATGAAAAGCAACAATTGAATATTGCAAAACATTATGTGAATGTTTTATTTTGTAGTGAGTCATATGGGTTTTCACCTGCTCACTCACCTTTGTGTCATTGGGTTGTCATTGTCTCACCTAGTTTTGTGTGGAAGGTTTTGTGAACCTTAAGGAGATTTTCAGTAAATTTGGCTGAGTTTCCAGTGTGTAACCAAACCTGGCAGCATGTCAGTTTTGTATGTTTTTGGGGGGTTTGTTACAGTCTTATTTATTTATTTTTTAAATTTTTTTACAGCTCTTTTATTTTTATAGACTAATTGTTGGATTTACCAAACCTCTAAAACCCCCCCAAATACTTAAACTGAATAGTAGCTGAAAAGACAAATAATAATCCCAGAGAATAAATCAGTTTTTGTAGTCTGTTAATTTCCTAGCCACAGGAAGAACTCAAGTGTCAGCTTCTAACCCATCAATAATATTCCAAAGAGGGATTGCTAAGTAAACAAGATGCTAATTCTAGAACAATGCCTGCTCAGACAGCTTGATATCTGGCTCCTGAAATTGCCAAATGTGTCTCCTCAGTGGGCCTGAGAGTGCTACCCATAATGTCAGACAAGATATACAATCCAAGTGGAGCTATGAATTTTAGATTAAACATTTATGATATTTTCAAAGTCAAGTAAGGTTTGTAGGTTAAAGTTTGTTGTTAAAGCAGTGGAAAAGGAGATGCAATAGAACACCAGAGTTCTGAACACCAGAGTTACAAACTGACTGGTCAACTGCGCACAGTAGAGATGAGGGGGAAAAAAGTAAATATAGTACAGTATTAAAAGTAAGCTTAAAAAAATAAAGGGAAAATTAAAAAAAAAAAGATGTGACAAGGTAAGGAAACTGTTTTTGTGCTTGTTTCATTTAAATTAACATGGTTAAAACCAATATTTTTCTTCTGCATAGTAAAGTTTCAAAGCTGTATTAAGTCAATGTTCAGTTGTAAACTTTTAAAAGAACAACCATAATATTTTGTTCAGAGTTACAAACACTGCAGAATTATGAACAGCCTTCATTCCCAAGGTGTTCATAACTGTGAGATTCTACTATACATATTTCAATCTCAAGCTAATGTGAGATTTTAGTGTTTGCATTGCTGCTATAGTCTAAGACTGGCAAATGTTGGATTGTGGCAGTAATTTGTTATGGGTTTTCAGTCTATTTTGAGATAAATTGATTAGCATGTCTGTACAAATGTGGCATGTTTTATCAAGGCAAACCAAGCCATACATCTCAATATTTTGGACACCTGCAATTGTTGTTGTAGGATGTAAATTTTGCACTGCTTGTCATGCCGTTTGCTTTGATATTAGTGACCACGTATTAACAAAACTTGAATGTGTTGTAATAGTCTCCAACTCTAGCATTGCACTTTAAATATTAGTATGCATGAATGCATGTGAAAAAGAACGGCAGCTGAAGGGGAGTGTTTTTGCTCATCATGCATTGAAACCTAATTTGAGCCTTATTTGTTTCATGGATTGCATGAAATGTAGAGGAAATCTGAACTAGGATTCTAATCAGTTCTGATTGCACCCATTTTCTCTTCTTCTCCTGTTGGGGGGGGAAAAAAATTACAAATGACCATGAACATCTTTGGGTAATAGTGAAGTAAGGAGGTGTGTTTTCAAGAAAGCAGAAAAGAGACTGGTTGAAGTGTGTGTCAGTCATGTAAGCAATGGCTAATGCCACAAGAATAGTTAGCATAGTAGAAAAAACACTAGGGAGATGCAGAAAATGGGAATTTTTCTTATTGCAATTGAGAACAGGCTCAATTTTCTATTGGGGAAACATCCGGGGCTTATTCAAAACCAGATTTGGGGGATAAACATGTCTTAGTTAAAAAAAAGACAACCTTGAAAAGCATTCTGTACCTAGGTAAAAATTTATCAAAGCCAAAGCAAATAATTTAATCAGTTTTAGCAGAAGGCCTCTGTCATAAACAGATAGTTAAGGATTAATGTCTCTTTTACCTGTAAAGGGTTAACAAACAGGGAACCTGAGACACCTGACCAGAGGACCAATCAGGAAACAAAATACTTTCAAATCTCGGTGGAGGGAAGTCTTTGTTTGTGTGTTTTCTTTGTCTGTTGTTCTCTCTGGGTTCTGAGAGGGTAACCAGACGTACCTACAGGCTCTCTCTCATTTTCTATTCAAATAGTAAGTAACAGTAGAAGGCGGTTTAGTCTTTTTGATTGTTTTCTTTATTTGCAAATGTGTATTTTGCTGGAAGTATTTTAAATTGTATTTTTGCTGGGGCGCGGCTTCTCTCTAGTGTCTATAAGCTGAAAGACCCTGTAATATTTACCATCTAAATTACAGAGACAACTTTTACTTTTTTTCTTTCTTTTTATTAAAAGTTTTGCTTTTTAAGACCTGTTTGTCTTTTTCCCTTGTTGAGGCTCAAGAGAATTGAGTCTGTACTTAACAGGGAAAGAGAAGGGAGGGGGGAAAGGTGGAATCCCTTTGTTTTAGATTCACGGAGCTTGAATCTGTCTCTCTCTCCAGGATAGCCCAGGGAGGGAAAGCCTGGGAGGGGGAAAGAAGGGGGAGAAAAAACCTGATTTCTCTATGTTGTGATTCAAGGAGTTTGAATCATGGTGATCTCCTAGTGTATCCAGGGCGGGAAAGATCTGGGAGGAAGAAAGGAGGGGGAAGGGAAATGGTTTATTCCTCTTTGTTGTAAGACTCAAGGAATTTGGGTCTTGGGGTCCCCAGGGAAGGTTTTTTGGGGGACCAGAGTGCCCCAAAACACTATATTTTTGGGTGGTGGCAGCTTATCAGATCTAAGCTGGTAATTAAGCTTAGAGGAATTAATTCTGGTACCCCATCTTTTGGTCTCTAAGGTTCAGATTGGGGAATTATACTATGACATGGTGAGCAGCGTTGGGATAAGAATCCAAAAGCCAGTAGGATTATTATTTTTCTTCTTTTCCCTCTGCTAGCTGTTTGTAAGCAGGGGAGAGGGTTCTTAAAACTACAGCCAGAAATTTTTTTTTTCTTTTCTCCTTTCTGGTTGTGCATAGAGACTACCTGCAGGCAGAGACATTAAGGTTTAACAAGGGTCTTTTGTTAAACAAAAGGACTCCAGCTGTGAGCCAACAGAGACCAGCAAAACACATCTGCAAATAAAAGTGTTTTTCTTTTGTTCTGATTTAAACGTGAAAGACTAGTTGAAAAGTGTTAGACTCTGTTGCTAAGCAACCCCAAGGAGGCAGCAGAGGAACAGCATTTCAGGCAGTAAACAGAAGAGGGTGCACCAGCACAAGAAAGCAGGAACAATGAGCACCAGGGCAGCAACAAGCAAACTAAAAATAGCTAAACTAAAAGTAATAAACAAACACAATGAACATAAAAGACGAATGGAACTAATTCAGGCAGAAATGGCCAGGGAAGAGGCTGCCCACAGGGAGACATGGAGAAGCAACAAAAAGAGATGGAAAAGCAACAAAAAGAGATGGAAAAGCAACAAAAAGAGTGGGAAGAGAGGGAAAAAGAGAGAAAGCATGGACTGGAATTAGTGCAGGCCAGGCAGCATGCTCCAGCCAACCCTACCAAACCTTCACCAGTTATTGTTCCACATCCCAAGAAATTTCCCATCTACAAGGCAGGTGATGACACTTAGGCCTTCTTAGAAAATTTTGAAAGGGCCTGCCTTGGGTACAACATCCCTGAAGACCAGTACATGATAGAGCTGAGGTCACAGCTCAGTGGACCCTTAGCAGAGGTGGCGGCTGAAATGCCTAAGGAACACATGAATGATTATAAACTTTTTCAAACCAAGGCCAGAATCAGAATGGGGATAACACCTGAGCATGCCCGTCGGCGGTTCAGAACCCTAAGATGGAAACCAGATGTATCATTCCCCCGACACGCCTATCACATTGGAAAGAATTATGAGGCCTGGATATCAGGAACAAAGGTTAACAATATGGATGAGCTGCACCTCCTAATACAAATGGAGCAGTTCTTAGAGGGTGTTCCTGAGGAAATGGAAAGGTACATCCTAGATGGGAAACCCAAAACTATAACCAAGGCGGGGGAGATTGGAGCCAAATGGATGGAAGTGACAGAAAAGAAAAAAGCTACTGTCAAAGGGAGCGAATACCCCAGGGGGCACACCAACAATAAACTCTATAACCGAGGGCAGCCCAAGACCCCACCTACAACCCAAGGAAAGCCACAGACGCCCTGTTCTCCCACCTCACCAGTCTCCAGTAACCCACCTCGGCCCAGTGACCAGTCAGCTGGGCGATGCTTTAAGTGTAATGAACTGGGACATATAAAGGCCAACTGCCTCAAGAACCACAACCGAGTGCAGTTCATTACACCATCATCACACCGACGATCCCCAGGCCCAGATGCCTCTCAAATACCCTTGGAGCAAAGGGAAATTTTGAGAGTGGGCGGAAAGAAGGTTATCGCGTGGAGAGACACGGGGGCACAAGTGTCAGCTATCCACCAATCCTTAGTGGACCCCAAATTCATCAACCCAAAGGCCCAAGTGACAATTTACCCCTTCATGTCACAAGCTGTAGACTTGCCTAGAGCTGAACTGCTTGTCCAGTATAAAGGCTGGTCAGGAATGTGGACTTTTGCAGTCTATAACAATTATTCCATCCCCATGCTACTGGGGGAAGACTTGGCCAACCAGGTGAAGCGGGCCAAGAGAGTGGGAATGGTTACATGCAGCCAAACCAAGCAAGCTTCCAAACCCATTCCTGTTCCTGAGCCGTCCACAAGGGCCCCATCTGTGTTACTAGAGACCCAGCAGAGGTGGTGGACCCAGATCCCCTGCCAACAACTGAAACAGCCACAGTGCCTCCAGTCCCAGACCAGGAACTGGAAAAGCAACCAACACCAGAACCGTTGCCAGCACTAATGCTAGCGCTTGCAAACCCATCTTCAACCCCAACGCCAGAGGGCACCAGCGAGCCTGAACTGGCAGAAGCAGCAGACAACCATACCCAAGAGTCACAGCCGGAGCCTGAAATACCACCTGGTGCACCAGCGGAGAGCGGTTCACCAGCAATGAAAACAATCCCATCACCTACATCGCTTCCAGAGGGACCAAGCCCAACTCCACAGTCTAAGGAGGAACTGGTGTCTTCAGCCTCAAGGGAACAGTTCCAGACTGAGCAGGAAGCAGATGACAGCCTTCAGAAAACATGGGCGGTGGCACGGAGCACCCCACCGCCTCTCAGCTCTTCTAACTGATCCTGGTTTGTTATAGAACAAGGACTTTTAAACAAGGAAACTCTTTCTGGTGGACACCAGGAAGACTGGCATCCGCAAAAACAGTTGGTGGTTCCAACTAATTACTGGGAAAAGCTCTTAAGCTTAGCCCATGATCATCCCAGTGGCCATGCTGGGGTGAACAGAACCAAAGACCAGTTGGGGAAGTCCTTCCACTGGGAAGGGATGGGCAAGGACGTTGCCAAGTATGTCCGGTCTTGTGAGGTGTGCCAAAGAGTGGGAAAGCCCCAAGACCAGGTCAAGGCCCCTCTCCAACCACTCCCCATAATTGAGGTCCCATTTCAGCGAGTAGCTGTGGATATTCTGGGTCCTTTCCCAAAAAAGACACCCAGAGGAAAGCAGTACATACTAACTTTCGTGGACTTTGCTACCCGATGGCTAGAAGCAGTAGCTCTAGGCAACACCAAGGCTAAAGCTGTGTGCCAGGCCCTAACAGACATTTTTGCCAGGGTAGGTTGGCCCTCCAACATCCTTACAGATTCAGGATCTAATTTCCTGGCAGGAACCAGGAAAGAACTGTGGGAAACTCATGGGGCGAATCACTTGGTTGCCACCCCTTACCACCATTAAACCAATGGCCTGGTGGAAAGGTTTAATGGAGCTTTGGGGGCCATGATATGTAAATTCGTCAATGAACACTCCAGTGACTGGGACCTAGTGTTGCAGCAGTTGCTTTTTGCCTACAGGGCTGTACCACATCCCAGTTTAGGGTTTTCACCGTTTGAACTTGTGTATGGCCACGAGGTTAAGGGGCCATTACAGTTGGTGAAGCAACAATGGGAGGGGTTTACGCCTTCTCCAGGAACTAACATTCTAGACTTTGTAAGCAACCTACAAAACACCCTCCGACACTCCTTAGCCCTTGCTAAAGAAAACCTAAAGGATGCTCAGGAAGAGCAAAAGGCCTGGTATGATAAACATACCAGGGAGCGTTCCTTCAAGGTAGGAGACCAGGTTATGGTCTTGAAGGCGCAACAGGCCCATAAGATGGAAGCCTCTTGGGAAGGGCCATTCACGGTCCAGGAGCGCCTGGGAGCTGTTAACTAACTCCCTAATTCCTCCCTAAAGCCCAGAGTGTACCATGTTAATTCTGTCAAGCCATTTTATTCCAAAGACTTACAGGTTTGTCAGTTAACAGCCCAGGGAGGAGATGACGCTTAGTGGCCTGAAGGTGTCTACTACGAAGGAAAAAGTGATGGTGGCTTGGAAGAGGTGAACTCTCCACAACCCTGGAATGTCCGCAGCAGCAACAGACCAGGGAGCTGTGCACTAGCTTCGCCCCATTGTTCTCAGCCACCCCAGGACGGACTAAATGGGCATACCACTCCATTGACACAGGTAATGCTCATCCAATTAGAACCCCACCCTACCGAGTGTCTCCTCATGCCCAAGCTGCTATAAAACGGGAGATCCAGAACATGCTACAGATGGGTATAATCCACTCATCTACCAGTGCATGGGCATCTCCAGTGGTTCTGGTACCCAAACCAGATGGGGAAATACGCTTTTGTGTGGACTGCCGTAAGCTAAATGCGGTAACTTGTCCAGACAACTATCCAATGCCACGCACCGATGAGCTATTGGAGAAGTTGGGATGTGCCCAGTTCATATCTACAATAGACTTAACCAAGGGATACTGGCAAGTACTGCTAGATGAACCTGCCAAGGAATGGTCAGCATTCATCACCCATGCAGGGCTGTATGAATTTAATGTGCTTCCTTTCGGGCTGCGAAATGCACGCGCCACCTTCGAAAGATTGGTAGATGGTCTCCTAGCAGGATTGGGAGAATATGCAGTTGCCTACCTCGATGATGTGGCCATTTTTTCTAATTCATGGCCCGAACACCTAGAACACCGGGAAAAAGTCTTTGAGTGCATCAGGCAGGCAGGACTAACTGTTAAGGCCAAAAAGTGTCAAATAGGCCAAAACAGAGTAACTTACCTGGGACACTAGGTGGGTTGAGGAACCATAAACCCTCTACAGGCCAAGGTGGATGCTATCTGGAAGTGGCCGGTCCCAGAGTCCAAGAAACAGGTCCAATCCTTCTTAGGCTTGGCCGGGTATTACAGGCATTTTGTACCACACTACAGCCAAATCGCTGCCCCACTGACCGACCTGACCAAAAAGACTCAGCCGAATGCAGTTAAGTGGACTGATGAGTGTCAAAAGGCCTTTACCTAACTTAAGGCGACGCTCATGTCTGACCCTGTGCTAAGGGCCCCGGACTTTGACGAGCCACTCCTAGTAACGACAGATGCACCTGAGCGTGGTGTAGGAGCGATTCTCATGCAGGAAGGACTGGATCACAACTTCCATCCTGTCGTGTTTCTCAGCAAGAAACTGTCTGAGAGGGAAAGCCACTGATCAATCAGTGAAAAGGAATGCTAAGCCATTGTGTACGCCCTGGAAAAGCTACGCCCATACGTTTGGGGACAGCGGTTCCAGCTACAAACTGACCATGCTGCGCTAAAGTGGCTTCATACTGCCAAGGGAAACAACAAAAAACTGCTTTGATGGAGTTTAGCTCTCCAAGATTTTGATTTTCAAATTCAGCACATTTCAGGAGCTTCTAACAAAGTAGCTAATGCACTCTCTTGTGAAAGTTTCCCAGAATCCACTGGTTAAAATTTGTCCTTGAAATGTAGAAAGTCTTGTAGTTTACATACTTAGTAGTATATGTAAAGTTGCATGTGTTGTATTAATCTGTTTATTCTAAAGTTCTAGGAAGAAATCACCGCCAGTGAGGTTTCCCCACTGTCTGCGATTTGCGGGGGCATGTCATAAACAGATAGTTAAGGGTTAATGTCTCTTTTACCTGTAAAGGCTTAACAAACAGGGAACCTGAGACACCTGACCAGAGGACCAATCAGGAAACAAGATACTTTCAAATCTCAGTGGAGGGAAGTCTTTGTTTGTGTGTTTTCTTTGTCTCAGGAATGCAATTCTGAGTAGCTCAAAAATCCCATTTTTTAATTCCCCTTAGATTATCCTAAATAAGTTTCATGAAATGTACAAAAACACAGTTAAACTCTGAAGTAATATGCTTAAAATATGTTCAAGAAATCACTGCCCATAGTTTCAGCTCAGCCTCTTCTAAAATATAGGTTGTGTTTTGATTTTATAGGCATTCTTCCTAACAGAATGAATTGAGCTCATGCAGATTTAGAAAATGCTACATTTTTGTTTTAGTTGGTGGTTGAAATTATAAAAAATGTTATCCTTTTTATGGTTTGGTCCTTTAAGTCTCTACAATAGCATCCAGCCAGAATTACATTAAACATAATAAATTCCTTCATTGATTATAAATCAGTTAGAATTCTCACTCGTTTTGTAACAAGAATAGGTCGTCTACATTCATTTCAAGACATGGACAGTTTCCAGGGTGTCCTGAAAAATAGAAGATGAATAAAACACTTGTACGATGAACAGCTGTCCTTATTGAACTTAAATCTGACCTTCCAGATCATAGAAGACCAGTCTGGGAATTTTTTAATCCACAAAAGATTTCCAGCATTATACTATTTTCCATTAAAGTATATGATGTGTTTGTGCATATGTGCTTCTTTAAGTATTTCTAGGAAGTATTTCAGATTGTCCCCTGACCAAAATTAATCTGCTTCAAGGAGAATTTAGTGCTTTCACTATTTTTACCTTCAGGATCCTCTTCAAGGAGCCGAATACTGTTGTTCTCTCTAGAAGTAGAAGCGTCTAATAGCAGAAATTAATCAGCTGTGAGGATGCAGTCCATCTGCAGGTTCTTCGAAGGCTCAGTGCTGGAATCCACTCCCAAACTTGCTGTAAAGAACCCAGTAATCCAACTTCTCACCTTGGACTTACTCTGCTGATTTGTTTAAAGTTTTGTTCCTTTTCAATAGAAAAGGTCCAAAGGGTTTGTGCCTTTATTGGGTACCTACATTGCTCTACCTTTGTTTACGCTACAACTATCTTTATCTGGTGCATTTCATAGATTAGATAACAATAGACTCATGCCAACTGGGCAATTGCCCAAGTGACACCCAAAGCATCTCTCATTTCTGGTTCCTTAACACAGCAAGATGAACATAAAAACTTGCTAGGGAACAATAATACCTAATGGTGAATCATGTACTTCAGAACCAAAACAATATTAATCCTGTACCAAAACTTTGTTTAAACTGGTTTGGCCATTCTTAGAGGAAGAACAGGAGGAAAAAAAAACCTTTCCCTAATTTGATACATTTTTATGGTTGTCTTGTTACAAAAAAAATGGCTCATTTATAAATACAGCAATTCTGTTTCTACTTAGTCCTAATGTTCCTTGCCTTGCGTATTTCAGGAAAGTCATACAATTTTTTATTTCTTCTATATAGTCTGTTTTCTACTGGGGCTTTGATAGTTTTGATATCAGTTGGCGGAAGGAGATGTAGTTCATGGGGATGGGTTGAACAAAAAGAAAACTAATTTTGCTGCTTGTCAATGTAGTTGTTGTCAACATGGTCGTAGTAATTTTTCTAGAATATAGTCAACCTAAAATGCATGGGTTAAGTAGGCTCGTAAAGTGTAAACAGTTCAATTTTCCTTTTTTCTGTGTAGTCTTACAGGTAAAGATAATTTGTCTGCTTCAACATATTTTTTAAATTATTGCCTTGTCTACACTAGAAAGTTTTACCACTTTAACTATGCTGGCATAGTTAGAACAATACAGTTCTAGTGTGATAGCAGTTATACCAATATTACATATTCCTGTATGGAAAGAGGAATAATTTATACCAGTGTAAGGCACATTTATAACCAATATAACCATTGTGGTTTAAAAAAATCCTACCAAAACCAAATAGTTATACTCGTAAAACTTTTAAATGTAGACTTAGCCAAACAAAGGAATAGAAAGGGGATACCCAAGGTATTGAGATTTTGAGATATATAAATAATTAGCCACAAAATTATGTTAAAAGAACTTTATTAAGGTTGCAAAGTCAAGCACTCAAAAGTTAGGAAATGTCAGAATTCAGGTTGCCCGTGTAATCTTTATTTATCCCCTTCTCCATATTCATTATGATTGATTATGTACTCCCACCCTGCCATCTTATTCAGCACACAAGATGGACTTACTCTGGGGGATGAATCAGGATTGTATAGTGAAGGAGACTTGTTTGTAGGACCCCTACTTTATTTGTGGCAAAAGTTGGAAGGTACACAGTGAATGAGTCAGGGAACTGCAGGATGATCTCATGGTTAGGTAGCTGGATACTGTCCTGGGGAATTGGATTCTATCCCTGCCTTGCCATAGTATTCCTTTGTGATGCTAGGCAAAACACTGAAGCCATACTTTTCATACATGTTCTCTAATTGTGCATTCTTCATTTTCTGAGTGCCTGACTTGAGACCCTGGAGTCTGATTTGGAGAAGTTTCGAACATTCACAGCTGCACCTGCACCTGCAATCAGTCAGAGCTGTGCTTTAAAACATAGGCGGTATTATATAATAGAGTCTCTTGAAAGATCAGGTTCTGAGTGTCTCGAATTGGACTCCCAAAATTAGTGGATAATTTGGTCTTAATTTCTTTCTGCCCCAGTTCTGCATCTCTAAAATTGGAATAATATCCCTTCATTTTAGAGAAGTCTTGTGAAAATAAAATAATTTATTTTTTAAGCACTTGGATATGATAGTGGTAATCACTGTAGAAAAAGCCCTACGGAAATTTAATAATTCTGCCTTCAATGCAGGGTTTGAAGTGTGTGCAATAAATATGGCTTCAGGCCCCTTCTTGAACAATGAGGAGAAAACAAAATATTAAACAGCTACTCATTAAGTGAGCACCATCCATTCTGTGCACTGAATGAGACAGTCGTCCCTTGGAAAAAATAGTATATGATCATGTAAATAAAGACTATATCATCATGCATACAGATAGGGGGGACAAATTAAGATTACACAGACAGCTTTAATTCTGGCATTACTTACCTAGTGTGTGCTTGACTTTGTAACATTAATGTTTTTTTAAATGTAATTTTCTGCTTATAATTTTCTAGGTTTTAAAAAAAGGAAACTGAAAAAACAGAAATTCATAATATTGACACCCCCATGAGCCATTGTCAGGTATGGAACCTTTAGACTGCATAGACTTCTGCCGCTTAAGCTGACAGAATAACTGATAGCAGTAGGAGGTTGTCCTCTATGTGGAACAGCATAGTGGGTGAGGGACGTTTTGCCAGTGGGTTTCACAGCAGAGGAATGGGAATGTGACAGTTATGGCAATTTCCTGCAGTATACTGAACAAACCTTATTGAATTAAGTTTATTAGGAGTTCAGTGTATTAATAATGCAAATGTTTATGTATCATTATGAGATATTATGTAATTTCTCTGGAGGGGGGAGAGACATGACTAATATAAGCCTTCTGAAGTGTTCTGAGCTTCAAAGTACTCTTTTAAACAATGTGCCAGACAAGAATACACTTTTAGTTGTGTGGGTTTCATAGGAAATACTTGGGAGGAGGGGAATACATACGCCCATCTCTCGACCCAACCTTTTGAAGCTACACCCTCAGGAGAAACCCATTGTGTGCTAATTTCCTATTCCCAGGGTCCCAGGATCAAAGGCTCAAACTGCGTAAAGGAACAACTCTCAGATTCCTGGGCATTCTTGTTCTGAGCAAACAGTGTTAGGAATTTAAAACCCCTGTGTGGGAATTTGAAGGACTGATTCCTACCAGAGCCCTTGCTAGAGTTGAGGTGATATCTGGTAAGCCTATTAGCATGCATTAGGGCCTTTTATCATTTTTAATATGTTTTCTCTGTAATGTCTTCATCTTGAGAATACATGTACTTGCCTAGGAAGAGCTGTGTGTGGTACCTTATAACACTGTTTATAGTAGTGTTGTTCATCGTAAGGCCCACGAGCCAGTGGCGGCTCCCATTAACCCTAAATGTGGCTCCTTGGTATCAACTGTTGTCGGATTTCTTTTCCGATTTCCTCCACCATTGTCATTATGGTTGTGTCAGACATTTGCAGCCCTTTTAGTTGCTTTAGAATTGCATTTTTGTTATTGAAATCAGTATACAGGCTTTTCTCAGAAGCCAGAAAACATTCTTTAACAATCTCTGCATCAGAAAATGCCTTTTTATGTCTTGCTAAAATCCATGAAATTCGAAAGATGCCTCTGTCAAACTTTCTGCAACGGACCTCGATCTCTGTATTCTTTTTTGCTGGCCTTTTAGTGAAGCAGCAAGTTGTTCAATTTTACTTTTTCTTAAGTTACTTCCAGGTGTTCTGATTGTGCTAAACTGGAGAGTAAAATTGTGGAACTTCAGACAAATAACATAATGAAGTCTGAACTTAAGACGTGTTTATCATTTCTGGATACACAGTACCCATCTCTGAAACACTGTGTGCACAAATGCTGTCATTTTTTTGTCAGTACATATACCTGCGACTCCACATTTTCAGGAATTAATATTGTGAAAAACCAAACAAAACAGGAACAAATGAACATTTGGACTGCCTTACTAGGATTGCGATGACAGATTACAAATACTGCATGAACAAAGTCAAGGAGGAACAAACACACTTTCGCTCATCCAGTTTTTAAAGTAAGATTTGCATTATGCTGCTCTTAAAAAGTTTACTCTCATAGGTGCCTTTTTAATTCCATATATTTTCCTGGTTATTATTTTATAAAAGGAGTATTGTTTTATAGTTTTAGTTACAAGTGGCTCTGTAACATTACATCATTAAGGAGTACTAAGCAGTGTGTTAATTTAGTAGTTGATGTGGCTCTCACACTGAAGGTTTTTTGCCAAAGTGCTTCCACTTCAAAAATAGTGAAGAACACGGGTTTATAGGCTCTGGGGAGAAAGCAAAGCAGATCCCCTGAGGTAGTTTAACTTTCTGGAGAATTCACAGTGTAGGCAGAAAACTCTGCAGCCTGAAAAAAACTTGGTCAACAGGAAGAGAGATGGGTCTTTGCCCAAGAGAGGTAACAGCTATGCAGCTGGGATCCTAAAAGTGGATGTTCCTGTTAGATCATGAGGCGGAAATACAGAAGCAGTTGTCCTGAACTGTGACAGATGAGGCTCAAGAATCTTGGGTTTTATTCCAGGTTCTGAAGGGGAGTGTGCTCCTGTGGGCACAGACTGTTCTGCCCGTTCCTCCCAAGCATGACTCCTTCCCCCCCATCTGCTCTAACCTGTCCTTGTCCCAATTGGACTGTATCTTTCTCATCCCTGGCTTCTTTTTCCCAGTCCCATTCTCTTCACCTAGGCCTGTCCCAGTCTCCACTCCTCAGGCTTCTTATTTCAGTCCCAGTTCTTTCTCTGCTGTCCCCCAGTCTCAGTCTCCTTGCCCAGCCATTCCAAATTCTACCCACTTTTTCTTGCCCCGGTCAGCTATACCTCATGTCACACACACCTCCTTGTCCAGTTTGTGTTTTCACCCACCCACCCACCCACCCACACATGCACATTCTTCATTTCCATTGCTAGTCCCCCGCTCCCTGGACTCGTCCAATCTCAGGTCTTCTCATCCCCTCTGAGCTCCTTATTTCAGTCTTTTTAACCAGACCATCTTAAGTCCCCCCCACACCTTGTCAGATCTCAATCTCCCCACCTTCTGGCCTAGACCATCCTTATCGCCTCTTCTCTCCTCCCACCTCAGCTCCCCGTCTGATTTCAATCTCTCCCACCCACTGGCTCCCAGTCTCTCTCTTCCCCTTCACACAATTTCTCTCTCTACCCAACCAGTCCTATGTATCTCTACTTTCCACAGGCCCCCTTTCTCAGCCACCTTGCCCAGCTGTCCCAGTCTTTCTCTCACTCCCAGTTTCAGTCTTTGCTTGACTACCACTCTCCCAATTCCTTTCCTATGCCAACTCACAGTCCCAGTTTCCTTTCCCCCTAACAGCCTCTAGTCCCAGTCTCCCCATCCCTTCTGCAGGTCCATGTCTTGTCCCCTCTGCATATTGAATCATAGAAGTGTAGGACTGGAAGGGACCTTGAGAGATCATCTAGACCATTTTCCTGTACTTAAGGCAGGACTGCATAATAATTAGACCATTCCTGACAGGTATTTTTCTAACCTGTTCTTAAAAATCCCCAACAATGGAGATTCTACAACCTCTCTAGGCAATTTGTTCCAGAGCTTAACTACCCTGACAGGAAGTTTTTTCCGAATATCCACTTGCTGCAATTTAAGCCCCTTGCTTCTTGTCCTATCCTCAGAGGTTAATGAGAACATTTTTTTTTCACTCTCCTCCTTCTAACAACCTTGTATGTACTTGAAAACTGTTATCATGTCCCCCCTGTCCTGGTCTTCTCTTCTTCAGACTAAATAAACCCAACCTTTCAACCTTTCCTCATAGGTCATGTTTTCTAGACATTTAATAATTTTTGTTGTTCTCCTCTGGACTTTCTCCAGATTGTCCATACCTTTCCTGAAATGTGTGGCCAAGAACTGGACACAATACTCCATCTGAGACCTTATCAGTACATAGTAGAGTGAAAGAATTACTTCACAGGTCTTGCTTACAACACTCCTGCTAATGCATCCCAAAATGATCACCTTTTGCAACAATGTTATGAATTAGGGCATGTCTATCATTAACTTGTGAAGAGAAAGTGAGGCCTGCGAAGGCCTGGAAGATAGTGCTTGTGTTGCCAGCGGCTGCTGGTATTTGGGAGCTGACCCACAGCAGACACAGATAAGGCTTCTTCACAGTAAGGGCAGGTGGTAGCAAGGCACCTCACAATCCTGGGTCCCTCCAGGAAGCATCACATCCCTCTTACTCCTGCTGTGGTGAGACGTACAGTATGCATTGGCATAGCAGAAACCAGGGATGGGAGGAGAGGCAGCCACGGGGACCTACAGAGCAGTTTGATAGTGAAGGAGGATCCAGCAACTGAAGGAACAAACTGTTCATCTGGAAATACACTCTCTCTGCAGAGCAGGGAATTGCTGGCTTAGAAGCCTTCCCCCTAAGTCATGAGGTTTGAGAATGGTCTGGAACTGCCCTGGAGTGCTTTGTGCCTACATAATTGTATGCAGGATATACTGTATATTAAGAAGTTGTTATGTGGATTTTCTGCATTCCTTTTATTGTCAAAAACTCATGCCAGGCAGATCCAGCTTTTTAGCTGGAAAATATTAAACATGCTCCAACTGGAGTCCAGCTCTGGAGCTGAGAAGGGGTGGCCACTAGGAAGTGATGCTGGGCACTTGGCTGCTGTAACCACATCACACTGGAGTGGTGTGTGGTATCTGTCCAGGGAGATCAGCAAGGGTCTGCTTCCAGATTACTACACATGGCAGAGCACTGACCTACCATAAGATTGCCCCCAATATGTTTTACTGACAGTTTTCTACTTTCATCCTGAAACTTCCCCTATCATTAGATACTGTTATTAAAAGAAGTTTATATACTGTTGCTACTCCAGGTTTTGAAACATATTAAATTTAAACTCTGTTTCTGAGAGCATGCCATCAAACTGCATTTGAACAAGGAGCTAAGATGACTGTAGTAGCTTTCATGACAGAATTTTGTTCCCATGTTTCCTGTTCACTTTTTGTAAAGTATACCAGAAGAAAATCGCTGCCAGATCAAAAGACTTGCAGCTATTAAGTCATATTGGCATTTGTGAGTTGTACTCTTTCTGCATTAATCGGATTCATTTTCTGAAATGGTTCTAATTTGCTTCCAAATCTCTGCTTTAAAAATATTGTATAATTCAGATTTGAAAGTACTAATATTTTAACCAAATGCATTTTATATATGGTAACTTGTTAAATTAATGATAATGAAATGCACAGCAAATTGAAATCAACCCCGTAATCTCAAATGAGGTTCATTTATCACCCTTCCAATCCAGTGAGTTGGAATTTAATGGCACAATTAACTTTACTTCCTGTAGACAACTAAATCTGCTGTCACTCTTGCATACATGTGCAGGGCTTGAAGTTCCTATTATTTAGATCCCCTGAGGCAAATACATTCTGTAAAGGGCAGGTAGTTTGAAAAAGCACATGCCTCATGGGGCACATAAAATCTGTGTGACATTCCTGACATTCGTCTACTTCATTAAAAAAAAAAAAACTACATCACCAAAGGATCATGATGTTCCTTCTTTTAAAAATTAAAATAAATGCTATCCTCGTTCCCCACCATCACTGTTTTTTTTGGAGGAGGGAGAGTAAGGTAGGGAGGGCACAAGTGGCATTAATAGAGTACAATGCATTACTTATCATTTATAATTTTATAAAAACAGCTTTGTTTTTTATTTTGCTTTTTAACCCCCACCTCTAAACACACACAAAATAATTCTAAATCTTGATTGCTTGTTCCTCTGACATACGTTAGCTCTCAGCCTTCAAAGGGCCAAATCTGGGTCAAAGACATTTCTGTATTCATAACACAGCAAATTAATAAATCAGTAAACAAATCTTCAGGAGAGACATTCATATGTGGAAGGAGTGATAGATATCTGAGAGAAAAGGTAGCAGTACAAGTTTAATCATATAATTCAAGGATTAAAACCCTACTTTCTACAAATCTTTCTGCATTATGTAGTCCATGAGAGTTATGTTTGGTTACATTAATTAAAAATATTTTGAAATTAAAGTAAGGAGCTGTTCTTTAGACCTAAAGTTTAGGCTTCATATTAGCTAAAGTTAAGTTTATTAGCATAACTGAATAAGAAGTATTAATAGAAGTGACTCAAGGCATAAGCTTGGGTCATGCAGTAAATGTTTTTGTTTTAGCAAGTGCTGTAGGGGAATTTTTCAGTATTTTGGAATATTGGTAACTGCAGAATCTGCAGTGATGCAAATGATAATTAGATTGATGTTTTGATGTTAATAGCCAATATAGAAGTAAAAAATATATGCGTTTTGAGGTATGAAAGATTAAATATGGTTGCAGAAGAATAGATATGTAAAACGGTGGATTTAATGTTAATTCATTTATTAGAATTTACTATAAATAGGGTGGCTCTCAATTTATGATGCACTCCATAAACCATCATATGAAGCTTAAAGGAAGTACCTTACACCCACTTCAAGGGACTGATCATCACTTGGTGTGATTTCATTTTAGAAATGGGAGTATAAATGTAGAGTTGAGTTGTTATACTGCAATTCTTTTATGTATGCCAGCTTGAATATTTAATAAAAAAATTTGAAATTTCATCACACATTGTGTCACTCGTTGTTCTTTGACTGAATTAAATAAGTTACCTGTAACCAAATCCAGGACCAAACCTTGGGCTTACGTTATTTTTAAATTTTGTATCTAAATTAAAAGTTACACTTGCCTTCAAAAACACGGCTGTGGTATCCTGGAGCATTTATTGTAGTGATGCTTCCATGTATATCTAACATGGCTTGACCACTGTTCTGTACCTTAGGGTAGGAGAGCACTTCATGCTGTGCCTTAACTAGCTGAATACAGTGGAATCAAACTTGTCAGAATCCCTCTCACCAAGAAGGGAGGGTCAAAACTAGGGAGGAAAAAAACGTAGCCCTGTGACATTGCCTAAGGTAAGCTGTTTAATCAGCAAGAACGTGGGCATGTTAGACTCACTATACAATCACAGTATTGTAGGATCGGAAGGGACCTCAAGAGATTATCAAATCCAGTCCGCTGCACTGAGGCAGGATCAAGTAAACCTAGACCATCCCTGACAGGTGTTTTGTTTCATCTGTTCTCGAAAACCTCCAGTGATGGGGATTCTACAACTTGTCTTGTAAGCCTATTCCAGAATTTAAATGCCCTTATGGTTAGAAAGTCTTCTCTAATACCTAACCTAAATCTCCCTTGCTGCAGATAAAGTCCATTACTACTTGTCCTACCGCCAATGGACATGGAGAACAATTGAACACAATCCTCTTAATAGCCATCAAATATATTAAGTGCTGTTATAATCAGGACTCTTCCCCACCTCCTAGTCGTCCTTTCTCAAAATTAAACAAGCCTAGTTTTTAAACCTTTCCTCATAGATCAGGTTTTCTAAAAGTTTTATAATTTTTGTTGCTCTTCTCAGGACATTCTTCAATTTGTCCACATCTTTCCTCAAACACGGCACCCAGAACTGGACACTGTACTCCAGCTGAGTCCTCACGAGTGCTGAGTAAAGTGGGACAGCTACCTCCTATGTCTTACATACGACATTCCTGTTAATGCATCTTAAAATTTATCTTTTTTTTGCAACTGCATCACATTGTTGACACATACTCAATTTGTGATCCACTATAACCTCGAGATCCTTTTCACCTGTATTAGAGCCTGGTCAGTTATTCCCCACTTTGTAGTTGTGCATTTGATTTTTTCCTTCCTGAGTGGTGTTCTTTGTGCTTGCCTTTATTGAATTTAATCTTGTTGATTTCAGACGAATTCTCCAATTTCTCAAAGTCATTTTGAATTCTAATGCTGTCCTCCGAAGTGCTGGCAACCCCTCCCAGCTTGGTGTCACCTGCAAATTTTATAAGCATAACTCCCCACTCCATTATCCAAGACAAGTCATCAATGGAAATATTGAATCCCTTTCCCCTCCTTGTTTGTTTATATTCTCCTATTCCTTAAACTCCCTTCCCTGCAATGGTATGTGTCAGTTTTTAAATAATTTTGGAACATTCCCCTTGGGACCCTTGTGTTCATGCTATTTAACAGTGCAGGGCTCTAGGGAGCCATAGTGCTGTACAAGGGCTTATCTACTTGAGAAAGATGTACCAGCTTAGCTAGAGGTGTGATTTTTAAACTGATTTAGTTAAACCTAGTGCAAAAGGCTGCATGGACGCTCATATTTTGGTTTAAACTGGCTTATTTTTGAATGCTACAGTAGTACAGATAATTATTATTATTAATAACCTTTAAGTCAATTAGTAACTTGCTTAAGCTAAATGTTAATAAGTCAGTCTGAAACGGAAATAATTGTCCACATAGGGGTTGCGCTGGTTTCTCTAAATTGATTTTTGAAGAACAATTTAAACTGGTGCAACTTTCTCCAACGTTTAGAAATATTCATTTTTTTTTAAGTTTCTTTGCCATTTGAATGGAGTGGCACCACCTTATTCAGATGGTCCTTGTGAGGTATTTGTTTACTTTGCTAAATTAAGAAAATTCTGAATTCTGCTCAGAGTTACATTGGTGTAAATTCAGAGAAACACCGGTATTATGTTTTAATGTTTTCCCTGTGTTAGTGCAGCAGGGTCAACAGAGTGAGTTAGTTTCTCTTGCTTCCCTGTATCCACAACAAAGTTAACAACTAAGGTCCCGATTCTGCAAGTATTTATACATATGCTTAACTTTGTGTGTGAGTAATTACACTGACATCAGTGGGACTTCACACACATGGAAAATTAACTATATGCGTAGGTGTTTCTAAGGTTAGGGCCTAGGTCCCAATCACAGGGCTGGATTTTGCCCTAAGTTTCACATAGGGTTGCAGAGGTGTTACTGAGAGTGTGATTTGACAACAGTGGTTTTGTACAGGCATAAATGAAAGCAGAGTTTGGCTTGCAGACTGCTTACTTCTGGTTATTGAATGAGACAGAAGGAACCCAGTTTGTCTGTTTACAGGGATGGCAGTTAGAAAAAAATGGGAGAAATTCTGCCCTATTAATATTAATAGCACAATTCCCATTTACTTCAGTAGAGCCACAGACCTTCAGTCCAACTATCAGGATGTCTGGCTCCCATAGGCAAAGGCTGTGACAGCTCTTCAGCTGGAGCCTCCGTGGAAGGTCCTTCCCTTCTGGCAGTCAGCCTAGAATGAGCTGGGCTGCTCCCTTTTAGCTGAGGCAGCAGCACGGTCTGAGGGGCGGGACTTCCGCTGCTCATAGCTTGGGGTTGACCCTCTCTTGTTCAGTGTGTGCTATACACATCCCATCACAGAAATAAACAAACCAGATTAGAGAAACTCAATTACAACTGGCAAAATCAACTCATTTTTGAAAAGAGAATCTTTTAAGAGAATCTCTTTAAAAGGAATCTTTTCCATTTCAAAATGAAAAATGCGTTTAACAGAAAGCAATTTCAAAAAGGCTTATTTGTGCACTCATCTTTGAGTATCCTAAGTTTAGTTATACATATAATATGTGAGCAGAAGGGGTTTATTTTATTAGGATTTCATGAAAATACAGAAAATAATTTTGCTCTGTTACATGTTCCATGTTTGTGTGCCAGATCTCTCACTGACAAAACTTGCAGATGGTATTTTGTGCTAATATGTCTTTATGCTTAATTTCACAATAGTTTGTTCATAAAGCAAAACATTCTTTCAATATATACAAATTATGGACACTGTGAAATAATTAGTATACTAATCTTAAAATGTAGACTACCTTATTTAATGCTCTTCCCCCCCCACCCACATTTGTTTAAAGAGATAGTCTTGAACTAAAATCTGCAATTGTCCTAACTCTGCACTTGGAGAGAGTTTGCTTATGGATACTGACTTACCTTGATAGGGGAACTGCTGCTGTGGGACGCAGAATCTGTAAGCATGCCCCTGGGTACAGGGTTGACATTGTTTCCTTAACTTACAAAGAAATGCACAAATAATTTATGAAAAATAATTTCTAGTAAATTTAGTACTGTAGAAAAATAAAATTAAATGATTGGATTCATTTTGTAGGAACTATAAAGTATTATAGTTACAATACATATAGTAGACCAAATCCTCTCATCCATTTATTATTACTGTTGCTTCTGAATGCATATTAAAAAGTTTCCTAACCTCTTTTGTTCCTGCGGCATGTGTGTGTTATATAATATAAAGCAACATTTGTTTTCTGCCATTAATAATTAATCAATAATACACTTTTTGTATTGGCTTTTCCAGAGAAATTAGTTTCCTAAATGGAACTCTTTAAGAGGCTATTTTCTTCATTACAAGCATTTGCTCCCTGTGCTTGGTTGGCAGTAGATAAAGCATTCTGAGATATTTTTCTTTTGTGTATTGCTTGCAGGCTGTTTTAGGTTTGCTTTGAAACTACATAATTCAGACTGAGAAGAACAAACATCTTAGATACATATCTAGTCATCATCTTTTCCCTCAACTATGGAAAATTCTTGCTTTGATAGAATTCTTGATTAATATTCCTAAATAATAGAGACTAGCAACTGGTACAGCATGGAAAGTTTCAGTGTATAATAGTAATTAACAGAAACGGTTGTAAAAAATGTGCATTTCAGGTTTATGGCATTTTTCCAGTTAAAATTAAAGTCAAACAAGTACCATGAAGAAAAAAGAAATGTGGGCCTGAATGCTATCTCAAAGGAGAGAATAGATATAGATTTTAGAAATATTTTACAATGAAAGAAAGCTTTAGGATGTTTATCTAGTCTGTGTAGAATTTGTGTTAAAAAAACAGGCGCAAATGAGTAATATCTTTTTTATTTAATTCTTTCCATTGTAATAACCTCTTGTTTCCCCTTAATTTTGATTCTTCTTACTCACAAGTGCTGCTGCACAGGTTAGTCTCCAGAATAATGCACTGAGGGTTAGATAGTAATCCACCATTGCGGTCACTGTGTATCCCTGCTCCCACAAGCATTTTGGCTGCTCTTGCAGTTGCAGATGCCCCTGCCCACGTCAGGGAGCAGCAATAGAGCTGTATGTGTAAGGAGAGGGTGGGGTTTCTTGAACTTGCTGAAGAGAGTAACACAGCCACGTTTGGCATCATGACTTGTCAAGCCCTATTCACACTGTTGTCTTCTATTGGGGCCTTTGTGTGTCTTGCTGTTCACATGTTCAACCAGGGGAGTACTGCTTATTTATGGCTCTCAGCTGGGTTACCAGCAACAGTTGTCTGGGGCCACCTGACTGATGTGCCTCTCTATGTATAGTTTGCTCCAGCTATTCAGCCAGCACAATTTGTGTCTGGGACAGCACACTCTCTACTATGTGTCCGTGTTACATGCTTTGCATATGGTAGTTATTTGCCTGACTGTGCACCTTTGACATGGGGCTGCACCTGCTTTTATATGTTGTGCCCTGCTCTGTAATTGGCTTGGTGTTCAACCTCCAGTGCTGTGTGTAACTTGCCTGCCATGCTTTTAATGCTTAAGGAATGGACCACTGTATTTTTAGTTTTGGATGCAAGCCAAGGGTCTTGGCAGGACAAACTCAGTAAAGAAACTTAGCGCCTCCCAGTTTTCTTTTGGCAGGTATATGTTTAAGGCCAGGTCTACACTACCACTTACTTAGGTATAATTTATGTCACTCAGACGTGTGAATACACCACCCCCTGGAATGACATAAGTTATACCGAGTTAAGCATCAGCGTGGACAGCACTATATCGATGGGAGAGCAGGCATGATCCATTGCTCTTGGGTGCACCTGGGAAGGGGAGTATAAACCTTCCCCTCAGCTTCCCAGGAGCTAATGGGATTCCACCACACCCTTTAATCCAGTAAATCAACCACTTTACTAGCAGTCACACAGTTACTGTGAGGTTGCTGCCCTCTCAAGCCCATGAGGATGTTGCATGCTCAAAAAGGGGTGGGGTGAGAATCCTTTAAAGCGGCTCCAAGGTGTCTTTCCCATACTGATTCAGACAAAAACTCTCCCACTGCTGAGGCTTTGGGGTGTGTGATGGGGATAGGGTGACCAGCTGTCATGATTTTATAGGGCTAGTCCTGACTTTTGAGTCTTTTTCTTATATAGACTCCTATTACCCCCCCACCCCGTCCCAATTTTTCACCCTTGCTGTCTGGTCACCTTAGATGGCAAGCATTTGTCACAGTTTAGTGCCCTCTTTCAATGTGAAACTTGAGAGCAGTACAGAATGGCAATGGGAATAAACTTTTGGGAACTTAAAAAAAAAAAAAAAAAAAAAATTCAAGTGGGGTCAGTCCAGTGGCATGGGCTTTCCAAACACTGACCAAACCACAACAGAGCTATGCTCAGATTGAAAAAGACAGGCGGCCAGTTGTTTTGGTTGTTAGCTATTTAATAAATATGTGTGTGAACAATAATAGGCAGAGGAGAGAAAGAAAGACTGTAAATGTGATAGTCACATTACACATACCATTTTGCAAACACTGCCTAGACTTCAGAAAATTATTAAGAAATTGCTTCAGATTTGGAAATTGAGTGGTATTAGTTTTTCCATTGTGTATATCTGCATGCTCCCTTAGAAAATATATAAAATATTTCATCAGTGTTTTAAAGTGACCTTTGAAATTAGACTCAATGTTTGCCTGTTGAGTAATTCTTTGTGAGAAAAAAGTTTGGCTGATTGGCAAGAGGGTATTATAATTTCAAGTGCTTCCATTGTTTTGAATTTCTTTCAACTGTCTTTATTAATTAAATCAAAACATGTTTATATAATCCCACTGTCATGATATAATTCCCCACTCTGAACCTTAGCGTCCAAAAGATGGGGTACCAGCATGAATTCCTGTAAGCTCAATTACCAGCTTAGAACCTGTAGCGCTGCCACCAACCAGGAATTCCAGTGCCTGGTACACTCTGGTCCCCCCAAAACCTTGCCCGGGGACCCCCAAGACCCAGACCCTCTGGATCTTAACCCAAGGAAAGTAAACCCTTTCCCTCACTGTTGCCTCTCCCAGGCTTCCCTTCCCTGGTTACCCTGGAAGATCACTGTGATTCAAACTCCTTGAATCTTTAAACAAAGAGGAAAATTTACCTGCCCTCCTCCTTCTCTCTCTCTCTCTCTCCCAGACTCTCCCTGAGAGAGAAAGTAATCCTAACACAGAGAGAAAATTAACCTTTCTCTTCCCCTTCCCTCCTTTCTCCCCACCAATTCCCTGGTGAATCCAGACCCCGTCCCCTGGGGTCTCACACCAGAACAAAAAACCAATCAGTTTCTTAAACAAGAAAAGCTTTTAATTAAAGAAAGAACAAAGGTAAAAATTATCTTTGTAAATTTAAGATGGAATATGTTACAGGGTCTTTCAGCTATAGACACTGGGAATACCCTCCCAGCCTAAGTATTCAAGTACAAATTAAAATCCTTTCAGCAAAATATAAATTTGAACTCCTTTTAGCCAAATACACATTTGAACTCCTCCCAGCCAAATACACATTTGCAAATAAAGAAAACAACCATAAGCCTAACTCACTTTATCTACCTAGTACTCACTATTCTGACCTTATAAGAGCCTGTATCGGAGAGATTGGAGAGAAACCTGGTTGCCCGTCTGGTCCCTCTGAGCCCCTAGAGAGAACAACAACCAAAAACTAACAGCACACACAAAAACTTCCCTCCCTCAAGATTTGAAAGTATCCTCTCCCCTGATTGGTCCTCTGGTCAGGTGACAGCCTGGCTTACTGATCTTGTTAACCCTTTACAGGCAAAAGAGATATGAAGTACTTCTGTTCCATTAACTCTTTAACTATCCGTTTATGACACCCACATTTTGAATTCATAATTGTATGTCTGTTGTTTTTTTTTATTGCTGCCTTCAGACGAAGGTTATAAATTTTACACATGATGTCCTGGAAGCTGGGTTGGAGGGCATGATTTGGAGTTCTAAAATAACTTCAAAAAATCCATTATATATATTTTAGATCTGCAATTACATAAACTGTACAAACCATGAAAATAAATGAAACAAATATATTGATTGGGTTTATGGTTGCTAATATGTGGAGGATGAACCAGAGAATGCGAAAGAGACCCACTTTTAAAACAAACTGTGTACCACATAAGCAGATGTCTTATAGAAGCAGCCACTTTGGCAATTCCAGTGGCCTGATTCTGTAATCTGATCTGTGCTGGTGGACTTTTTATCTAAGTCAGTGGAGCTGTGTGTGGGTGCAGTGGCACACCTAACTTGAGCAGTTTAAAGGATCATGGCCGCCTTAGATTTTAAGAATCTTGGCAGCAGGGCTGTGTTTCTACTTTGTTGAATAGAATGCCAGGCATATTGTCAATGCTCAACAAATGAATATATTATTCAAAGAAAGATAAGTGCAAAGGACTTTGGGCGAGGGGGAGACAAGGAAGGAAGAAAGGCTACAAGTGATGTCCCACTGAAAAATGAACACACAACTGTGAGTAATAATACATCGCATATAGTGTCATTGCAATCAAGCATTATCACTACCTATTGTTAAAAAAATGAAACAAATGTCTGTTGGTTCAAGAGACAAGCTTCCTAGCTTCTCAGAGCTCTTCTTCAGCTTCAGCATGGGAAACCTAAAGACAACTGTATACAAGAAATCCACTGATCACCACACATGCTTCCACATATCCAGCAGCCATCCCAGGCACACCAAAAAATCTGTTATCTACTGCCAGGCACTCAGCTACCACAGAATATGCTCCAAGGAGAAAATTTGATACATACCTTAAAACACTTACAACTACCTTCACCCAAACAAAGCTGCTCCATCAGACATAGATCGCATCATGCAACGGGTCACCCAGATACCTCAAGAAAACTTGCTTCAATACCACCCCACACTGGAACCCATCTAGAGTATCATCAAACAGGCACAACCCATACTTGATGGGATCACATTCTGAAACAAATCTTTCCTGAACCTCCTCTTCTGGCCTTCAAACAATCACCAAACCTCACCATGCTCATCATCGGAAACAAACTTCCCACAGATTAGGATACACCAACTCAAAGTGGTACCAAACCCTGCCAGAACAACATATGCAAAGCCTGCTGACATATCTCCACTGCTATGATGATCAATACTCTCCACTATACTTTTCAAGATCCATGGATCCTACACATGCCTATTACAATGTGTGGTATATCTCATCCAGTCAACAAATGTCCCAGCAACAACTATGTGGGTGAAACCAGACATTCACTATACTCACAAATGAACACACAAAGAAAAATGATAAAACACAGAATCACCTATCACCTGTGGATGGACCCTTTTTTCACAAAGTGATCACTTCACATCTGACCTATCACTTCTTATCCTCAATGGAAACCTGCACATCACCATCGAAAGTTGAGTCTGGGAGCTTAAATTTGAAACTCGGGTAGACACTAAAAATTACGGTCTCAATAGACTCACTGGTTTTATGGCTCATAACAACGATCTGTAACCTGCTAACCCTCCTTTTTTCCTATGACTACAGAAGTATTAATTGTCTACCTCATTTGAAGTGGTTTCTTGCAACATATTAACTCCTTATGGTTAGCAATAGTCCCACCTTGTATTTAGCTGTGACACTGTGAATATCTTTTTCAGACTAGATCTTTGTGAAGGTTGAAAGCTTGTCTCTTCCACCAACAGAAGTTGGTCCAGTAAAATATATTACCTCACCCACCATGTCCTGTGGCCAACGCAGCTGCAATAATACTGTGGATGTTAAAACACAAATTAGAAACAGTTGTGCTTATATGGTAAGGCATGTATTGTATGTTATTTTATTTTCTTTCCTCACTGTTTTCTAAAGAACGTCTATATTTATGAGATTGGGAGAATTTTTAAAAGAAATATTGGTGCTAATAGACAGTGATCACTTTTAGAAAAAAAAATCCATTCCCCACTCCTCCTCTGTGTTCTTTGATCTATGCTCTCTTTAACAAATCACTTTTCCAGGGAGTGACTGCTCAGCTGTTAAGTATCAGAAGGGTAGCCGTATTAGTCTGGATCTGTAAAAAGCGACAAAGAGTCCTGTGGCACCTTATAGACTAACAGACCCATTGGAGCATAAGCTTTTGTGGGTGAATACCCACTTCATCAGATGAATGCGAATACCCACTTTGTCACATTCATCTGACAAAGTGGGTATTCACCCACGAAAGCTTATGCTCCAGTGTGTCTGTTAATCTATAAGGTGCCACAGGACTCTTTGTCGCTTTGCTCAGCTGTTGTAGGTGTTTCTTGATGGATCAGATGATAGTGGATTCAGAGGAGAGTATTATACCATTACTTTTGCCATTTTTCTCTCCATCATGAATGTTGCTATTCTATGATCTTAGAACATAGCTTTATCTGTTGTGACAAAGTTCCTCCTCTACCTTGGTGGGTCCTGCGCTTATTGGTGGATTTTTGCTAGCCTCGGAGATCTTCCTCTGTTGGATCAGGAATTGGGAGGTTTTGTGGGGAACCCAGGCCCACCCTCTACCTCGGGTTCCAGCCCAGGGCCCTGTGGACTGCAGCTGTCTAGAGTGCCTTCTGGAACAGCTACACGACAGCTACAATTCCCTGGGCTACTTCCCCATGGCCTCCTCCCAACACCTTCTGTATCCTCACCACAGGACCTTCGCCCTGATGTTTAACGCTTGTACTCCTCAGTCCTCCTGCAGAACACCCTCTCACTTTCAGCTCCTTGCGCCTTTTGCTCCCAGCTTCTCACATGCGCACCACAAACTGAAGTGAGCTCCTTTTTGAACCCAGGTGCCCTGATTAACCTGCCTTAATTGATTCTAGCAGCTTCTTGATTGGCTGTAGGTGTTCTAATCAACCTGTCTGCCTTAATTGTTTCCAGAAAGTTCCTGATTGTTCTGGAACCTTCCTTGTTACCTTACCCAGGGAAAGGGGACCTACTTAACCTGGGGCTAATATTCCTGCCTTCTATCACTCTCCTGTAGCCATCTGGCCTGACCCTGTCACCCTGTGTTTATCATATGATAAACACAGATAAAGCTATGTTCTAAGATCTAGATATGTGTTTATCATATGTGTTTATGATCTTAGAATATAGCTTTATCTGTGTTTTTACTTTATAGTGGCATTGCTGCTGCCTGAAGAACCCATGTAATACTGTAGTAACTATGTAATAGTAATATGTAAATATAAATAGTAAAATGTAATACTGTAGTAACTGGTAATACTGTAGTAATTGAGACAATTTCTGCGACAATAAATAGAGCTCTGAGATGTGGTGTTGACGATATCCAAACTTTATAGGGGATGCTCAGTTTTCATTTGGAAAACATAGTTGATGATGAACTTAGGGTCTTCGATGTTTACACTAAATTGTTATACAGGAGACCAGAGGTGAAAGTAAGCCGGTACAGAGTACTGGTAAAAAAAGGTGCAGTAGTGTACTGGCAGATAAGTGCAGCATTCAGTACTGGCTTACTTTCACCTCTTTTGGCTGCATAACAAAAAGTTCAAACTCAAAACCAATAAAAGCTTGGAAAGGGAAAACTCACTGTCACATTTGTGTGTTGTTTCTCTCCCTTTCCTCATCCAGCCAGGATGCCTGAGGTAGCTAAGCTCCAGGTTCCCGGACCCTCCCACTCAGCAGGGGCTCCCCTTTAGCTTGTAGCAGGGAGCAGGGGGACTGGCTGAGGGAGAAGCCTCCCTGGGTAGCCTGCTGCCTGCATAAGAACAGTTTAAACTTAGCTGTTCACTCCTCAGTCTGAACTGTGGGATTCGGAGCTATTTCTGGCATCCTTGTTAATTTCATTCAGAGTTGTTGGAGGGGGAGGGGGCAGGATGGTGAGACCAAGGCAGGGGCAGAATACAATGACTATTTGGCCACAGAGCTTAAATCCAGAGCTAATAAAGTCAGTGGAAGGGGAAAACTCACTGTCACACCCATTTCTCTCCTCCCTCCTCCTCCAGCCAGGCTGCTGACAGGGCTAGGCTCAGTGCTTCCCCCAACTCCTGCACTCAGCAGGGACTCCCCTCTAGCTCATAGCAGGGAGCAGGGGGACTGGCTGAGGGAGAAGCCTCCCAGGTGGCCTGCTGCCTGCATAAGAACAGTTTAAACTTAGCTGTTCACTTTGCAGTCTGAACCGCAGGACTCAGGGCTATTTCTAGCATCCTTGTTTATTTCACTCACGGTTGTTGGGGGGAGAGGGTGACCAAAGCTGGGGCAGTTCTTTCCTGTCCCCTGGAAGAGGCGATCTTCAATAATATAATACACAAAAAATACAATCAAAATCAGGAACCATTTTCAAGTTCAAATCTGTCCCATTCCCTCCCTAGCAGAGGATCATGGTTGTGATGTCCAAACTGCTTGCAGATCCTCTTTGAAATATTACTTTTTAAAAAAAAAACAAACACATGGAGAACATGGTGGGAAGATGTGTTCTGCTGACTGGGGTTTATTTTGGGAAAAGCAATTTTGGTAAAACAACTAAAGATTCACAGGGAAAGCAAATAGCTCAATAGACAAAACCACAAAGGGATTGGAGGGGAAAACTGGATATTCAGGGAAATTATTGTGCCTCCTTTGAACGAAATAGTAGTTTTCATTCCACGCACTTTATATATTGAATTAAACACCTGAAATGTCCTTAGGACATAGGGACTCAGATCTCTTTTTGTTTTGTCGGTGTCGATGTCCTGCAGAGTGTGGAGCTGAAATTGACAAAACTTTCTCTTAAGTATCTTGGAGCCTAGCCCTGTGGAGCAGCCTGGCTGGAGGAGGAGGAGGGAAGATAAGGAGAAAAATGTGACAATGAGTTTTCAGTTTTTCAGGCTTATTCCAAATAGTAAAGTTTTATTACAGACAGTACTGGTAGTAGTAATAGAAGCTTTATTTTCTATATCTAAGTAATGAAGTATGTAGGAGAGATGGGTTGGTTGTGTTTGGACTGTACGGGTAAGAAGTGTAACTTACTTCTACCCCTGGCACCGCCCCTTCCATATGAGGCCCCAATCCTTTGCTGGGGTGTGGGGGGAGGCAGAGTGGGATCCGTACCGGTAAGAGCTGTATTTTACTTTCACCCCTGCAGGAGACACCATTTGATGCTGGACTGAGAGTTGGGAGTCTTTGAGTTTATTCCCAGTTCTATCACTTACCTGCAAGTGAGCAAATCACTGCAGCATTCTGTCTTTGTTTCCTGACCTATATGATAGGGATAATAATCCTTAACTTTTGTTTTAATTTGCTTTTGAGATTTATGAGTGAAAATCCATATGTAAGAGCTAGGTACTGTTGTTATTATGAGTTTAGATATACCTTTGGATCATTTAAATGTTTATTATACGTCTTTGGTTCAGCCAAAGTTCTTTATAGGTGACTAATAAAGTAATACACTACTACTGGAGACCCCATAGGAGATCAAAAATAAATGTAGGCCTTAAAGAGACATAGTAAATCTGTTTTAGGTACCATATTATTCTTATATGTGAAACTGGCTAAAATAGAATTTAAAGGAGGGTTTTTATAGAAAAAAAGAACCGTGTATTTCCATGGAAATCTCTCCCTCACCCCTTAGTTTGAGCCAGACCCCAGATGGGCATTTATGAGAGTCTTCAAAAGGCAAGGAATAGTAGCATCTCTAAACATTTTTCACTCCTAAGAAGATGGGATGAATTTTCTTTTCTGGGTTTGTAACATGAAAGCATGTCTGTGGACATTGTGTGTTGTTTCCCTAGCTTCTATACCTGATTCTTTGTGTTCCTACTTTCACTGATGCATTTGCACTATATATGTGAATTGTATCTATGCTGATGTCACCATTCCTGTTATCTATGTGCAGCATATCGCTAAGCAACAAGTGTTTGAAAGACAGTATTTGCTTTTTATTTTATTTTCAAAAACTAACGATGCTGGTGTTTGAGGGTTCGGTATCTGTCTTTTTCAGTAATCCATCCAAGGAGAATTAGTAGTTTTAGCTTGTCAAAAACGAGTGGAGGGTGTGGAAATGGAATGTGTGTTAAGGACTTGGGACGATGTTCATAGGTTTATCACTTAAATAAATAGTCTTGGTGTTGAAATAAATATACACCTATATACTCTACCTCAATATAACGCTGTTCTTGGGAGCCAAAAATTTCACCGCATTATTGGTGAAACCGTGTTATATTGATCCACTGGAGTATGCAGCCCTGCCCCCCCGGAGCACTGCTTTACTGCGTTATATCCAAATTCGTGTTATATCAGGTGGCGTTATATCGAGATAGTGGTGTACATGTGAATTCCTGGGCACTCATATTTGCTTGTTCATTGCACACAAAACTTGTTTCTCTTTGTATTTTTGTTCATCTCTAGGGCCACATTCACTTTTACCAAGTGGGTGTAAAACACTTGCATTCTGCTTTGGTAATGCTTTATACTCATGCATTGATGTAAATGACTGCACAAAATGTAGGGCAATGGTGATTTAGGTGTTGAATATCTGTCTTTAGGTATTTTTGATAAGTATCCCTATGATTTTGGTATCTAAATGTTGAAGTACAAAATAAAAAATGGAGAGAGAGTTTCCTGTGATTCCATTAGATTTTGCACGTATATGCAACTTCCTACGCTTTCCTTACACATTGATCCTAGCCTGTGTTGGCTTCTTTTGCTTCTGGATTATAGTATAATGCAGTGGTTCTCAAAGTGTGTGTGTGGGGGGGAGGGGAAGCACCACGCTTGCAGCCCTGCTCTACCTCCAGACCAGCTCCACCTCCAACTCTGTTCAGCCTCCAGTCCTGCTCCGACTCCAGACCCAGCTCCACCTTCACTCCCTCTCCACCCCCAGTCCTCCAGGCCCAGCTCTGACCTTGCTTCCTCTCTACTTCCAGACCAGCTCTGTTCACAGCCACAGATCCGCTATGCCCCTGCTCTCCCCCACAACCAGCTCTGCCTCTAGCCTCAGCTCCTCCCCCTTTTCCAGTTCCGCCCCAAGCTCCACTTCTGAGGAAGACTTGACTGTGCAGTAATGGATGGGGTGGGGGGCATAGACAGATTCTGTTACAGGAGGAGGGGGATGTAACTGGAAAAGTTTGAGCACCACAGTTATAATTCATGCATCTCACTCATGAAATACTCACTGCAGTACTTCATGTACAATAATTGGATAACAATGTGTTAAAATCAAGCACTTTTAATAATCTATAATAAATATTTTTACAAAATTAGAGTCCTATTCTGGAAAGCTGCCTCCCTTCCCTTTTTATAATTGACAGATCCTAGTCTTTCAAAGTCAGTCTGAATCACAGGATTCAGTCTGTGATGGGGGCCCCGGGTGTAACCTGGACTATGGGACTGCTGGGACCACCAAACCCATCAACCTGGGTTGCGTTTCACATTGTAAAGCTACAAATGTCTGATAGGCATTGCACTTACACAGACATCCACATGCAGGGACACAGAGGCAGCATGCAGAGCTGCTTGGCCACACCTCCACCTAGCAGCTGAGCGAGAGGGATGTCGCCGTTTCTGGGGAGCCCCCCAGTTAAGGGCCACCTGGAGTCTGATTCACCCCGTCCTGTGTCCCAACCCCCTGCCCCCTTGCACACCCAAACCCAAACTCTGCTGCTACTGGGGAGGGCAGGGGGCATGGTGGCCCAAGACTGCCCCAGCAACAGTCCATGTGACTGGTGCAGGGACTGCCTGAGCTGCTCCTGAGCCAGGTGCACCGGCTGCTGCAGAAGTCACAGAGGTCACAGAACCCGTGACTACCATGACAAACTCACAGCTTTAATTTTAAGTAAGACTGCGATTCTGCCATGGAGGTCGCAGAAGTCATGGATTCTGTGACTTCCACAACTACAGTGGCTGGTGTGGCTGACCCCAGGGCCAATTGAGTAGCTGACTCTGAGTAGAGTGGCCCTGGGTCCAACCACACTGGCTGCTGCTTGGGCTGCCTTAGGGAGCTGCCCCTGGGAAGCTGCCCCTGGGGAGCACCTGAGCAGCAGTCTTGAGGGTGGCCCCAGGGACTGCCTAAGCAGTGGCAGCCCCAGGAAGTGCCTGAGCAGCAGTGGTCCTGGGGGTGGCCTCGGAGGCTGTTGGAAGAGTGGTCCCCAAGGGCCTTGGAGCAACAGGCCACTGGGGGCAGTCAGCCCCCACCACTGGAGTAGGGGTCCCCAGGGCAGCGGGGCCCCAGGAACAGAGACCTAGTCGTCATGGGCATTTATAGTAAAAGTCATGGATAGGTCACGGACGGTGAATTTTTGTTTATTGCTTGCAACCTGTCCATGACTTTTACTAAAAAATACCCATGGCTAAATCTTAGCCTTAATAATAAGTCGTTGGCATATAGGTCAGAGATAGTTACCGTAAGAAAATAAAAAGTAAACTCGCTTTCTAAATTCTAAAATTTTAGTCTAAGCAAGAGTTGAATCAAACAGCTTTTCTCACCCTGACAGATGGTAGAAGTGGGCTACAGTTCCTCAATACAGACTGGACTCCCTTTCCAGCATGGGACCACTCTTCCCCAGTTCGAAGTCTTTTTCCTCCAGGTATTGAGATTGGGGGCTGAGGGTGGCGGGGAGAGGCCAAGTGATGATGTAACTTCTCTTTTATACTTTCTTCAAGATTGCTGTGCCTTCTCTAAGAAGTCTCTGAGATAGTGGATTCTTTTCTTCATGGGTGTTGATGAGCCATTAAAGCTATCTGGCTGTTGATGGCTGCTACTTTGTTGTAACTGAAAGGTTTGTTGTGACAGTTCTCAGCCTCACAACACATTTCAGTGACATTCATAAATGATCTGGAAAAAGAGGTAAACAATGAGATGGCAAAATTTGCAGAAGATACAAAACTACTCAAGATAGTTAAGTCCCAGGCACACTACAAAGAGCTACAAAAGGATCTCTCAAAACTGGGTGACTGAGCAACAAAATGGCAGATGAAATGCAATGTTGATAAATTTAAAGTAGTGCACATTGGAAAACATAATCTCAACTATACATATAAAATGATGGAGTCAAAATTAGCTGTTATCACTCAAGAAAAAGATCTTGGAGTCATTGTGGATAATTCTCTGAAAACATCCACTCAATATGCAGCGGCAGTCAAAAAGAGCTAACAGAATGTTGGAGATCATTAAGAAAGGGATACATAACAACACAAAATATCATATTGCCTCTATATACATCCATCATACCAGCACATCTTGAATACTGCATGCAGATGTAGTTGCCTCATCTCAAAAAAGATATATTGGAATTGGAAATGGTTCAGAAAAGGGCAACAGAAATGATTTGGAATATGGAATGGCCTCAGTATGAGGAGAGATTAATAAGATTGGGACTTTTCAGCTTGTAAAAGAGATGATTAAGGGGAGGATACAATAGTGGTTTATAAAATCATGACTGGTGTGGAGAAAGTAAAGAAGGAAGTGTTATTTACTCCTTCTCATAACAGAAGAACTAGGAGCCACCAAATTAAATTAATAGGCAGCAGGTTTAAAACAAACAAAAAGAAGTATTTCTTTACACAGCACACACTCAACTTGTGGAACTCTTTGCCAGAGGATGTTGTGAAGGCCAAGACTATAACAGGGTTCAAAAAGAACTAGATAAAGTCATGCAGGATAGGTCCATCAATGGATATTAGCTAGGATGGGCAGGGATGTTGTCCCTAGTTGTTAGCCTCTGTTTGCCAGAAGCTGGGAATGGGCCACAGGGGATGGATTACTTGATGATTACCTGTTCAGTTCATTCCCTCTGGGGCACCTGGCATTGGCCACTATTGGAAAACAGGAAAATGGGCTAGATGGGCCTTTGGTCTGATTCCAATATGGCCATTCTTATGACACATATAGCAATACCTCATAACTTCACATATAATGATAACACATACAATCTAACAGGATATTAATGTTCAACAGATCAAAACTTACAAAATGATTCCTTGTAAGGCATTCTTTGTACAAAACACATAATATCATGGTGAGTAATATGGGGGGGTTCCTGCCCAGAGTGCTACTTTGAGATCAGAGTGTCACACAGTTCTTATACTAATGAAAGACTCTTCTGAGGTTCCCTAACCTCAGGTGCTAGGAACTTGCTAACGTGTGCAGGATAATTATTCAAACTCATCCATGAGGATCTTGCTAGCTTCAACAAGGATATGAGAGTGGCTGAATTGCCTGTTTGAGGCAAAGATAACCAAGGATTGGGAAAAGGAAACCCTGGAGAGAAACCTTTGTAGTCGCTCGGTTTAGGTAGACAGTATAGGCAGAGGTGTATTTGTTGTCTAAGGGTATGTCTACACTATGGGATTATTCCAATTTTACAGAAACCGTTTTTTAAAAACAGATTGTATAAAGTCGAGTGCACGTGGCCACACTAAGCACATTAATTTGGCGGTGTGCGTCCATGTACCGAGGGTAGTATCGATTTCCGGAGCGTTGCACGGTGGGTAGCTATCTCATAGCTATTCCATAGTTCCCGCAGTCTCCACCACCCATTGGAATTCTGGGTTGAGATCCCAGTGCATGATGGGGCAAAAACAGTGTTGCAGGTGATTCTGGGTAAATGTCGTCACTTAATCCTTCCTTCGTGAAAGCAATGGCAGACAATCATTTCGCGCCCTTTTTCCCTGGATTGCCCTGGCAGGCACCATAGCATGGCAACCATGGAGCCCATTTAGCCTTTTTTCACTCTCAGCGTATGTGTACTGGATGCTGCTGACAGAGGCGCTACTGCAATGCTACACAGCAGCATTCATTTGCCTTTGCAAGGTAGCAGAGATGGTTATCAGCCCTATTGCACTGTCTGCTGCTTTAGAAATTGGTGATGAGGGTTACCAGTCCTCTTGTACTGTCTGCTGCTGTCATGGGTGCTCCTGGCTGGCCTTGCTGAGGTCAGCCGGGGTCGCATGGACAAAAATGGGAATGACTCCCTAGGTCATTCCCTTCTTTATGTTTTGTCTAAAAATAGAGTCAGTCCTGCCCTAGAATATGGGGCAAGCCTATTAGAAAACCAGAGAGCACAGTCGCTCTGGGTCAGAGCCCTAGCCATCCCGCAGAAATGATGAGCTGCATGCCATTTTAGGGGGTGCCCCTGCAACAACCCCACCTGTTGCTTCCCTCCTCCCACACCCCTCCTGGGCTACCGTGGCAGTTATCCCCCCCTGCCTGCAGCTTCCAGAACAGGCCACTGTTCCGAAAGATGCGTGCATCATGCACCTTTCCAGGCCAGCCTGTGTTAATGTCAGTGAAATACCCATGGTGATACACAAGTGCCTGGAGAACCATAGAGAAATACCCCTTCCGATTAACGTACTCGGATGCTAGATGAGGTGGTGCCAGAATAGGAATATGCGTCCCATCTATCACCTCTCTACAGTTAGAGAAACCCATTTGTGCAAAGCCATCCACAATGTCCTGCACGTTCCCCAGAGTCACGGTTCTTCTTAGCAGGACGCGATTAATGGCCCTGCAAACTTGCATCAACATGATTCCAATGGTCGACTTTCCCACTGCAAACTGGTTCCCGACCGATTGGTAGCTGTCTGGAGTTGCCAGCTTCCAGATTGCAATAGCCACCCGCTTCTCCACTGTCAGGGCAGCTCTCAATCTCATGTCCTTGCACCGCAGGGTGGGGGCGAGCTCAGCACGCAGTCCCATGAAAGTGGCTTTTCTCATCCGAAAGTTCTGCAGCCACTGCTCATCATCCCAGACTTCCATGGCGATGTGATCCCACCACTCAGTGCTTGTTTCCCGAGCCCAAAAGCAGCGTTCCACGGTGCTGAGCATTTCCGTGAATGCCAGAAGCAATTTAGCGTCATACGCGTCAGGCGACTCGCTGTCATCGTCAGACTCCTCATCACTTTGGATCTTAAGGAATAGCTCAACTGCCAAAGGTGATGTGCTGGCGAGACTCGTCAGCATACTCCTCAGCAGTTCGGGCTCCATTTCCCACAGGGAAATCACCCTGCACAGAAACCGTTGAGAGAGTCAAGAAGACGCCAAACGTGGACGGAAAAACAGGGATTGCTGGGATGTGAAGCGATGCATCATGTGGCGTTGGGACAGGAAACAGAATGACCCGCACACTCTGCCCCCTTCCCACAACCCATGGTGCCAAAATGGGACGAGGTGCTTTCTGGGATAGCTGCCCATAATGCACCACTCCCAACACCTCTGCAAATGCTGCAGAAGTGGCCACACTGCAGCACTGGTAGCTGTCAGTGTGGCCACACTCCAGCTCTTTCCCTGCGCATCTGTACAAAGACAGCTTTAACTCCCAGTGCTGCACACCTGCAAGTGTAGCCAAACCCAACATGAGAGGGAGGCAGCCTCCTGCTGCTATGATATTCCAGGCAGGACTAAATCTTCATTGGACATTAAGGGGAGCGGGGAGAGGAGCGCAGCCTCCAGCTGCTATGATATTTCAGCCAGGACTGAATCTCCAGGAGACAAAGCTTAAAGAAGGGAATGACCGGGAGTCATTTCCATTTTTGCCCAGGCGCCCCCGGCCGACCTCACCAAGGCCAGCCAGGAGCACTCATGGGATGATAACGGTTATCAGTCCTATTGTACCATCTGCCATCAGGGAGAGGAGGGGAGGGGATGCTGCTGTTTAGCGCTGCAGCACCCCGTCTACCAGCAGCACCCAGTAGACATATGGTGACATTGAAGAGGTGAGAAACAATTTTTTTCCCTTTTCTTTCACGGGGGAGGGGGGTAAATTGACGACATGTACCCTGAACCACTGGCAGCAATGTTTTTGACCCTTCAGGCATTGGGAGCTCAGCCAAGAATGCAAATGCTTTTCAGAGACTGCGGGAACTGTGGGATAGCTCGAGTCCTCAGTCCCCCCTCCCTCCCTCCATGAGCGTCCATTTGATTCTTTGGCTTTCCATTACGCTTCCATTACGTCACACAGCACTGTGTTGAGTCCCTGCTGTGGCCTCTGTCTATCATAGCCTGGAGATTTTTTCAAATGCTTTGGTATTTTGTCTTCTGGAATGGAGCTCTAATAGAACAGATTTGTCTCCCCATACAGCTATCAGATCCAGTATCTCCCATACGGTCCATGCTGGAGCTCTTTTTGGATTTGGGACTGCATGGCCACCCGTGCTGATCGGCACTCCACACTGGGCAAACAGGAAATGAAATTCAAAAGTTTGCAGGGCTTTTCCTGTCTACCTGGCCAGTGCATCCGAGTTCAGATTGCTGTCCAGAGCGGTCACAATGATGCATTGTGGGATAGCGCCCAGAGGCCAATACCGTCGAATTGCGGCCACACTAACCATAATCCGACATGACAATACTGATTTCAGCGCTACTCCCCTCGTCGGGGAGGATTAAAGGTATCAGTATTGAGTCCTTTGTATCGATATTAAGGGCTTCGTTGTGTGGACGGGTGCAGGGTTAATTCGGTTTAACGCTGCTAAATTCGTTATAAACGTGTGGTGTAGACCAGGCCTGAGTTACCAGCAATGTCAAACCTCAAGAAAGGGATAAATGTGAAGTGTATATGATGTTTGTAGACTCTCTTCAAAGCAGGATGAGCTGGTCTATAACAGGAGTTCTCAACCTTTTTCTTTTGGAGGCCCCAACATGCTATAAAAACTCCGCAGCCCACCTGTGCCACAGTAACTGGTTTTCTGCATATAAAAGCCAGGGCTGGTATTAGGGTGTAGCAAGCAGGGCAATAGCATGGGCCCCACAAAGCTACATTGCCCAGGTTTCTGCTTCTGTCCCAAGTGGCAAGGCTCAGCCCCCAGGCTTCAGCCCCGTGTAGTGGGGCTTCAGCTTTCTGCCCTGGACCCCAGCAAGTCTAATGCTGGCCCTGCTTGGCAGCCCCCTGAAACCTGCTCATGGTCCTTCAGGGAGCCCTGTACCACTGGTTGAGAATTACTGGTCTATAATAGTTAGTCCTACCTTGGGTGTAGGGAACAGGACTAGAAGACCTCTCATGGTCCTTTCTAATCCTATGATTTTCTGAATCATCTTTTTAAACTTTGATTTTTATTCTTCAAACACTGTTGCTACTCATTAGATATAAATAAAGACTTGAGCACAATTAACTTGTACAATCAAGTGTTCCTCCCCCTCTGACAAGGGATTTTCAATAACCCCCAGAGAATTCCAGTATCAGTATGGTTGTTAGTAGCAGATTCATTTCCTGCCCCCAGAAAGGGCTTGGTCTCATACTCATTATTGACCACCTAGGAATTCAAAGTTGTGCTGGGGAGTATGTGCATTGATCTGATACAGACGCTGTCCCCCAGCATTCTTCTGCTCTTCTTTGTCCGGTAGCTGCTAAGGTGGAAGATAAAGGTCTCAGATGGAATGAGGATAACTCCAGAGTCTGAGTCAGCATTCCTATTGCCAGTAAAATAATGTTTCCCTATAAAGTCATCTAGTTCATTAGTGTACCAGTATCTAAATCTTAATTATTTTGTCAAATGCTTTGGGGGTTAACCTAAGAATTAAAGACACTTTACAAAACCCAAATTCTGTTCATTTACATTTAGTCACTTACAACCAAAGAGGGTTTTAGTTTAGCTAAAAACTTGTATTTAATGTCACGTTTTTGTTCCTTTCTTGTTTTATTTATTTCACTTACATTGCTAAGCTGTTGGTAACCTTATCCACGTGTGGTTTTCCTTTTAAAGGAAAATGTCTTTTCCAGAATGTTTGATTACAGAAAGGTGAAATCCATTATTTTTTCTTTGATGTTCATTAATTTGCATATTAATATTCTCAGTGGAAAGTAAATATGTTAATTTTACAGCTTCTTAACAGATTCCTTAATCATGAGGACATTTTTATGTTTTAATAAAAATTACGTAAACTATGCAGCATGGTTTCATATAATTATACAACAGACCAACCAAAAAATCAAGTACATATACATAAAATTATTAGGCTTCCTTGGCAGTGTGTAAATTATTGTCCTTACCAGAATCATTAGCAACTTGGATTTTTCTCTGTTTGCATTATACTATCAGTTTATTGTGTTGCAGATTCAGGGACTCAATATAATCAAAATTGTACAGTATGTCCTGTTCATTCTGTTGTTAATGACCACTTCAAATGATGTTGAATCTGAATCTTTTTCATTCAATTTTCTGACAGAAATATTTGTGCTTTTTGTCTAGCATCAATGCATAGTACATTACTTTACTTCAAAGTTTGCATTTGTAAAGTCTTTGCTTATCACTAGGAAAACACATTTGTCTTGGTGCACTTGACTTATTTTTAAGTGATTTTAGTGGTCAGGATAGGTGCTGACAGCTCTGGAGAGTGGACCCTCTATGGAACAGGTACAGAATGGGTTGTGCAAGCTTCCTAATACTAACTCACCAACGTGTGTCTAAACTATTCTCTAGGAACCTCCTGTTGACAAAGGCATTAGACAAGGTCTCATGGGATGCAGGTTCAGTTCTCATCTATTCCATGGACTTGTGTGATGACCTTGGGCAAGTCACAATCTCTCAAAGGTATTTCATTCTGTGTAAAATAGGGATGATACTTCTATTTCTCTTAGATACGTTGTGAGAATAAGTGCATAAATATTTTGGAGACTTTCAGATACTACAGTGATGGGAAGTGTAAGTCCTTAGAAGTAAAAATAGACAAGGATAAGAGTAGCGCACTCCTAAGGCAGATTCAGCCTCTGCTGACACTGCCTACAAGAGTAACAACTTGTTCCAGTTTTCATGGTGCTTTTGTGATTTAAGACACCTACCAGCTCATTTCATGTTGACCTGTGCATAGGGATCAGATGAAAACCAGGGCCTGATGTGCACTGCGACTTTCTAGAAACAGCCAATTTAATCCAATGAGGTGTCGTATCTTTTATTGGACCATCTTCTGTTGGTGAGAGAGACAAGCTTTTGAGCTTACACAGAGCTCTTCTTCATGTCTAGGAAATGTACTCCCAGATCTGAAGGTGAGCTCTGTGTAAGTTCAAAAGCTTGTCTCTCTCACCAACAGAAGTTGGTCCAAGAAAAGATATTGCCTCACCCAACTTGTCTCTCTCTAATATCCTGGGACCAACATGTCTATAACACTGCATACATTTAATCCAATGTGAGATAAGCTTATATATATGTAAATTAGGTATAATCACACCTGTGTGTTGACATAATGGGATTTTTAATAGGCTGCAGTGTGTGTGTGTGAATTTGCTTTCATAGCTTCTGATAAAATGCTCATTGGATTCAATGAAGGACTTTCTTTCAGTGGGAGCTAGCTCAGGTACATGATCCCCAATGAGAATCAATCAGCTATCGTAGAATACAATTAAATTCAGAGTGGAAGATGTAAAGATCTTGTTTGGACGATAGGTTGGCCTTCCCTATCACCTTGTAAATATCATTGACTTTGAGATACTGTGCAAGTTCTTAAGCCAGCTGCACATTTCTTTTTTCCTTTTATTTAAAAGGCAGTTTATACATATATTTTTCAATTTTAATTCTGGACCATGAGGGGATTTGCAATCATAGCCACCCTAGCTTTCTTTATGGCTAGATGGGAGTAAGGTCTGAATTTTTCCTCTTGCAACATAGGGTTACAATATGTAAAAGATTGTGAACTTCTGTTGGAGAGCATCAAAACAGAGAGAGCCCAGAAAAATATAATTTATCATTAGACCCTGAAGCTTGCATACATGCAGGTCCCAGGGGTCTTATTGCAGAGCTCTGATTGCAGGAATGGGACTTACTTTGTATTCTGGAGTACAGCCTTTTATGTTTGAGGGGAAAGGTTTGAAATGTAAAACTTGAATTAGGTAATTTTTTTTCTGTTTATTTTAATTTGTGCTAAGGTTTTCACAGAAGTTTTAAGACTGTAACTGTGGGTTCATGGAGATTGTATCAAGAGAAAATGAAACTATATTAAGTCATTTCACATGCTGAGGGATCACATAGTGTTAAGATATCATGAATTCATGTGCATGTCAGTTATATTGCCATTAACACCTTTCCTATCCCAATGCAATAGAAATTGTACTGTAAAATCTGCCAAAATAACTAATGTATAGAGGCTAATACTGAAGAGCTAGGGAATTGAGTCCCTATGGCTGTCAGATGGAATATGTATTCTCATTTTGCTTAAATACTTCAGTACATAGTCTTGAGGGTTTAAATAGAAGGTTGGATTGCAGAAAACCTACATTTGTCTTTATCTTGACTGTATTTCTGAAGTAACATAAGAAAGAGAATCTAAAGAGTTGGCTCATGCTTTTGTTCATGTGCAGTAGCACGTTCCCAGTAGTTCTGGAAAGAGCTCACCGAAATTACCTAGAGTCATGTATTTAGTCTGAAACAAATATTTCAGTTTAATTATTGTAGTATGCACTAGAGTATCTTAGAACTATTCGTAGTCTTTTCCCCTCTATAATAGAAGTGTAATTGTTGAGAAGCAAGCCAAGATTTCAGGGATCTGCCACTGAAGTCAGATTGTTGGATCAGGTCCAAAATAAACATAGGTCATGAATTGTGTTAAGGTTTAAATTACATTTAACAAAGTTGTTCTGTATATTTCAGTATGGTAAGTTTTGCTTGTTTAAGTTTTGTATTGTGACATTTAAAAGAAAGTTTACTGTATAATATTTTATTAAGTATTCATTTCTCAGTGGAAGACTGAGAAGAAAAAAATCCAAGGGTCAAGCTTAGAACAGTCCAACTGACTGATTTTTCAGTTTGATGGCTGAACCGATTTTTTTGTATTGTTTTGGGTTATCCAGAAACATAAAATTTTTTTTGGTTCACCAAAATAAAATAAGAGGGTTTTTTTTGTTTTAAAAACCTTTTAAATTAAATTGAAGTAAAAATTTGCATTGAAAAGTCAAAAGCTTTTGTTTTCAAAATGTGAGAATGAAATATATAGACCAAAACACTTTGTAACATGATTTGGTAGATGTTTTCCAGTGGGGGGGAAAAAAGTTTTGTCCAAAAAACTTCACCCAGCTCTAGTCAAGCCTTTCCTTCCCCTCCCCAGTCCACTATCCTAAGCATAAGGAACCATCCAAAAATAGGTTTTCAAACTGATGTGAGAAAATTCCTTTTTCCCCCCCCTTCCTCAAATCCTTCCACAGATATGCAAGAAATATTTACTGTGATAATCACTTAAGCAATGTTTTGTGTTCATAGTTTGAATAGCTTTAGGGTATGGAGAAGAAAGTTACATTGATACTCTTTAGAAAATATAATTCGCCAAACATTGAGTTATGTAAAAGGAGCTTTTGCTTTTGTCTGAAGTATTAACACTTAATCATAACATGTTACTGTTGTCTTGCATTTTTGTAATTACCAGAGATCTCTAAGAGATTAAGAACTGAAGTCCTAGAAGTATATTTTTATGTGAGCAAATGGGGTACTGAAGACTTAAATCTTCACACATAGAGAACAAATGTATAAAATCCAAGGTGTAAACGTTAAAGAGAGAGGGTCTGTAACCTTACTAATCCTTAAACAGTATCGTGACTGAAATCTACAGAGGAGTGTGTTTTAATATTGCTTTTCTCATTACTATAAATCTTTCCTTATACTTATCTAAGAAGTGTACAATTTAGTTATGAAGTAGTGTTTAAAACGGAATGTTCTTGAAAGGTTCTGTGGTAATTTGTTCATGGGGTTTTGAGGAAGAGGGAAATAGAAAGATTATGAGCTCTTCCTAATATTTAGAGAGTCATTTTCCCCTACCTATTAGGTCACACAGCAGTTTTGGATACACTGGGCACTGATTTCCTAGAATATAATTTGTGGAACTAGCTAGATTTCTTTTCAACCACAATAATCAATTTCACATATGATAGTTTGTTCTCTCACCTCACTTCCTTATTCTATACAGTATACATTAAATTGTTAAAATTCATGCAATTTAGGGCTTAGTCATTAACTCTTGTTGGAGTTTCATTTGATGATCTTGTGGTCCTGATGTCCTCATGAAAATGAGTTGTGTATCTCAAGAGGCTATCCCTGAGCACAAAATTTAAATAAACTTAATTATGGTCTTATTGTCTCTGAACTCCCAGAAAATGTTTTCCTGTTCAGCTGTATTTCAGTGGGCTATCCTAGCTTTTTATAGTAATTTAAATGCCTTTTTTTGTATGTTAAAAATGAATAAAGCATTCAGTTATAGAACTTTTCCATGAATTTCCCCCCACCCCCATAATGTCTTGTTCTAGTAACTGTAGTGCCACAAACTGGTTGATGCTTGGTATGGGGCTAATAACTAGGAATGAGTGATTTCAACACTTGGAAAACAGCCTCTAATCCAAATACGTCAAAGAACATTAAGAACTTTTGCCATAATTCAGTCTCTTGGAGGCAAAATATTTTATCGATTAAAAGATTGGACAGTTTCACTAGATGGAATTTATTGATGCAAATTTTCTTTTCCAGGTCAGTTTGACAGATTTAGTAAAATTAAGATTGTTATATATAAAAAAACTCTGCAAAAAAGAAATACAGTTTGTAATATACTATACATAATTCATAGCTATAGCTTTAAACAAATCTAAGATTAATCTTATTCTCTAATAATATGTTTAGGAGGATGGGCTGTTAGAAGATTTTTAGCTTTCCAGATGCTCAAACAATGTGCTTTAAGTACTGTATTCACACACTCGCCCCAGAATGCAGTAGATTAGCTATTTTAAGATTTGAATTGTGAATAAATGCTGGAGTAAAAGCAACAACACTTGCAAATGTATGTAGCCTCAATTAGTTCATTTAAAATGTATTTACAAGTGAAGTAGACAGAGTAGCAAATGTCTGCGCAAAACTGTTATAAAAATATTAATGAAGTAACAAAAAACGCTTTTTGTGAGTTCTGTCAGAGAAGTTATAAATTGGTTACCTTTCTTGTATGTGTGTTTATTCTCATTGGGATGGAAACAATTTTTTAATCACCAAAGGCTGATTAGAACATCTTGAAGAATAATTAACTTAGTCAAGTTTTAAGAAGAGCTTTTCTGGTTTTTAGATGTCCAAGATTTGACAGTTTTAGTTGGCAGATTATCCAACTTGCAGGTATAAAGAGTGATCTTATTTTGCTTTAATTTAAGAATTATGTGTCATTACAATGCAGATACCGTACTGGCTATTCCCTGTATTGCACTGTCAGCAATGTAGTTGTTCAAAATATCTTATTTTTATTTCTAATTTTAAACAGTTATTTAAAGTCCTTTTCTACTTCAGGTATTAACTAGGATCTAGATCCTCTTGGGTTGTCTTCTTCAATCATCTTAAAGAAAGCTGAGTTCACAGCTATATGTATGCATACATTACTCCTTCATGAAGGACTTTCTTCAGATTGAAGTATTTGTATTTCTTCAATGCTCTATCCACTCTTAGGTAAGTCATATTTGCCTCCAGCCAAATGAGTGAGTTGCACTGATTCTTTAATGAGAAACACAAAACTAATTTTAACAGGTTCAGTAAACAGGTTAAAGCTGACTAAAGGCAGTTTTTATGGGTGACATTGGGTGCCTCATAAGCCAAGGAGATACTGACCTTGCCTTTATTATAGGGGCTACCTGTACTTACAAATGAACACATCGTAAAGAGTGTTATGCATTTGTTGTTAGGTTATTATAAGATAGCTGCTTAAAAGTAGATTGTATTGAGTGTGTTCCTGTATGGCACCATGGAGCCAAACGGTTGCTGTTCATTCCAGGCTGGTGCAAGCTGTCCCATTTTACTCAGCATGTAATAAAAATATTCAGCCTGAAGTAATGCTCGTGCAGCTGCCTTAGAAAGTATTCAATGAAAATGGCTTTCTTCTGTTCACATTTGAAAGTCATACTTTAGAGCATAGCCAGTAAAATAATAAATAAGCTGGAAAAAAGTGATTAAATTGATTTTAAATAACCACTCATAATTAAAGTCTAGTATCTGGGTGTTGAATCCAGGATTGGAATACGTAAGGAGGTTGTATTTCTGACTTCTTGTTAGCAAGTATGGTGAGACAGAAGTTTACTGTTGTTGCTGGTTTAGTATATCTCATAGAAGAATAACCACCAAGTTTGGGGTGTGTCTGCCCTTTTCCCCCAGCACCTTGTCCTGAATTTGGTATTCTCAGTTGTGAGCCACTTTGACTTTGTGAGGGAGGTGGACGGTAGGAAGTGGCCCAGAGGTAGCATCAAAGTACTTCAGGGTGCTTGACATTGATGCCTCTTACAGGACCTTAGGCCGGGCCCCGGTAGAGTGAAAGGCCCTGGTTTTTCTACCATCCAGCCTTGTTACAGAGAGAATACCTTCACTTACATACTCTTGCATCCCTCAGATATAAGGAGAGAGTAGAGACTCTGAAAACTCAGTGTCTGGCATGGGCTATCCACTGGGGTCAGTAGACAGATGTAAGGAAGTCCCTTTCTATTGTAAAGGCATGGGACCCTATATAGTCCTTGGGACTCTGTTACTCCGGAGGGGAGGCAGAATAAATTTGTGACCCAATCTGGTGTCCGAATTGACACTCACCAAAAACTGGATGCCACAGGGTTGATTGATGCCAGCAAGAGACATCAGAAGCAAGGTGAATAGAGACAGTGACCTAACTACTAGGTGATATCACCAATGAGCTTTCCCATCACTAAGGGGCGACATGGTTGAAGTAATGTCCTAGCAAAATGATCTTTGCAGCAGCATTCTGAATGGGTATGAATGGGGCAAGATTGTATTTGTGAAGGCCAGAGAGAAGGGTATTTTCAGTAATTGAGATGTGAGGTGATAAGAGCCTGGACAAGAGGTTTTGCTGTGTGGATGGATGAGAAAGGCTGTATCTTAAGATCTTATGGAGAAATAATCAAGACTTAGACATAGCCTGGATGTGAGGACCCAGAGAGACGTTTCAGTTTTAGATGGCACCCACCTAGGTTACAGGCTTGTGTGACAGACAATATGGTGATGTTGCCCAGTGATGGAGAATAGAGGTAGTGGAGAGGGTTTGGCAATGGGGAAAAGATGAACTCTGTTTTATGAAGCTCCATATTGAGCTTCAGCTGATGACTGGACATCCATGAGGAAAAGTCAGAAAGACAGGATGAGATTTTAGTTTGGACAGAAGGAGGCAGGTCTATGAGTCATAAGTATAAAGATAGTAGTTGAATTTGCGTTTGCAGGTGAGATTGCTCAGATATAAGGTGTAGGGAGAGAAGAGAAGGGGACCAAGAACAGAGTGCTGTGGAATCTTCATAGAAAAAGGGCAGGTATGAGAAAGGGTCCTCTAAAGGACACACCTGAAGAAACAGAAGTAGGAAGAGACCCAGGAGAGGACAGAGTCAAGCCAAGGGAAGTACAAAAGCATGGTGACTGTGTCAAAGTTGGCTGACAGGTCAAGGAGGAGGAGAGTGGATTATCAGTTCTGACCTTTAGCTAGGATGACAGATTTTGGCAGGAGTAGTTTCAGTGGAGTGCAAGAAATGGAAGCTGCATTGGAGAGGATCTACAATAGAATTGGAGGGGAAGGAATTCCAGATAGCAATTAACAGTGTGTTCAGTGAGCTTAGAGGTGAAAGGAAGATGGGGAGGTAGTTGGAGGGGCAAGTGGGGGTCAAGAATGTTTTTTTTTTTTCCTAAGATGGGAAAGACTAAACTGTGCTTGTATTTTGAGGGAAAGAGCCAGAGATGAATGAAATGTTAAGGAGAAGTGCAAGGTGGGGATAAAAGTGGGCATGAGGGAGATCAGGATGGGATGTGTTTTTCGGGGCAAATGGAGAAGTTAGAGGAGAGCAGAGAGGGCAGTGATCGGTGAAGATCAAGTCAAATACGTGTCTCTTTAGGTGAAATAGGAGAGTTGAACCGAGACTGCAGGTCAAATTTAGAGATGAGGGCAAGGAAACCTGCAGCCAAAGGGTCAGATGGGTCATCCATGCAGAAGCTGAAATCACAGAGGATGGGTGTGGGAGATTGTGAGAACGAGAGATCCAGGGGTCAAAATCAGAAAGGAAAGCTAATGGGAAGCTGATCATATGGATGGTATATGACAGCAAACATAGAAGGAGAGAGGAAAGAAGGGTCAGATGCACTGGTGTTCAAAAGAGGAGAAAGAGTGGGAAGGGAGAAGACAGGGGTTGGAAGTTGTGGGAGCAGAGGAGAAGCCCATCATGCTCACCCTAGTCTGATACAGCGCATAGTATGTGAGAGGAGAGGCATCCTGGAGAGGCAGTGTCAGGGGAAGAAATCCAGGTCTTCGCGGGAGGGAGTGAGATATGAAGAGTTTGTGGCTGACTGACATATTTTTAGAGAGGGAGTGGGTGTTTTAGAGATGGGAGATGGAGGAAGGATGGGGATGGGTGTGAAGTTGGGAATGGTAGTACAAAGGGATGGAGTTGAAGGTGGGGATAGGTGTAGGGGGTGGAAATAGTGGATGTGGAGGGTGGACTTCAACCATGAAGCTTCTAGATTCCTGAAAGCACTTAATGAACAAAGGATTAGCCCCTTTTCCCCTGGTTCCTGCATAGAACTTGAAACTGGTGCTGAATGTTCTCATGTCTCCTCCTTTTTGAAAGGCTGAATAATACGTCCCTGGAACTTTTATCCTTTTAAGTCGCCTCCTAGTACAGGTGCTTTTGGTCAGAAGAGTAAGGAAATTACAAGGCCTTTCCCACAAATGGCCATATGATTTTTTTCTTTCCCCTATTAGGATAAGATCTTTTTGACAACAGTCCCAGAATTTAGGACCAAGGTATCATCAGCCTTTCACTTGAATCTAAGGGTACGTCTATACTTCCTGCCGGATCGGCCGATAGTAATGGATCTATCGGGGATCGATTTATCGCTTTTCGTCTAGACAACGATAAATCAATCCGCGAATCGGCAGGAGGAGTAAGCAGCATCAATGGGGGGAGCCGCGGCAGTCAACTCGCCGCTGTGAGGATGGCCAGGTAAGTTGAACTAAGATACTTTGACGTAGCTGAAGTTGCGTATCTTAGATTGATTCTCCCCCCCATACCCCAGTGTAAACCAGCCCTAAGACATTATGGACTTTCTGCACCAAATTAGAGAATCCTAGAGAAGGCTACTTTGTTGTCTTTAGTTCCCTACAGACATGCATAGAAGGGATGTCAGTTTAATTCTTTCATCATTCACCAGAATTTAAAGATATTTTACCCCTTTTCAGTCTGCCTGGCTAGTCAAAGTTCAGGGCGCCAAGGGTCTTTCAGTTTGGAGTCTGCTATTTTTTGTGCACTTTGTTAATTTTCAAGGAATGTACAAAGTCCTACTTCTACAAACACAGGAGGAATCAAAAACAGGGGGTTAGCTTTTTTGCTATTGTCCCAAATCCCTTTAGCCAGCACCACACCCAGAAGCACTGTCTTTAGCTTCTGTGATACACTGTGCTGCTTGTTGTTGACTGTACACTTCTTCCTTTTTCCACTTTGACCTTCCTCTCTCCCACGGACACAGACGTGCACACTAGTTCCACCAATCAAAGCCCTACCCACTGCATTTTAAGCTCCTTGTCTTACATTTATCAGCTTCTATTAAGTGTCTCCAAAGGCATGTGTTTTTGGGTGCTACCCAAGCTCTGGTCACATCTTGCCAAATGTTATAGATCAGACTCTCAGGCATCACAAGTGCTACCTGTTCAAAAAATGCATTACAAATAGTAGTCAAATGAAGCTCCCTCTTAGAGTAAAATGTTTAACTGCTGTAGTATGGAAGAGAGATGGCTCCAGTCCAGACTTTTGCCCTGTAGGGTATGGGTATCTGGTTTGACATTCACAGCATGAGACAATGTCACTGAATTATTCAGGTTGCTGAATACTAATGTCAATCTATTTTTGGTTTGGTACTGCTTTCTAAATATTGAGCAGAAGGATAAGAGAAGGCTAGACCCCTACATGGATCATTGAAAGTGCTAGTATTCTGTTCTTGTCTGCTGCTTGGAAGAAACTGTTATCCAAGTATCTGATCTGGTGCTCTAGACTTCAATGATAAAAATTAACAGATAAGGAAACATTTTCCACCAATCCCAATCAGGGTTACTTCAAACCAGCAGCCTAAAAGCAAAGGATCACTATTGCTTGATCCATCTAGCATTCTCTCAGCAGTGCACAGTGAACCTGGCCATATAGATAATGCTAGTTTTGTGCTCACTACATTATAGTCAAGCTTTACTTTCTTGAGGGAAGATCAGGGTTGCCAACTTTCTGACTGCAGAAAACTCAACGCCCCTTCCCCCTACTCCATCCTCCCTCCCTCTGTCGCTTACTGTCCCTCATTTTCACTGGGCCAGGGCAGGGGGTTGGGGTGAGGGCTCTGGCATGGGGTTGGACATGAAGGGGTTGGGGTGTAGGAGGGTGTTCCAGACTAGGGGGTGGGGCTGAGGGGTTTGGAGTGTGGGAGGGGGCTCCGGACTGGGACAGGGTTGGCGCGTGGGAGGGAGTATGGGCTCTAGGCTGGGAGTACAGGCTCCAGGATGGAGCCAGAAATTAGGGGTTCAGGATGTGTGAGGGGTCTCTGAGCTGGAGGTTGGGGTGTGGGAGTGGATGAGGGCTCTAGCTGGGAGTGTAGGCTCTAGGGTGGGGCCAGGGATGAGGGGTTTGTGGTGCAGGAGGGTGTTCCTGACTGGGGGGTGGGGCCAAGGTGTTCAGGGTGCAGGAGCGGGCTCAGGGTTAGGGGAAGGGGTTGGGGCATGGGCTCCAGGCAGTGCTTCTCAGGCAACTATTGGAAGTGATTGGCATGTTTCTCCGGCCGCTAGGTGCAGCGGTAGCCAGGGGGTTCTGTCCGCAGGTGCCGGTCCTGCAGATACTATTGCCTGCAGTTCAAAGCCAATAGAAGCTTCAGAGCCAGCACTTGTGGTGGTGTCCACGCCGCAGGCAGGGGAAACATACTTTGAACTCCCCTGTCTGCCCCTGCACCAATGAACCAGAGGGGTATGTCAACCACTTCTAGGAGCTGCACGGAGCCGACCACTGTGGCCAACCAAACTTTTAGCGGCCTGGTCTAATCCGGGTACTCCAGTTGAACACTGGAGGCCTGGCAACCCTAGGGCAAGTTCTTTTGGCTGACAATGCACATCCATTGTAATGCACCGGTCAGATGCACAGAAGACCCAGAGAAGACCACTATAATAGACCTCTACATATATATGCAGCAAAGAATCCTGTGGCACCTTATAGACTTACAGACTTTTGGAGCATGAGCTTTCATGGGTGAATAGCCACTTCGTCGGATGCATGTAGTGGAAATTTCCAGGGGCAGGTATATATGTGCAAGCAAGCTAGAGATAACGAGGTTAGTTCAATCAGGGAGGATGAGGCCCTGTTTTAGCATTTGAGATGTGAAAACCAAGGGAGGAGAAACTGGTTTTGTAGTTGGCAAGCCATTCATAGTCTTTGTTTAATCCTGAGCTGATGATGTCAAATTTGCAGATGAACTGAAGCTCAGCAGCAGTTTCTCTTTGAAGTCTGGTCCTGAAGTTTTTTTGCTGCAGTATATCCACCTTACGATCTGCTATTTTCTGACCAGGGAGGTTGAAGTGTTCTCCTACAGGTTTTTGTATATTGCCATTCGTTATCTCTAGCTTGCTTGCATATATATACCTGTCCCTGAAATTTCCACTACATGCATCCAACGAAGTGGGTATTCATCCACGAAAGTTCATGCTCCAAAAGTCTGTTAGTCTGTAAGGTGCCACAGGATTCTTTGCTGCTTTTACAGATCCAGACTAACGCGGCTACCCCTCTGATACTTGACACATATATGAGTACTATTTTTAGAAGTGTTAAATTTGTTATTTTTTCTAAATCATTTGTTTCTCTAATATTGAAAAAAAAATTTGTTTTATATTGTATGCTTAGGATAATGTTAGAAACCTGTTAACTCTGGGACTTAACCACCATCTGGGAGTTTGCTTGCTGCAAATAACTCACTTAAAATGCACATAGATTGATTAAAGTACTGAAGTGCCTTGAGCACTGACTTCCAAGTGTGCATGTTCTGATTATACAGAAAGCTTGCAGAGTAGGCTGGGATGTCACTTTGTGGGGAACTGAAAGATTTTAAACGATGGCATCGCACTACTCACCATTAGTCTATAAGAACTAAAATAGTCAATGGAGAAAAAACACTTTTGTTTTTCCGTTAGGAATGGACTACTGTGATAAAAGAACAAATAGGCATTATTGTATAGTTAACAGTGCAAACGGTTCATTTTTCAAATGCATTATATCAGAGGCTACTGAACCAGGGTAAGAAGGGACAGAGTCCTGTGGCAAAAATATATGTGGTATAAATTTATACCTGGCTCTGGAAATTTTAACTACATTCATCTGATGAAGTGGGTATTCACCCATGAAAGCTTATGCTCCAATACGTCCGTTAGTCTATACGGTGCCACAGGACTCTGTCACTTTTTATAGATCCAGATTAATGTAGCTACCCCTCTATACAAGATAAGAAGGGACAGTCTGCTGCTCTTATCTAGCAACTGATATGTGCTTCTAAATCTCTCCTTAGTTTTCTGACATCTCTGCATGACTTTCTTCCTAAAAGTAAGTTTTTACCTAAGTATTTTCCATATTATTGGGCTCTTATTTGCAAATATGGTCCTATTTGTTTTACTGGAGGATTATCTCCAGCTCAGTTGTCTGAAGAGAAGCACTAGAGTATTTTCTAAAAATAATTAAGATGCTGAAATCTGAAATCATAGTAAAATACCATTGTAGATTGAACCCTTTTTTTTTTAAGACGGAAATATTTTAAATGAGTGACGTAAGCATGTTATGAGGTTGGGCAGACATCTATCAATGAACAATGCCAGATCAAATTCTTGCAATTTCAGAGAAAAAGGATTTGAGAATAATACCATTATCTTTGTTGCTGAAGCTACTAAATTTGATCTGCTGCTGATGATCATGTTCTGCAGCTTGAGTGTAATGAATACTTTCAGTCAGATGACTGGATATTATTTATTCAAATGATTCAGCCAGAAAAACAGATCACTTTCAATAGTGACTGGGGAAGCAGATAACACTGATGATCCAGACAGCGAGTTAATCATGGTATAAAAAGAATTTACAATATGGAAAGAATTAAGTTCGCAGAGTTGGTTTTAAGAACTGGTTGCTATTTTCAGTTACTGATTACAGGTATCATTTCTGTAAAGAGGTTAAATGATAGCATTAAATTGAGAGCATTAAATTGGTGGTAGCTGTGGGTTGGGAAATCTAAATGCTTTTTAAGGTTTAAACTTCTTGTTTCTCTTCATTTTTTGTTGCTGGGTGGAGGGATTCACTTTCAATTAATAATTTCCTAGATTTGGTCAGTTTACATTTGTGTTTCAGATACTGTATTTTAAGCAAGGGATTTTCTATATGAAAGAGTTGGCTTCTGGTCCCATCTTCTTTTTAAATGAAATCTGCTTGCTAAATTCCTTGTTTTAAAATGTGTATACTATTAACATGTAGTAATGCCATTACTATTATTGTCATTATTTAAAGCTGAGGTGAGTTTCTCCCTAAACCTTGAGATTCAATCCTTTTTGCTTTGTATAACAGTAAATACAGTACCTGTCTCTTAGACCTGATCTACACTACAACTTAGGTTGATGTAAGCCACCTTGCCTTGTCCTAGTCGTGCATATGTCTACATTTAAGTTGGTATCCCACCAGTGTAAGTGCCCTGTTACAGCAGTGCATTAACACCACTTCCCTGAATGGCATTGAGCCATGGTTGATGTACTGAGGTCACAGTGTGAGTGTAGACATCTCTTTACCTATGTAGAACCTGACAGTCCTTCATTAGCTATGCCACAATGCTGGACACTGATGGCTATGGTCACAATTGTGACCTCCACTTCCCAGAGGTCATAGAGACTGGAAGCCCCTTCTCCCTTTAAAAAACTGAATTTTTGAAATTCCTTTTCCTGATTGTCCAACTTGGCAAGCACACCCAGCAACTCTCCACTTTTGTGAGCATCTGCCCAGCTGACTGGCTGGCTATGTGCTCCAGAGGTCCTCTGGCTTGGAGCAGACAGGAGATATTGGATCTCCTGTGCCTGTGGGGAGAAGAGGCTGTACAGGCACAGCTACAGACCAGCTTTAGAAATCTGGACATCTACAAGCACATTGTACAGGGGATTCAGGAGAAGGGGTATGACAGGGATCGGCAGTAGTACTGTGTGAAAGCAAAGGAACTGCGGGAGGCATACTGGAAGGTCAGGGGGGCCAAGAATCGATCCAGTGCTGAGCTGCACACCTGCTGCCTTTATCAAGAACTGCATGCCATATTTGGCAGAACCACCACCACTATGCCACAGACCACTGTGGATCACTTCAGGGAGCCTAGGTCACAGGCCCCTGCTGTGAACAGCAAGAATGAGGAAAAGGAGTAGGAAAACGGGGGACATGCAACCTGGAGCTCCAGCTATGCTGTGAGTCAGGACCTGTCTGAGGCTTCACCATAGCCCAGTCAGTCCCAGTAGTCGAGCACAGGCTCGTTGCAGGGAAAGGATCCTCGGGTAAGTGTGCAAATGTATTTGACATTACAGTGCTGTACTGATGGAGCCCCCAATTTAGCAGCACATAGCTATGAACTTTTCATTAATTTACTCAGACTGGAAGATGTAGCAGTGCAACAAAGAGAGGAATCCGTAACTTTCACTCCACGCATCTGAAGAAATGAGGTTTTTTACCCATGAAAGCTTATGCACAAATAAATCTGTTAGTCTTTAAAGTGCCACTGGACTCCTTGCTTGTTTTTGTGGATATAGACTAACACGGCTACCCCCTGATACTTGTCATCTTTATTAGTTTCCAACATGTGCTGCAGAATGCCTAGCAGTACTCAAAGCAACCACTTGTTACTGTACAGTGTGACAACTCTAAAGGATCAGTGACCGTGTAATAATCATAAATGTACAATAAGCACTACAAAATTAATAGGTGCCTTGGCAGTGTTATGTTCATAGATGTACATCAAGCACCACACAATTACTAACTGTCCCCAAAACAGCTGGGCGAGGTACAGCACAGTACACTACAACGCATTACTTTGGCTCATAGTTCAAGTGCTCTTTCAAGGTCTCCTGGAGATGTATAGCTTTGTGGTGTGTGTCTGGCTGTTCAAATTCATCCTACAACTTTTCTGCCTTTGCTTCACAGGTATTAAGCAGGACACAGCAGGCAGCTATCATTGGTATGTTTTTTTCACTGAGATCCAATCTTGTGAGTAAACAATGCCAGCATCCCTTCAATCTACTATGGGCATATTCAATTGTCATTCTGCATCTGCTGAGCCAGTAGTTGAATCTTTCCTTGGTGCTATCAGAGTGGCTGGTGTTTGGCTTTGTGACACCACAAAGGGAGCATAGGGTAGGCTGGGTCCTTGCAGGATCAGTATTGGCATTTCAACATTGTTCATTTTAATCCACTGGTCAGGAAAGAAAGCCCTTGCTTGTAGCTCTCTGAACAGTCCTGTGTTTTTAAAGATGTGAGCATCATTCACCTTCCCTGAGCAGCCAGCACTGATATCAGTGAAGAGTCCCTGGTGTTCAGCCAACTCAGGTATAACCATGGAAAAGTAGCCCTGTCTGTGGCAAGGTTGTCTGGTGCCAAAATAGGGATGTGTTCCTTCTGTCTCTCCACTGCAGTTCGGGCACCCCACTGCTGAAGGTCCATCCACTACGTACAGCACATTGCTGGAAGTCCTCTTGTAGCAGCAGATGATTAATGGCTCGGCATACTTGCATGACAGTGGTCCCTCAGTGGATTTTCCATTTCCAAAATAGTTTCCCACTGACTAGTACTCATTTCTGATGTTGCAAATTTCCACAGTTGTGATCACTACTCACTTCTCCATTGTCAAGACAGCTCTCATTCTGGGGTCCTTGTCCTTGAGCACTGGGGCAAGCTCAGCACACAGATCTAGGAATGTGGCCTTGTATATCCAGAAGTTTTGCAGCCACTGCTTGTCATCACAAACCTGAATTACAATGTGATCTCACCAGTCAGTGCTCATTTCTTGGCTCCAGAAGTGTTCTCCACCATCTGAAGCTGCTCTGTGAACGCCACCTAGAACCTTGAACTGGTTCTTGCTATGTCCCACAGTAATCTTCCACAAAATCGTCATGTACCTTTTCTTGTGGCTCTGCAAATTCCCATGTATTAGGTGTCCTGTGCTTGAAATGCTTGTGATAATAGCGCAGAGCTGTGCAGGCTTCATGCTTCTGTCAGAAATGGCAGAGAGCAAGGAGGATCACATGGGTTTGTGGGACTTTGAAAAACATGAAAATTATGGGATATAGATGACACTATGGATGGAGAAAGATGCATGCTGGGAAGCTGACCTCTTGCGCCCAGTCACACTGTGACTCATTTCTGCCCAACTATGGATTGCCAAAAGACAGTGTGCTAGACACTGCTGACTTGCATACTGAATACTTGCCCATGTTGTACCACACTGTGCATTGACACAAGCCCTGCTGGTGAGTGATGCAAGAAACCAATTATCCTACCATTTCAATTAAGTATCTGATCTATGAAGAAATTTGGGCACATTTCCACCATATTTAGCTATTACTTTTGCAAGAGCAGTATTCAGCACATGAGTTATACAACATTTTGAAGTATGGAAGTCAAACTGTTCAGGTGGAAGCCATTCTTTGGGCAGACAAACCTGTGCATGCAATTTTTTTGCCTGTAAATCCTAATATGTGAGAGACAGGATGAGTCTTTTAATGGACCGATATTACCTTGCCCAACTTATCTCTCTAGTATCTTGTGACCAACATGCCTACAATACTGCAAATCCTAATATGTGATAGCCAGAATTTGGGCCTGAATCTGCTCTTGCTTATTCTGGTTTTACACTTGTATAAACCCATTGGCTTCAGTTGTTACTACTAATTTACACCCACATAACTGAGAGCAGAATCAGACTAAGTCTGCACAAATGATATTTCTACATGCAAATCAGGTAGGTTGAAATCTTAATCCTAGTGAACTCTAGGGCATTTCTCAGCATCAGTATTAAAAGAAGAGCATAGCAATGGTAAATCCAGGTAGTGTGGTTGGGACAAGCAGGCTACCTACCTCCAGAAGTTGCATGCCTGAAGCTTTTTGATGGAAGAAAGGAGCTGGTCTAATACGTTTAATCACTGAAGAACTAACGTGGCTGCCTTGATCATAGAAGGCATTAAAAGCTACAGTGCCTCTTGCTAAAAATATCTGTTAGAGCAAGGGAAGCTGTTCACAGCCTGGCCTTCACAACAATCTGAAATGGTGCAAACTTTGCGTGGTTTCAAGCATAATCTAAAATATCACTAACATGCTAATGAATGATGAACTTGAAAAGTAAATGTTGTGCATTTTGGGTTTGTATTAAAAACAAGCCAACTCCAAAACAAGCTGAAAAGGATCTTCTGGCTCTGTGTCATACCCTCACCCCATCTTCTGCTCCTGCTGCTTTAGACTGAATCCGGCTTTCTGTACATACTGGGAAAGGAACACTGGAGGCTGTCTACAACAAAAATGAGGAATAAAAGAATCACAATCAAGTTTCTATTTTGTATGTAGCCTTAGAGTTTTTACACCCTAAGCAGCAACAGCTAAACCTTAAGTATAAACTTTTGGGCTGCCAAGATCTTTAGCATCAATTGTTAATGTGGGTATTCCATTGTCTATAGTAATGGAGTCATTTAGTGTAATTTATTTAGTTTATTGAAGGCACTGTCTTAGCTGACAGCATTTACAATCTTCCAAAATGTAAAAATGTCATGAGAGCTGCAGCAATAGTAGAATTAGTATAGCTGTACAGAAGGTGAAAGGAAAAGTCACAGAAACCTGTAGTCACTGTAGTTTATTTAAAGGATCAGCTGAAGATGGATTCGTGTACACAAAATCTGGAAAGGCGGTTTATCAAATTCTATGATGTCCTTGAGTTCAGTTAAGAAATGGGAAATTTATATGGCAATTCATCCGTTTGTTGCAGGATAAAAATGCAAGCAGTATGCGAGCTCCTAACGCATTTTAAAGCAAAATTTCCAGTAAATTAATATAAATTAGAGTCTAAAACTTGCTCTTCCAAATGTGTTTTCACAGTGCTCCCAACGCATGTTTCAATTTCCTCCAGATAGCAGTGTGATAGGAAATTTTATTGAAGACTAGACAAAGAGTAAAATTAAGCAAGTTGTTATTAAACGCTTTCATGTAATATAAATATTGTGCTTGTGATTTTTTTTTGTAGTATTTTATTAGCTAGATTTACTAATGATGAAGTACAAAGCAGTATATGTGCTTTGACATTGTTAGCAGGTCCAGTAATTGACCGAACATTTGATGTAAATAACTGTGGTTCCAAGTTTTCTAAACTAAAGTTAGGCTAGATAGTTCAAGAGTGCTGGTAGTAATTTCATATTTTTAAGGGTTTTGTAAAACACAAACAAACAAATTAAGTAAACCTGTAACAGGGTTTGACTCACTACTGTGGCACCTCCTTCTGTTGGCCATCCTGGGAATTAATTCTGGTTTGCCGGTGCACCTTCATCTAGCAGCATCTCACCACTGTCATTTCTGTCATCAGGACCCATGTCACTCTCAGAAGCATGGTGTCCTCTTCTGGACACAGTCCTCCAGTTGTGCTCCACTAGGGTGTGTGTGTGTAGTAGTCCTCTGTCCAGCCACTTGTCTCAGTGGCAGGCTATAGTCTAGGGTCTAGCCACCTATATCAGTGGGAACTGGGGACAAAGGAGGAGGGACCGGCAGTCCCACACTATGTCACCTCCAAGCCCCACCATCTGTTTCCCTAGGCCATTTCCCCATAGCCCTAGCACCTTCTCCATCCTTATATAAGGGCTTCAATCTGGCAGCAGTCAGCCAGGATCTCACTCATGCTCCCCCGACCCCCTCCAAGCACTGCTCAGACCATGGTGCTGTTTCTTCTGCTGCCTTCAGGGAAGACAGCCAATCCTCCCTCCTCAAACTCCAGGGAGTAACTGAAGCTGTTCTGTTCAACAGCCTTTCTTATATGGCCCAGCTGGTCCTAATTGGCTGTCTCTCTAAACCTTCTCCTGATTGGCTGTCTCCTGTGCCGCCTCCTATGTTTCCTAATTGGCTGCCTCCTGTGCCATCTTCCTGGGCTGCCTTAATCCCTCTTCTGCCAGCATGGGGCAGATGCCCCACCACAAAACGCAACCCAACAACAGCCAAACAAGCAAACAGAAAATGCATTGTGATTCAAGACAAAAAAATAATAAGAGCATTTGAATTGAGTGGAAGTTTGGGCCACTCTTGGTGGTTTAAGAGTTAAAGTAATAGGATATAATATCTTTGAGTCTGAATATTCAATATTGCTATAGATGAGATGTTAGAGTACATATGTGCTATAGAGAGTAGAATTAATAATTTAGTTTGTTTTCAAAATCATTGCCTCTGGTAAATTAGTGTGTGAATGTAGTGTTTATAGGACAGTAACAAAAAGACTGTATATTTGTATTACACCAAATAAGAATTTTGGGGTATATTTTCATTAGTTGCATAGGATTTTAGCATTGTGAGTCTTGTTTAATTGGAATTATGGGGCTGGAAAATATATGAAGTGTAATTCCTTATGTCAGTAATTCTAAATCACAAAACAGTAAGTAGATGAAGAGACAGAGTATTTTATGTAATACCAAAATGTAGACCTTTCTTTTTCAACCATATAAATTGTAATGCTCTATTAGTCTGCCTCATTATTTTCTTGTCCTTCTGTGATATTTTTACATTATCCATATGAAAATATGAATATGATTAAAGGTTGCAACAATCTTCAATTGACTTTCCCTACCCCACAAGGTATTGTGAATCTCTTATCTGTGTACTTCATTGTGCTAGGGAAAAATTTAAAGAAAAATAAAAATCAACTCAGAGTGTTAGTTTAGTATCAGTAATAAAATATCCTATTTATGGGTGGCCGGTTTTCAGTGTGTTTATTTCATAGTAAGGCAAAGATAATCTCCTTTCAGTTAATGCTCTGTTTAATTTGAGATATTGCAGAAATTGAGGATCCCACAATATTAAGCTTCCACCATTTAATTAGCTTACTTTGCACAGTCCACAATTTAGCATACAATTTCCCTTCCCCCCATTAGTACAGTAGAACCGCATTTATCTGAGATGATTGCGGCTGGGGCTCAGGCTGTCAGCCCCGAGTGGCTGGGGTTCCCACTGTCAGCCCTGCACATTAATAACTGTAATATAGTTACAGCAAAATGTCTGGTTATCAAAATAATTATCAGGCATAACGTAATACTTGAGTGTTTATAGTTCGAGCAATTTTTTCTTACACAAATAGGTCTTCGCTGGCTTTTCCAAATTACTGCAATTAATACTTTTCTGTGATCTTTCATTATCCTGTCTGCAACTCAGCCACAATTATTTTACACTTATCCCGCAGTTTAAGTATGGCCTTACTTACAGTACATAATATGGTTAGCATAGTACAGCTCAGAATGTATAGAATTCACACAGTATGATTCAGAGTTATTATTTATTTCAGTTTATAAATCAGACCATTTTAGTGCTCTTGGACCTAATCTGACACTGACGCTCCCAAATCCTGCAACTCAAAATGTATTTTAAGTTCACAAATTGGTGAGCTAGTGAACTGGCTAAGGAAATTAATTCCACCGTTAAGAATCCACTCACTGAAAACATCCTAACACCTGGCCCCACTTCAGCTAAGGGTTTGTGTTAGTTTGGGTAATTCATTTTGGCACAACTGCTGTATAATTAATTACACAGAGAGGTCTGTGAGGTAACTAGGGCCCAGCCCATTATATAAAGCACTGGGTTCTTTCATATAGTTTTTTGTGGGACAAGGCTAGTAGTAAAACCAAGTGCTGCTTTATTCTCCCCTCCACCCCAGGTTGTAAAAACTACAGTGAGCTTAAAAATTGGTTTCCTGCTTCTGCCTCCAGAACCATTAGCACCACCGCTGTTCTTAGAGGACATGATAGTTGCACTGGATTGAGATTCAGGAGACCTAGGTTTAGTTTCTGAATCTGTTATAGGCTTGCTCGGTGATCTTGGGCAAGTCACTTCCCCTCCCTGAGCCTCAAGTTCCCCATCTGTAAAATAGGGATAATGATATTGACCTTCTTTTTAAGGCACTTTGAATTTTACAGATAAGAAGTGCTGGGTAAGAGCCAGGTGTAACTATTTGGCTGGGAGGGTGTTTTCGTTATAATATTTATTAATAGCCATATCTGTATGTAGCTCCAGCTATTATTCTATGTTGCCACCTGCCACCTCATGGTGGTTAATCCTTCTTCTCCTTAGTTGAAGAGGTTTCCTGAGGGCAGCTTTTGGCTGCAGTGGAGCCATATTGCCTGGAGTGTCTGCACCTGCAGGAGGGGGATCATAAGGTGGATGGCCTTGCAGCCAATTATCCTAGGAGGCCGTTACAGCAATTGTGTACATGGAGAGGAGAAATATTAGGGAAATTATGGTGTATTTAACTTCTTTTAATGACATTTTTGCAGTTGAAAACAATGAGGGAGGAGCTTGCACCAGGTGACCAGCTATCTTTCTGCCATTAACAAGTGCTCAAGAAAAGAATGGTTACATGACTTGAGGCTTGTCTACACTGGTACTTTACAGCACTGCAACTTTTTTGCTTGGGGGGGGGTTAACCCCCCCCCTTAGCGCTGCAAGTTTCAGTTCTGTAACATGCTAGTCTAGACAGTGCACCAGTGCTGGAAGCCATGCTCGTGGAGGTAGGTTTTTTATGCCGTGACTACATAAGCCACAATAAAGCACATTGCCAGTGAAGACGTGCCCTAACTCAGATCCTAAGATCATGCTGCAAAACACTCAAATCTCCAACTATCAGTGCAGGGGATTTCTGTAGTGATGAAAGCATTCCCACAACCCTGTCCCCTTAATTGTGGTCAAAGTATTTATTTTACATATTGGATAAACTAGCTATGCCCACCACTGCCCCTCTTTTACATGGAACCGTGGAGGGCTGTAAGTAGATATGTGATGGGGATAAATATACCATACACCTGCTTTTGTTCAATTCATTCATTCCTCAGTTCCAAATAACTGCCATGCTTTCGCTTGCTCTCCCCACTGGACAGTGGTGGGGGACTTGAGGGATCTAGGTCAGTACTCCAGTGCAATAAATATCAGATATTTTAGTCACAGCCCGTACAAGTAGGCTGTGTGTACGTATGTATGGGTATGTACATGTACATACACACACAAAAGCAGTAAATACTCACTGTATTCTTTTGGTGTCTTAAGTAAAATAAACAAAAAAACCTCCCACATAACTTGAAGTTGCATAAAGCTCTACACGCTAACACCTGTCTCCTGTAGGTCTCTTAATATCATCCCTTGGAGACTAACATCCATTATTCATAGTAATGTTTTGAATAGCAGTTTTATTTTGTTTGCAGTCATTTGAATCAGAAGATAATGGTATTTTCACTAACAAGAGGAACAGGTTCTCATCTTAGAAATAGTTTAACATGTCATCATTCTCAAATGAGTTCAATTAAAAACAAATCAGGCTAATTTCATAGAACCTTTCTTGCTCCTAACAAAATCATTTCAAAGATTGCTGCCTGTTCACAAGCATTGTTGTAATTCCAGTCTGACACAACTGCTGAAACTAACTAATGCTGAACATTTTAAAGCAGTAGGATACTCAAAGAACTAGGAATTTTTTTATTTGAAGCAAATCATGTACATTTCATGCGAGTATATATGGTAGCTGAATCATAATACACTATTTACTTCTTATTTTTTCATCATTTTCTCTTGCGCCCACTGCAAGATATTTAGGATGCTCCAGAGAAAGAATTTGTCTTGCATTCTTATGTGCACAGCCATACATCATGCCTTTGGGTAATGACAACAAGATCAGGTGTAGAGTAAAAAGCTATGTCCTGGTGAGTTCTTGGTATAGTTTTGTGAACAAATCGTTTTTAACAAAGGGGTAATGATAAGCAGTACAAATTTTCAGACTCTACCCATGTTGATAACTATTACATTTAAATATGTGCAGGCAGTGTGTGGCGCCGCCATGGCGCCCAATATATATCCCTGCCGGCCCGCCCGCTCCTCAGTTCCTTCTTGCCGGCTACTCCAACAGTGGGGAAGGAGGGCGGGTGTGGAATGGATGTGAGCAACACATCTCGAAGAACAACAGTTACAAAGGTGAGTAACCGTCTTTTCTTCTTCGAGTGATTGCTCACATCCATTCCAGTTAGGTGACTCCCAAGCCATACCTAGGCGGTGGGGTCGGAGTGAGAAGTCGCGGCATGGAGCACTGCAGTTCCGAAGGCCGCATCCTCTCTCGACTGCTGTACCAGGGCGTAGTGGGAAGCAAAGGTGTGGACCGATGACCAGGTCGCTGCCCGACAGATTTCCTGGATGGGTACACGGGCGAGGAAAGCCAGCGACGACGCCTGCGCCCTGGTAGAATGCACAGGGACATGGGCCAAGTCATAACAGGTCCTGATACAGGACGTAACCCACGAGGATAACCTCTGGGAGGAGATAGGAAGCCCTTTCATACGGTCCGCTACCGCCACGAAAAGCTGGGGGGATTTGCGGAAGGGTTTGGTCCTCTCTATGTAGAACGCGAGAGCTCTACGGACATCCAGCGAGTGGAGCTGCTGCTCCCTGCCTGAGGAGTGAGGTTTTGGGAAAAAAACCGGGAGGAAAATCTCTTGGCTGACGTGGAAGGCTGAGACCACCTTGGGTAGAAAGGCAGGGTGCGGTCTAAGCTGCACCTTGTCTTTGTGGAAGACCGTGTATGGGGGGTCTACCACAAGGGCTCGGAGTTCCGACACCCGTCTAGCTGAGGTGATAGCTACTAGAAAGGCAGCTTTCCAAGAGAGGTAAAGCAGGGAGCAAGTAGCTAACGGCTCAAAGGGGGGCCCCATGAGCCGGGACAACACCAGGTTAAGATCCCAGGTTGGAGCAGGGGGACGGACGTTAGGGAATAACCGTTCCAGCCCTTTAAGGAATCTTGACACCGTCGGGTGAGAAAAAACGGAGCGACCGTCCGCACCCGGGTGAAAGGTGGAGATAGCTGCTAGATGGACTCGCAACGACGATAAGGCCAGACCTTGCTCTTTGAGGGACCAAACATAGTCTAAGATTTCGGTTACCGAAACTTCCATAGGGCGGAGATTTTTCTCTACGCACCAACAGGAGAAGCGTTTCCATTTCGCCGAATACGTGGCTCTTGTGGACGGTTTCCTGCTGCTCAAGAGCACCTCTCTCACGGGCGTGGAGCAGCGCAGCTCGGAACCAGTTAGCCACGCAGGAGCCACGCTGCTAGGTGCAGCGACTGCAGGTCTGGGTGACAGAGAGACCCGTGGTCCTGGGTAATCAGGTCCGGATGAAGGGGCAGGGGAACTGGGTCGGCTACGGCCAAGTCCAGCAGCATGGTGTACCAGTGCTGTCTGGGCCATGCCGGGGCCACCATGATCACACGAGCCCTGTCTCTGCGCACCTTCAGGAGGACCTTGTGAACCAGAGGGAACGGAGGAAACGCATAGTACAGGTGGGTCGACCACTGGATGAGGAAGGCATCCGCTATCGACCCCGGCTCCCTGCCCTGAAAGGAGCAGAACGCTTGGCACTTCCTGTTCCCCTTGGACGCAAAGAGGTCCACCCGGGGATAACCCCACCTCCGGAAAATGGAGAGAGCGACGTCCGGGCGAAGGGACCACTCGTGTGACAGGAAGGATCTGCTCAATCGATCCGCCAGCGTGTTCCGTACTCCGGGAAGGAAGGAAGCCCTGAGGTGAATGGAGTGGGCTACGCAAAAGTCCCAGAGTCGTATCGCCTCGAGGCACAGGGAGGAGGACCTGGTGCCGCCCTGCTTGTTGATATAATACATGGTCGTCGTGTTGTCCGTGAACACGGCTACACAACGACCCTGAAGCTGATGACAAAACGTTTGGCAAGCAAGGCGGACCGCTCTCAACTCCCTCATGTTGATGTGTAGCCCCACCTCCTCCTGAGACCACAGGCCCTGTGTCCGCAGGGTCCCTAGGTGGGCCCCCCAGCCTAGATCTGAGGCATCCGTTGTCAGGGATACCGAGGGCTGAGACGGGTGAAAGGGAAGACCCGCACACAATACGGACTGGTCCAACCACCAGCCGAGGGAATCTAAGACCTTCTGGGGGATTGTGAGTAACATGTCTAACGGTTGCCTTGCCGGCCTGTAATGACTGATAAGCCACAGCTGGAGAGGTCTCATGCGGAGCCGAGCGTAGTCGGTCACAAAGGTGCACGCCGCCATGTGGCCTAACAGGGTTAGACATGTCCTCACTGACGTCAACGGGGCTGACCGCAAGCGTTGAACGATCGCCGCCATGGTCTGGAACCGCTGCAGAGGCAGCGAGGCCCTGCCCACAGTGGCGTCCAGGACGGCCCCGATAAATTCCACCTTCTGAGAGGGCCTCAGGGTGGACTTGTCTGTGTTTATCAACAGGCCCAGACTCGCAAACATGCCGGTGATCACGCGGACATGGCTGGTCACCTGCTGTTCCGACGTGCCCCGAATCAACCAATCGTCCAGATAAGGGAACACGTGGACACGGTTGCGCCGAAGATGCGCCACGACAACTGCCATGCATTTTGTAAACACCCTCGGGGCCGTGGACAGGCCGAACGGGAGGGCTGCAAGTTGATAATGAAGAGCCCCCACAACGAAGCGGAGAAAGCGTCTGTGGCGCGGCCAAATGGCAATGTGGAAATACGCGTCCTGCATGTCGAGGGCGGCGTACCAGTCTCCCGGATCCAGGGATGGAATAATGGTCCCCAGGGATACCATGCGGAACTTCAACTTCACGAGGTATTTGTTGAGCTCTCGCAGGTCGAGGATAGGCCTGAGGCCCCCCTTGGCCTTGGGGATCAGAAAGTAGCGGGAATAAAACCCCTTGCCTTTCTCGTTTTCCGGAACCGCCTCTATAGCTCCTTTGCTGAGGAGCGTCTGCACCTCCTGCCGAAGGAATTGCTCGTGAGAGGGGTCCCTGAAGAGGGACGAGGAAGGAGGGCGGGAAGGAGGAAACGAAACAAACTGCAGGCGGTATCCCGTCTGCACCACGCTTAAGACCCAGCGGTCCGATGTTATTTGGGAACACGCCGGGAGGAAAAACGAAAGGCGGTTGGAAAACGGGGGGGAAGGATCCATAGGGGAAACTGTTACTGCGCCCTCGAGCGCACCTTCAAAATGAAGGTTTAGGACCAGGCGGGGGTTTTGAGGAGCCTTGGTTCTGCCCCCCTTGGTTCCCCGACTGCCTGCGCCTCCCGTTCCTGCCGCGGCGCCTGTAAAGGTCCTGCCGCTGGCGGAACTGGGAAAACGGCCTGCGTTGTTGTTGTTGTTGTTGTTGTTGCGGCCGGAAGGGTCTACGCTGCGTCACGGGAGTGTGCATCCCGAGGGACCGCATAACGACTCGGTTGTCTTTCAGACTCTTGAGTCTGGGGTCTGTTTTGTCAGAAAATAGGCCCTGGCCTTCGAAAGGAAGGTCCTGTATAGTATGCTGGAGCTCCGGCGGAAGGCCGGAAACCTGCAGCCAGGAGATGCGACGCATCGTAACACCTGACGCAAGGGTACGGGCAGCCGAGTCCGCAGCGTCCAAGGAGGCTTGCAAGGCCGTGCGTGCGACCTTCTTGCCTTCGTCCAAGATGGCCGTAAACTCTTGGCGAGCATCCTGTGGCAGCAGCTCCTTAAATTTGTCCACTGCCACCCAGGAATCAAAGGCATATCTGCTCAGCAGGGCCTGCTGGTTGGAGACCCTGAGCTGCAGCGCCCCAGCCGAATACACCTTACGGCCAAGGAGGTCCATCCGCCTGGCCTCTCTTGATTTGGGGGCCGGAGCCTCCTGGCCATGACGCTCCCTATCGTTCACCGATTGAACCACCAGTGAACACGGGGTCGGGTGTACATGGAGATATTCGTATCCCCTGGAAGGGGCCATGTACTTCCTCTCGACGCCTTTTGCTGTCGGAGGGATGGAGGCCGGAGACTGCCAGATGGTGTTGGCGTTGGCCTGGATGGTTCGTATAAAGGGCAGGGCGACCCTGGTGGGAGCATCAGAGGAGATGATGGTTACAATTGGATCCTCTATCTCCGAGACCTCCTCCGCCTGCAGACTCAGATTTTGAGCCAATCGCCTGAGGAGGTCTTGGTGCGCCCTGAGATCCAGCGGGGGGGGACTGTTGGAGGAGGTACCCGCCACCGCCTCATCCGGGGAGGAGGATGATGAGACCCCCGGCCCGAGAGTGTCTAACTGAGGGTCTTCCTCAGCCCTCGCCTCTGCCTCCGGAGCCACAGCGGAGTCCTGCTGCTTGGACCCTTCCTCCCCTTCCGGGGAGGGAGGGGGGCGAGACAACGAGGCTTCCGGGGCCCTACGCTCCGCAGTCGCCGGCCTAGGAGGGAGCTGCTGGGGGCCCTGGGCCTGATGGTACGCCCAGGGTGTCCAGAATCCCCACTGTTGTGGGCCTTGGTCCTGCAGCGGCGGATCACCAAACAGCGCCGCCTGCCGGTCGGTGCCCAGCGCATAGCCGCTGTCCGTCTGGGAGGATACGGACGGCTGTCTCGAGGGCCACGGTGGGGCCGACCCTGGATGGTACGGGTCTGCGCGGGCCGGCACGGAGGATCGTCTCGGTGCCGGGGACCGGTACCGGGAGTCATACCGGTGCCGGGATCGGGACCGGGACCGGGATCTGTCACGGTGCCGTGATCCTGATCGGTGCCGTGATCCTGATCGGTGCCGGGCGCCGCTTCGGTGCCGGGCGCCGCTTCGGTGCCGGGACCTGCTACCAGCTCGGTGCCGGGAGGTCGACCGGGACCTGCCACCAGCTCGGTGCCGGGAGGTCGAGCGAGACCGGGACCGGGACCTGCCACCAGCTCGGTGCCGGGAGGTCGACCGGTGCGGCGAGTAGCGTCGGGACCTGCTCCTGGAGTCGCGGTGCCGGTGTCGACTGGAGCCTGACCGCGACCTTCTCGATGCCGACCGGTGCCGCGAGTGCGACCGGTACCGCTGAGGGGAGCGGTGCCGGGACTGCGAGCGGCGTCGGGATCTGGAGCGCCCAAGACGTCGGGACCTGGATCGGGAACGACTGTCTCTGGGCGGTGCCGACATCATGGGCTTGCCTCTGGACACGACCCGCACCGGAGGTACCGGGGGTGGCAGCCGAGTAGGCTCCGTCAGGGCAATAAGGTCCCGAGCCGAGGCGAAGGTCTCCGGTGTGGACGGGACCACTATCTCAACCCCAGATCTCATGGGGGAGCTCGGCGGCACCGGACTCAACGGACCCGCCGGGCCCGGAGTCAACGGTGCTGACGGTGCCGGCGGCGCCGCGGCCGATGTCGAGGCCGGGCGCTCTAGCCGGGTCTGCCTGGCCGGAGTATTAGACTTCGACGGCCTTGGCTCTGGCTCCAGTGCCGGAGAGGGTCGGTGCCGAGGAGTCTTCTCGGTGCCGGAGCGATCCGGTGCCGGTGCCGATACCACGGCCTGCGAAGCCGTCGGGTCAAGTGCCGCCTCCATTAGGAGAGTTCGGAGCCTTTGATCCCTCTCCTTCTTTGTCCTCGGCTTAAAGGCCTTACAGATGCGGCACTTGTCGGATCTGTGCGATTCCCCGAGGCACTTCAGGCACGCTTCGTGGGGATCGCTGGTAGGCATAGGCTTCTTGCAGGCCGCACACTGCTTGAAGCCCGGCGAACCAGGCATGAGCCCGGTGCCGGGTGCCGGGAAGGGCTAAGCCCCCGGCGATAGAAGTACTTTACAACTAATTAACTTAACTATCAACTTAACAAACTAATTAACAACTATAATGAAACTAGAGATAACGATAGATAACTAGGAGAGCTAGGGACGTGGAGGACAGCTATGCCGCGCTCCACAGTTCCAACGACCGACACGGCGGTAAGAAGGAACTGAGGAGCGGGCGGGCCGGCAGGGATATATATTGGGCGCCATGGCGGCGCCACTCCAGGGGGCGACCTGCCGGCCCACTGGAGTTGCTAGGGTAAAAAAGTTTCCGACGAACGTGCACGCGCGGCGCGCGCACCTAACTGGAATGGATGTGAGCAATCACTCGAAGAAGAACTCTGAGATGTTTTAATCATGTGTAGTACTATAGTATAGAATTGAATGAATGCTGTTTTCCCTTTGCTTAGTTAGCGAGGTGGGCCTAGATGTGCAAGGACATTGTTTTCCTTTCTGCAGGTTGAATTGTCATGGCAATAGCCTTGAGTTGATACTGTATTACATTCAACCTATTGTCCCTTTTGAATTATATTAATAGCCACTGAAGAGGAACACACAGTTCTGGTAAAGTGAATGCCATGACAAACACCCTGCTGAAAAATTAGTCATTGTCACCTGAATTTGGTAGTGCCTCACAGAAAGGTAAAAAACCTTTCTTGTGGGAAGATAACACATTTAGGTAATTCTGGCTGTAGGTGGTTCATACGGTCATTAGTCACAACCTACCTCTTAAACCTGAATTGAGATGTGAAGTTTCATGCATTGTAGGTGCAACTATCTTGCAAGGTTTCCATTTGAGTATGTGGAGTAGGGATTAAAAAAGCCACACACCCCAGTGAAAAAGAGGAAACTTTCCCCTATTTGTTCACATTTCAGATAACTGCAAACCCGAAAATGCACATTACTTATGGGGCTGTGTGTGCAGTTTTCAAAAATACTAACTAGCGAGGTTCTATACTGCGGGGAGGGGAAGTATGTGATGCAGCAACTGGTAAGTGGCACATGCACTTACCTGCCTGCTATATTACTTTGCAGTGTCTTCTGCTGGTGGATTGAATTAGTGGGATTTTATTATGTAGATGTAAATCTCTGTTTCTAATGACAACCCTTTAATAGTGAGTAGTAAATTCTGAGAGATAATAGATAATTGTTATTGCATGAATCTGGGAAAAGAAGCTGGATGTGGAAGCAATTTATGAAAATGGAGGTATACCCATCAGAATTTGTGCCCATAGATTCATTATTTTAAATACGAGGAGTAGAGATGAGAGCTGAAGAACATTCTGAAGAGAAGCTGAATCAAACCCTACATAGACACAAAACTTGGGTAGCATTTTTCTGCTTCTCTCTGTGTGGTGCTGACTGCTAGCACTTGCTTTTTTTGTGGTTGGAAAAACCACTATTCCAGCTGACAATGTCTGGTGTTCTAAGGTGGTATTCTGCTTGCTGCAGTACTTGTGTGACCTTTTCCTTCATCTCCAAGCTGTAGCATGGAGAAGGCAGGATCAAGCTCTAAATAAAAGTGAATATGTGGTTAAGAGGGCTGAAATAAATGTGATCTAACTCATAATGAGAATTCATGTAAATTTGTTCCAGACTCTCTAATTAAGTACCTCTTCAATTAATGATTGTTTTATGCAAAGAATATTTATGTATTTTCTCATTGTGTTTGTTACAGAGGACGGGCTTACATGAATATGTATTAAACTATTTATAATGACTTAACATTTTGCACAATATTCTTTCATTACTGTATTTTAGCCAAGAAAAGTTTTCTCTTTTGTCCCTTCTACAGTATGTCATTTCTTAATGTACAGTCTCTTTGACTTTGAGGGGAATTGATTGAAATTTACTTTGTTGCTGGGTGTTCTGAGTCTACATTCTTTTAAGTGTAGAGTTTTTGATATTCATATTGAAATGTTCAAAGGGACCATTCCTAATTGCTTACTAAGCTGTATCTCAGGTGCAGGATCTTTGTGGCAGTGGGTAATTATCTCTAGCAAGGGACCACTATGATGTCATAAATAATCTGAAAATTAGTGCAACCCATGTACTAAATAGCATAGTGTATATAGAGAAAGAATAGATAGTTTAAGACCACTACTGGAGTGGGATTTTTTTTTCTTTTTACTACTTTATTACTATTGCTTTAGAATCTGAATCATTCTGATGGTTTCATTAACGTTTTTAAACTACAGAACACATCTGTACTTGAATCAAATATAATTTCCCACTGCATTTTTTCATTAAGGTAAGTGATTAAAAATAGTTTTAATACATGTTCTTGTTGGATTAATCAAAGAGAAAATACATTTTGTAACTTGACTAATGTTTACAGTTGCATGAAAGTGAACTAATGAAAGTGAAGGAAACCAGAAAAATAAATAACTCTCTTCTATTTTGAAGTATCTATTTACATTGTGTTGTAGACTGTGTCACCATCCTAAAAACGTGTATTCTAATACTGAGAGAAGCAACTTCCTCTTTAAGCTGTTTTGCATTGCTGTGTGATACTAGACTGCTTCTCTATTTCATCTGAGGCCTCTTAGATGTATTTTATTGAGACAGGCCAAAAATTTGTAGGAATCTATGCTTGAAATGGCTATATTCAAATAGATTTGTTAGTGACTTATTATATAGAAACACTATATTTGTACACTTTTTTGTATTAACAAACTATACTTACAAAAGAAGGCCTAGACCAGGGGTCTCAAACTAAAATGACCACGAGGGCCACATGAGGGCTAGTTCATTGGCCCGACGGCCGCATCACTGACACACACTCCCCTCGCTGCCCCTGGCCTTGCCCCCACTCCACCCCTTCCATGAGGTCCTGCCTCTTCCCACCCCTTCCCTACCCCATTCCAACCCCTTCCCTGAAGTCCCCACCCCAACTCCGCACCCTCCCTGCCCCCAGAGGGTGCCTGAAGGGTGTGGCAGGGGCTCAGGGCAGGGAGTTGCGGTGCAGCAGGGGGTTGGGGTTCAGACAGGGGGCTCAGGGTGCAGGAGGAGTGTGGAATGTGGCAAGGGGCTCAGGGCTACAAGTTGGGGTGCAGGCAGGGGGCTCAGAGCAGGGGATTGGGGTGCAGAAGGGATGTGGGATGCAGCAGGGGGTTGAGGTGCAGGCAGGGGGCTCAGAGCAGGGGGTTGGGATGTAGCAGGGGGCTCAGAGCACAGGTGAGTGCAGCAGGGGGCTCAGGGCAGGGAGCTGGGGGGTGGGGTGCAGGAAAGCTTCAGGCCCTGGGGTGGCAGTGGTGCATACTGGGCTAGGGCAAGCTGCCGGCCCCGGCCCTGGCCTCACTCCGCTATGGGAAGTAGCTGAAACCATGTCCCTGCGGCCCCAGGGGGAGGGGGACACAGGGCTCCGTGCGCTGCTTGCCACGCCTCCAGGTACCTCCCCTGAAGCTCCCATTGGCTGCGGTTCCCTGTTCCCGGCCAGTGGGAACTGCAGGGGGGCAGTGCCTAGAAGCCAGGGCTACACACGGAGCCCTTTGCTCTCCCCCCCGCCCCCCGCCGCGGGCTGCAGGGACGTTGTCATAACTCTCCTACTCAGATCTGAACCTTAGAGTTCAGAACATGAGAAGCTAGCTTGAAACCTCCAAACTTAATTACTAGCTTGGATCTGATATCGCTGCCACCAGCCAGAGAATTCCAGTGTCTGGCTCACTCTGGTCTCCCCAAAACCTTCCCTGGGGAACCCCAAGACTCAGATGCCCTGACTCTCACCACAAAGAGAAATAACCCACTTCCCTTCCCCCTCTTTACCTCCTCCCAGGTTTCCCCGCCCTGGGTACTATAGGAGATTCCCTGCTTCAAGTCCTTGAAACACCGCACCGAGAAATCAAATATTTCTCTCCCCTCACCCAGAGGTTATGCAAATTCAGGCTTAGTAAATCTAATACAAAGAGATTCTCTCTTCCTCCCTGTCTTCTTCCTCCCACCAATTCCCTGGTGAGCTGCAGACTCAATCCCCTTGAGCCCCCACTAAAAAAAAAATCCAACAGGTCTTAAAAAGAAGCTTTATATAAAAAGAAAGAAAAAAGACATAAAATTGGTCTCTGTATCAAGGTGACAATATACAGGGTCAATTGCTTAAAAGAAAAAATGAATAAACAGCCTTATCCAAAAAGAATACAATTTAAAACATTCCAGCAACTACACACATGTAAATACAAAAAATATATATAAACCTATTGTCTTACTGTCCTTGTACTTACAACTTGGAAACAGAAGATTAGAAAGCCTGGAGATTCCTGTGGTCACTCTCAGAGCCCAGAAAGAGAACAGACCAAGAACAAAGGACTCACACCCAAAACTTCCCTCCACCCAGATTTGAAAAAGTCTTGTTTTCTGATTGGTCCTCTGGTCAGGTGTTTCAGGTCACTGTTTGTTAACCCTTTTATAGGTGAAAGAGACATTAACCCTTAGCTATCTGTTTATGACAGACGTGATGCCAGCTGCTTCGTGGAGCGGTGCGGGGCTCGAGGGGGCAATCCCGTGGGTGTAGTTTGCCCATCCCTGGCTTGGAGGTAGGCTGGCGGGGGGCAGTGGGGGCAGCCGCAGGCCGCTTGGAGGGCCATAGGAAATAGGAAATGCGGCCCGCAGGCTGTGTGTTTGAGACTCCTGGCCTAGACTGTGCCTTTTCAATCTTCAGTAAGGGCAGCATGTTGCTGCCCTGCTTCTGGCCCAGACCAGGGAATGAATGATGACTTAGAATTGTAATTCAGTCCCTGATTCCTTCTTTGCTGTATGGAAGAAATTATATGTACCAGCCCTTTTACCGGCACCGATAGTAGAGGGTAGTGGGTGGCTGACCTTGTGGCCTGGACCTAGCAGAAAGCCATCCGTTTATCTGGGGATCTGAAACTGTGTTGGGAGCAGGTGGGGCCAGGCTAGAGATAGGAAACAAGGGCTGTGCCATCTCAGTTCAGTGCTCACAGGGAATTTGACGCAAAGGTAAGGCAGCATTAGGCTATCCTCATTTTTTGAGGCACCCTCCTTGTATTTGGAAATGTTCTTTGAAGAGGGCAGTGGAACAGCTACAAACTTTGTCCCACCACCAAAGAATGTCCCAGGGAAAAACTGTGATGTATCTTCTCTGAGTTTTCCTTTTCCCAAGGCCCTTTTCCACAGGATTTGTTTGACTAAGATGTTCTAAGCTTCCTCAGGTCTAATCTTAGTAGTCCTGCCTTTAAAACCAGGATTACTCTTTGTATGGCATATTTGTAAAGGGGTTTCATTGGTTATAAATATGCCTTCCATTCTGAAAGCTCTGTGCTCAAGCTGTGCCATACTCATCAGGTAGGGTTCCCCTCCTCCCTCCCCCCTTCACCCCCCAAGTTGACTAATAAGGAGGGAGCATGGTCTAGTCAGTGAATGAAGACCTGAGTACTCCTTCTGGCTGTACCATTAACTTCCTCCTTTTGGGTCTGTTTTCTCATCTGTAAAACTGGATAATGATGCTTACCTGTCTTCGATTAGATCTTTCATTTCTGCAGATGGAGAATTCTATGTTAATGATGTTAATGTTAATACTAATGTTCAAGCTAATTTTAATAATGAATATATTTTGTAATATTGAGCCACACTTACTGCCCACCAGAGCCATGTCTGTGTCAAAGTCTTCGCTGTTCCTATGAGCTATATAAGCCTCAGTCCTCAACAAAACAATGGAAAAATGTTCATTAAGATGGTTAGGGAGTGAAATAATAGAACGTGCCTCCCCCCTTCACACTTCTACCTTTCTGATACAAGTCCGTTGTAGAAAAGTTCCATGAATGTTTATAATTTCCCTCTTTTTTTTCTTTAAGAAAAATGAGCATCTGTTTGGCAATAGCTAAATCTGACATAACCTCCGAAGTAAAGAGATACATAAATATATATTGTTTATATTTTCATGTTCCGGCTACTGTCAGTGAAACATGATAAAGAAAACATTATTTAAAACAGTATATTAGTGTCTACCAGTAAGTCAGTAGCATACATTGTAATAGCTTCATATTTAATAGGCTCCTAAAATGACCCCTGTCTCTGAATAAACTATGTTCACCTAGGGGGTTAGTTGATCCTACAGTGATTACAGACTATTAATAAAGTCAGCGTGTAGGTGCATTTTGAGAAAATCAAATCTCATTTCTTTCTTACATTGCATTAATAATTTATCCCAGATGGAATTTACATTTTATCGAGTGTGATAAATTTCCCCAATGAAAAATAGGTTATGTTTTCAATAGTCCTATATTTTAATGTATTTTGCTTGTCCTGGAGCGTGTTTACAAATATATAAGGATTCATATTACTGCAGTGTATAACATCATCACTTCATATATTGTAAGTATACTTTTTTTTCAGAAGAGATTCCTATTAAAACCTATTGCAGGTGTTCTGCTGGAAGTAATTGCTATTTACTAATGTCATGATTAACAGTGTATAGTATACCCACTGGAAACTTTAGTGCTTTGGAAAAATATCTACTCATTGAGCTAAAGTTCTTGTCAAATCATTCTTGCCTTTCCTAAATACTCTTTTGGTACCTGCTGATAGTCCAAGTTGTTAGACATTTGTCCCAACAGACTATCTTTTCCACAGATTGATTATATTCATTGCTTTGTGGAAATTCACTTTTTGTTGTGGTAACTTGGTCTGAGAATGAGGATGAATTTTCTAGGAGGGGGTAAGAATAGGGAGGATTCTGTACAGCACTTTCAAGGTTT